>NC_135295.1:1545891-1918391 GCF_051311805.1 Agelaius phoeniceus
GAGGATCACAGCTTGGAATAAATATTTCTGAGGGGTGAGACAGAGCAAACCATTGAACTAAAATGTAACACCACAATTCACCCTTTTTTCGTTAGAAAGAAAAGACAAATATGACAATTAACAATATAAAGAATGAAGCAGCATAAAAATGAATACAATTGCAGTGAGGATTATGTTTTAAACAGTCCATTTGCTGTTTGCCTTTGCTGGTAGGTGTCAAAGATAAAATGAGCATTTACGGGCACTGAGCCTCTGCTCAGTGGGGCTGTTCCTCCCCAAGCCTAGGGGGAAGCTGGGAAAGGGGAGGTTTGGGAGGAGGATGCCCCTTCCTGAGTAGAAAAGCAGCTGCTGCAGCCTGGTGGGAGCAGGAATGGCCCTGTCAGTCGTCCCAGAGCCGTTACCTTTGGTTGTGGATCCTGTGAGTCAGCGCAGCCTGTTCCAGCAGGATTCCGCTGGACGTGGCGGGCAGACCAGGAATGCTGCTTGTTTAGAAAGGCTCTGTTGAGTGCTGGCAGCTCGGCCTCCCTGCCCGGGCAGCAGCTCAGGCTCCTCTCTGTTGCCATTACAGCACAGCTGCACCCCAAACCTCTTTGTGCAGAATGTCTTCGTGGACACCCACGACCTTCGCTTCCCCTGGGTCGCCTTCTTTGCCAGCAAGTGAGTTCTGGGCTGCTGGGAGGGGCTGAGGCTTCCTGGGCCTGGTGGGACCTGGCTCCATGGCCAGGCCTGGGTGTTCCCTGCTCCTGGAAACCCCATTCCCAATTTTTCACCGCTCCTGTGCAGAGAAAAGCCTTGGTGGAAGGTGAAATCCTCTCTGTTGTGCTGGAGATCCTGCTGTGATTTCCAGCACTTTTAGACCTTCCCAAAGGGCAGAGTGAGGGCATGGAGCAGCCAATTTCCCTTCTGGTTTTAATCCCCAATCTTTTGAGTCGTGCTGAAGCCCTGCTGTGTGCCTCCCTGCTCCTGCAGTGAATCCTCTCAGCAATGATTCATCGGGGAACTTGATCCCTTTCTCCCCGCCTGCCTCAGCCTCATCCCATCCTTTTCTCCTCTTTTCCGGACTCATCTCCTCACTCATCCCCTGTGGATTTTTTAATTTTTTATTTATTTTTTCCTTCCCAGGAGGATCCGAGCTGGCACGGAGCTGACCTGGGATTACAACTACGAGGTCGGCAGCGTGGAGGGCAAGGAGCTGCTGTGCTGCTGCGGGGCCATCGACTGCCGGGGCCGCCTGCTCTGAGCCGGCCCCGCTCCCTCCCAGCAGCTCCCCCTCCTCCAGGGGCTGCTGCTCCCTTTTTCCCCTCAGTGAGGGTGAAGTTTCTTCTCCAGAGGTTCTCAGCTCTCCCTTTTGTCAGCTGGAAAATCACAGATGGACACGGAGCAGGAATGGACTCGGGTTGTGCTGGGGGCGATTTCCACCTCCTGGGTTTTCTCCCACTTTGCAAAGGCTCCAGTTATCCCACAAGACAATGGGTTCCCTTCGAGGAATGAGTTTTTCCTGCTCTCTTCCATCTTTTCCACCAAATTGAAGGCACAAAGCTCACTTTTCCAGCAGCAAGCACCTGCCCAGTATTTTCCAGGGAGTGCTTTCCAGTTGGGACTGAGGCCTTGAAAGTGGGAGGGGAGGATGGTGGAAAGAATCCTTGGAAAACTGGACCAAGCAGAATTTATAGAATTCAAGGGAAAAAAAGACAAAAAGTAAGTATCTGTCTTCACCTGTGAGCTGTAAAGAATCTTTTAGTTGCTAAAAAGCAATAAAAGTGGGTTTTTCTATTAAAAACAACCTGCCCTGGTCTCGAGACACAGCAAAGAGCCCTGAAAAAGCAGAGTTGAACCCCTGCCCTCATCCTTGTTCCTGTGGGGTTTGCAGGAAAAATGCCAGAGGTGGATGGGCCCAGGCAAAGGGAGAAGGAGCTCCCACATTTTCACCTCTCCTTCACCTTTCCTCAAAACAAACACTCCTTAAACCCTTCCACTGGGGCAAATTACTGAGGAATTGGTTGGGATTTTTTGTTTTGAGGAAGGGGATGTGGTGCCTCTCTCCATCCCCAACCCTCCCAGAATGGCACAGGGAGCCCCAGGCTGGTGACAGCCCCAGCCTGGGCAGGGGAGGGAGGGAGTGGCACCAATTCCAGGCTTGGTTTTTTGTTTTTTTTTTTTTTTTTTTTGTTTGAGGAGGGAAGGCAGAGCAGGACAGATCCAAAGAGTTCAAAAAAACCACCCTGAGAACTGGATGAAAGAGCAGAAGTTTGACAAAGTGGGATCAAATCTCACATTATTGACGTGGAAAAACCCAATTTGGGAGATGGTGGAGCTGATTCCACCCACCCCAGTCCCCAGTAACCAACACCAGCCCTGTGCAAGGGAGGCTTGTTGGGTTTTTTTTCCTGCTAAAGAACCTTTTTCTTTCTTTCTTTGTTAAATAAAACCTTTCTGGGGCCTCTTGGAGCTCCAGTTCCATCCTCAGAGTCCACCTGAATGGAGGCTTTGTCATCCCAGCGGGGCTGCAGCTCCTCAGGGAACCCAAACCCAGCTCCAGCCTGGGCTTGAAGACTTGGAGAACTTTTAGGAGGAAAAAAAAAACCCATAAAAACCATCAAAACCCTCAACTCTGCCCATTTTTAGCACTGCCTAAGGGATCTATGCCAAAATAACCCCCCCACCCCAGGGGCACTGTAGCAGTCACAGAATATGCCCAAATCCTGTAATTTTTTTTTTACCCAAGTTTATTAGTTTTTTTAACTTTTAATATATTTAACCTTTTATTTATTAAAAAAAAAAAAAAACAAAAAAAACCAAAAAAACAACAACAAAACACGTTTTGGTCTGACATTGGTTAATGGTCCTTTTCCCCTCCCACCCCTCTGTTCTGGGAGGTCTCACAGCATCCCAAAGGATGCAGGAGACAGAGCCAAGCCCGGCTCCTTCTGTCTTCCAAATAAATAGAAAGGAGGAAAAGAAAAAAAAAAAAAAAAAAAGGAAAAAATCAAGTTGGAAATTTGGAAATTTGTCCTGTTACAGCTGGGAGAGGCCACGGAGAGGGAGAGACTCAAAAATCCATTTAGCGAAGAGAAATGAGAGGATTAAACTCTGTGAGACACGAGGAGTGACTCAAGCCCGCAGCTTCCTTCCCCCAAGTACTTCCATAGTGTCATCCCATCATTGAGGCACTGGAACACCCAGGAATTCCCTGCTCCTCCCTCCCAGTTCGGCTTTTCCAGCCGAACCCAGCTCAGGAAAAAGGGGGGATTTTCCCCCCTGCCCCCGGTGAAGGAACGGTTGGGAAAATGGGAATAACTCAGAGCCCGGCCAGGGGCCGGGGCCGAGCTCTTTGGCCAGAGCCAATCCGAGGGGCTGCGGGGCGGGAAGGAACCGCCCCGGAGGGATGGAGCCGTCCCGGAGGGGTCCCCGCCTGGCCGGGGAACCGCAGTGGATTAAGGCAGCAGGTGAGAGGTGGAAGGGCACCGGCGGTGAGTGTGAGGCAGAGCTGCGGCCCCGCTCCGCAGCAGGGGCGGGGCCCGGCGGGCGCTCCGGGGCTCCCGGTGCGGAGCGGCCGGAGGGGCCGGGCCGGTGGCGGGAGGCGGCAGCTCTCGGGTCCGGGGCGCTCAGTCGGTTTTGCGGTGGTTGTTGTTGAGGACAGGGTGGCCATTGGAGAGGGGACCGTTCTTGGCCACCTCCTCCTCCTCCTCAGAGTTGTCCGTCTCCTCGCGGTCGCTCCGCTCGTCCTCCACCACCTGTGGGCAGAGGGAAAAGGGCGTTCAGGCAGCAGCTCCCCCATTCTCCTGCCGTGCTTCGGCTTCCCCATTGCAACCACAGCGGCTTCTCCCCACTGAAGGGACCTGGGGGGCCAAGAGCAGTCGGGATTCAGGATCTGGGGGGGTCTCCCCTGACATCCCCAGAGCCCCCTCTCACCTTTCCAGTTATGAACTTCTGGGCCATGCGGATGATGAGGTAGGCCCAGAAGATGTGCAGCACCTGCAGCACCACCATCATGAAGTTGAAGAAGTAGTAGCCAAAGAAAGCAGGGTAGAGGTCCAGCGGATAAACCATTGTGCAGTGCATGATCCTGCCAGGAAAAGCCACTCCTGTCACTGAGACTCCCCCAGCCCCTGCCTCAGTTTCCCCCATTCCCCATCAGAGCTCACCAGAAGGGCAGGATGACCAGGCGGGTGACGATGAAGACCGCAGCGAAGACGATGAAGATGTTGTTGCAGGTGTTCCTCCACCCAGCATAGTTGAACATTTTGGCAGACTGGGAGGGCAGAGGGGGTGAGCTGGGAGGGGGCGCAGGATGGGGGACGTGGCGGTGGCAGCAGGGGAGGGGGACACACCGACCTCCAGCAGATAATCCGAGGAGTCGTGCAGGGCCATGATGAGCGTCCCGGCACGGACGTAGTTGGCAAACCAGGAGAAGCTGATGAGGATGATGGTGGCCACGTGGTGGATGATTTGCTCTTTGAAGTCCTGTGCCCAAAGCAATGGGGAGAGGTTACAGCAGCCTGGGTCCCACCCATAGCAAAAACCCCCATCCCACAGCCCCTGGGTGTCCCCACATCCTCGCAGCTGCTCCCTCCTGCCCACCATGAGGGTGAAGAAAACCCTGCTGAGCTGTCCCAGTGTCCCCCAGCCCATCCCAGAGCCCCCACCTTGCGCTTGACGTCGGAGGCGATGCTGAAGAGCAGGGACCAGTAGAAGGAGAGCTCGATCATGTAGTACCAGTACTGGGAGGGCAGCACGCTCTGGGGACAAGGGACAGGTTGTGTCCCCCAGAGGGGTTTGGTCCCCTTCTGTGGGCACCACCTGGGTGCCCTGAGGACCCCCAAACCCTCCTGCACCCCCAAGTTCCCCCTGGTGCTCAGGAGAAGCCGTGGGCTGGCAGCTAGGATGGGATCTGTGCTCACCTGGATGGGGTACCCCTTCCACACCTCCCGGAGGTCGTAGAACCAAGGTTTCTGCAGGATGGGGAGACACAGGGGTCAGAGGGGCCAGGGGGGCTAGGGGAGCAAGGGGAGGGGGGCAATACTCACATCCACTATGACAGCCATGCCAGCAATGAAAGCAATAAGGTAAAAGGTGAATCTCCAACTGGAAAAAGGAAGCAGACGTTCCTCAGACGGGCACCGGGGAGCAGGAGGGAGGAGGACGGCCCTGGATCCCGCATCTCCCACCCTCCCAGGCAGCTCCTGGCCGAGCTGGGGCTCCCAGAGCCCCCCCAGGGTGGAGGGACAGTGACACCAGGCAGGAGGAGAGGGGGGTCTCACCTGGCCTCCCTGAACTTCTTGAGCAGGCTGGGCCGGTCCTGGTTGCGGCGGCGGCGGAACCAGCGCTCGACCTGGCGCACGCTGCAGCCGCTCTTCTTGGAGAGCATCTCCACGTCGGCCTGGGGACACCAGGGCAGCCCCACTGTGTCACACAGCCCTGGCTCTGCCACCCTGACCCCCCCAAGCACCTCTGGGCACCCCCTGAGCCTCACCTGCTTGGGGTGTTTGCTGGTGGCAGCATAAAACCTCTCCAGCACCGCATTGGGGGTGGCTTTTAACCGCACCTTCTCCTTGACGTTCAGGAGCCCGGCCAGGGGGGTGGCCACGTACCTGGGGAAGGAGTTCCTGTCACCTGCGTGATTTGGCCCCACCAAAGCCACCCAGGGACCCACAACCATCAGTGCCTTGGCCTCCCTATCCTGCTGTGCCTCCTCCAGGGTGGGTTTTGCCACAGGGGAGCCCCTCGGGTCCCTCTGTCATAGGCTGTCCCCACTGGGCCCCCCCTTCTCTTGCCATCCCAACAAAGCCGGGTCTGTTCCCATTGTTTACCCAACAAACCACTGCCTCAAGGCCGTGTTTGTGTGGGGAAAAGGGAGCACGTGGGTTTGTTAGGGGGGATCGGGACCCCCAGCCAGGCTGAGCACAAGGTGCCACATCCCCGGGTTCAGCCACAGCCCCCAGGGCACGGGGAGAGCCGGATCGGGGGCTCAGCATCCGCCCCCACCCCCAGGGAAGGGACTCACGTCTCAAAGAGGTGCCGGACAACGAGGAAGAGGAAGGCAAAGGGGAGGGTGATGTACAGGTCAGAGGCTTTGGCATAGACTCGCCCATCCCGGTCCTCCAGGTCAGCCCAGGTGAGGTTTGCCGGGAGCCAGAGCCGTTCCCACCAAAAATAGCTGTACAAGGTCTGAAACATGCTGGGGGGAGGGAGAGGGGGACAGGTGAGGGGGACATCTCCGAGGAGATGGCTGATCCCACCCCGGCCCCACCAGGCACCCCAATTTCCACCTCGGCTCCCAGGGAGGCCCCGGTGAAATCGCCGTCGGTGCTCGGCTCGGGCACCGAGGGACTTTGCTCCCTGCAGCCCGGAGGTCAGAGGGTGATCATTAACAGGGGCCCCAGTCCTGCTTCCAACCGGAGCTCGGCTCCTCCGACCAGCCCGAGGGCAGAGCCGGGCCCCCGCCTCCGCAGCGGGATCGGGAGAAGGGAGAAGCCCCCGACTTTGGTTTCCCTCCCGTGGGCGCATCCCGCGGCTGATCCAAACCCCATTCCCGCTGGGAAACGGAGGCACGGAGCCCACCGCCAGCCCTCCGAGGCCAGGCACGGTCCCAGCGCGGGATTAGGGATTTGCTGGCGACACAATGAGCACCTTTGTGCCTCAAAAAGGCTTCGGACGGGGGAGCCTTTGGGGGAGCCGCCGCTCGCCGCGGGGTCAGCGCATCCCGGCTCCCCGTCCCTCCCCACCGGCCGATTCTGGGGAACCCCGCGGGGTCGGGATGGGGTCGGTTGGGATCGCACCCCCGGGAAGCGAATCCCCGACACGGATTGTGGCGAGGGCCGGGGCGGCTCCGCTCGGCTGCGGGAGGAAGAGGAACCACCGTGGCCGGTTTCGCAAGGGCGGGCGGGAGGGAGGTGCCGCAATTCCCGACTCCCGCGGCCGCGCCGCGGGCAGGTAACGGGAGGGGAGCGTGGGAGGACGGGGTGAGGCCCCGGTCAGGGCCGGCAGCTCCTTCTCCCCCGGGGCACCGGCGGCACAGCGCGATGTGCCGGCACCGGGGCACGGAGCCGGTGCAGGAGGGGGCACCGCCAGGCCGGACCCCCCTCCCCAAGAGGTGATTTTAGCAGCGATCCTGCTGGAAACCGGCAAAACCCTGACGTTTTCAAGTCGTGGGCAGATAAACGGGACCGGGAGGGATCCGGGCCCGGGGGCTGCGCGCCCTACCGGGCCGGGGGGCAGCGACCCCGCCGGGGCCCGAGGCCGCTGTGGGCCCGGGGGGGCCCCGCCTCCGCCCGGCCCCGCCCGGGCAGCCCCGGGGGGCCCCGCCGGCCCCTGCCCGAGGGCGGATGGAGGCCCGGGATGGCTCCGGTGCGCGCCCAACGCCCGCAGAAAGGCCCGGCCGCGGGCCTGGCGCGGAGGGGGCGAGCGGGAACCATCCCGCGGCCCCCTCCGGGCGGCCCCTCCCGGAGCGGGGCGGCCCCGCGCGCCCCCGGCCGCACTCACCCGCAGCCGCCGCCGGAGCCCTCACGGAGCCGCCGCCGCCCGGAGCCCTCACGGAGCCGCCGCTCGCCCCCCTCCGTCCCGCGCGCGCCCCGCGCCAGGCAGCGGCGGCAGTGACGTCACCGCGAACCCGGGAGTGACGTCACCGCAACGCCGCGGAGAGCGGCGCCCGCCGTGGGGCGGAGCGGGGCCCAGGCGCGAGCAATCGACCGCCGAGACGGGATACGTGCACCCCCTATAGACCCCAGGGTGCCCCCTATACACCCGCTGTAGACAGCCCTATATGTACCCTGTGCACCACATATAAACACCCTATAGAGAGCCCTATATATGCCCCATATACACCCCATATACCCCCTATAGACAGCCCTATATGTACCCTGTGCACCACATATAAACACCCTATAGAGAGCCCTATATATGCCCCATATACACCCCATATACCCCCTATAGACAGCCCTATATGTACCCTGTGCACCACATATAAACACCCTATAGAAAACCCTATATGTGCCCCATATACACCCCTATACGCCCTATAGAGAGCCCTATATGTGCCCCATATACCCCCTATAGACAGCCCTGTATGTGCCCCATATACCCCCTACAGACAACCCTATATGCCCTGTGCACCCCATATACACCCTATAGACAGCCCTGTATGTACCCCATACATCCCCTACAGATAGCCCTATATGTGCCCCATACATCCCCTACAGACAGCCCTATATGTACCCCATATATCCCCCACAGACACTGCAGCATGTGCCCCATTTGTGCCCCTATGGAACCCCGCAGGCCCCACTCGCCCTCTGTCGCCGCCTGGCGGCCACGCCGCACCACAGCACCCCACAGAGGGGCCCCCAAACCCGCGGAGGAACCGTGACCCCAAATGCCCCAAACTCCCCCCAAATCCCCCAATCCCCCCAGAGAACAGAAGCCCCCAGTGGTGCCAGATCCATGTGCAGGGGGACAAGTCCTTTACTTGCCAAGGGCTAAGGCCACATTTTGAACAGGGGGTGCAGGTGTCCCCCCCATCCCCACGCCCACACCCGCCCGAGTCCCGGAGCGTGGACTGAGGTGTGGGACCCCCCTGAGTGGGACCCCCCTGTGTTAAAGGCCACTGGGAAGTTTGGGGTGCTCCTGGGGTGGGCTCAGACGGTCACCCCTCATTGGGAATAACATCCCCTACACCGGGAATTCTGTCACCAACACCGGGAATTGTGTCCCCAGTATTGGGAATTGTGTCCCCAACATTGGGAATTGCATCCCCAACATTGGGAACTGCATCCCCAACATTGGGAATTCCACCTCCTAAACTGGGAATTCCATGCCCAACGTTGGGAATCGTGTCCCCAGCATTGGGAATCCCATCCCCAACATCGGGAATTCCATCCCCAACATTGGGAATTCCATCCCCAACATCGGGAATTCCGTCCCCAGCACTGGGAATTCCATCTCCAACGTTGGGAATTTTGTCCCCAGCACTGGGAATTCCATCCCCAACATTGGGAATTCCATCCCCAACATTGGGAATTCCGTCCCCACCCGCAGCCTCATCTCCAGCCCACAGGGACCCCCCTGGAGAATGCAGAGCTGGATTTTGGGGGGCTGCAGGTGTGGGGACCCCCGGGCACGGGGTGCTAGAGGAGGGTGCAGTCCAAATCCGGCCTCTGCCGCGGCCGCCGCTCCACCTGTGGGGACAGGGACAGGGCTGAGCTCTGGGGGGACCTGCAGAGACCCCCCCAGGGCCAGCAGCACCCCCTGGTTACCTGTGCTGGGAGCAGCTGAGGAGGAGGAGCGGGGTGCTGAGGATGATGAGGATGGTGCTGCTGGTACTCCTCCTGCTGCAGCTGCCGCGCCAGCTCCAGGTCGCTGAGCACCGAGGAGGGGTCCTGGCCCTGCTGCAGCGACAGGGCCACCATGAAATCCTGGCAGAAGCACAAAGAGAGGGGGTCAAACCCTGTGGGATCCATGATGGGAATCACTCGTTCCTGTCAGGATTTCTAAAAAAATCCCCCTTGCTCAGGATTTTCTCCTGGGAAGCTGAGAAGCCTCAGCCTCTCGTGTTTGGCTGCTTTGGAATGTGCCTATTTTCTAAATTTTTTAAAAAAATTTCTAAATGTTTTCTAAAACAATCCCCCTGTCCAGGATTTTCTCCTGGGAAGCTGAGAAGCCTCAGCTTCTCGTGTTTGGCTGCTTTGGAATGTGATTTGGAGATTGTTTTTCCAACACATGAAGAACTGGTTTTACTTAATGACCAATCCCAGCCAGCTGTGTCAGGACTGTGGAGGGAATCACAGGTTTTTATTATATATATATATTAATGTTAATGTTAATATTTAATAAAATATTATCTTGTTCTTTATTACAAAAATATTCAGATTTGTGATATTTTAAAACATAAGAATAATTTTATTATACTACTTTATTATAATACTTAATTTTATTATTTTAAATCGATTCTATTATTTCTTATAACAAGAATTTTATCATTCGTGTTAAGCCTTCTGTCTGTGTCCTTTCTCTGTTTCTTTAGTATAGTTTTAGTACGGCATTCTATAATATAATGTAATGTAAGGTAATGTAATAATGCAATGTAATGTAATAATATGATATTATTAAATAATGTAATGTAATGTAATATAATGTAATGTAATGTAATGTAATGTAATATAATGTAATATAGTATAATATAATTATAATGTAATATGATGTAATATGATGATATGATATGATATGATATGATATGATATGATATGATATGATATAATATAATATAATATAATATAATATAATATAATATAATATAATATAATATAATATAATATAATATAATATAATATAATATAATATAATATAATATAATATAATATAATATAATATCAGCCTTCTGAGAATTTTGAGCCAAATTTCATCTCTTCCCTCACCCTGGGGACCTCACAACACCCACGCCCACTGCCACCACCTGTCCCCACACCAAACCTGGTCCACTTGTCTCTGCTGCAGCCGGGGGTCCGGGGGGGCCGGGGGGGCCCTGTCCTTGCCCAGGGGGTGGCTGAGGTGGAACTCGGTGTCACAGAAGCAGCTGTCCCCATCCACGCTGTGCAGGCTCTCCCACACCACCCCCTGCTCCTGCAGGAAGCCCTGGTCTGTCACCAGCAGGTAGAGGTGGCCCTGGGCAGGAGGGACAGTGTCACAGATGTGTTTTATGAAAAATCCTCTTGGTGGGATCTTTGTCTCCCGAGAAGCTGAGAGGCCTCAGGAACTAAAGGTAACCAATGATTCTCTGCTGCTGTGGAATGCAGCAGGTGCAGCTTTGATTGGTCTCATGTGGTCGTTTTTAATTAATGGCCAATCACAGTCCAGCTGGCTCAGACCCTCTGAGAGTCACAAGATTTTATTATCATTCCATTCCTTTCTATTCCTTTCTGATGAAATCCTTTCTCCTATTCTTTTAGTACAATTTTAATAGAGCATTTTCTTATAATGCAATGTAATGTAATGTAATGCAATGTAATATAATGTAATGTAATATAATATAATGATAATATAATATAATATAATATAATATAATATAATATAATATAATATAATATAATATAATATAATATAATATAATATAATATAATATAATATAACGTAATATAATATAATGCAATACATTATAATGCAATATCATGCAATACAATGCAATATAATGCAATATAATATAATATAATATAATATAATATAATATAATATAATATAATATAATATAATATAATATAATATAATATAATATAATATAATATAATATAATATAATATAATATAATATAATGATGATATAATATAATATAATATAGTATAATGTAATATAATGTAATATAATGTAATATAATGTAATGATGATTTAATATAATGTAATGATGATATAATCTAATCTAATAGAATAATGATATAGTATCATATCAAAAAATAGTAAAATTATAAATCAGCCTTCTGAAACATGGACTCAAGATTCTCACCCCTTCCCTCGTCCTGGGGAACACCACCACATCTGGTGACCCCGCGTGAGGAACATTCCCACAGGACAGGTGACAGTGAGCCCTGGCTGGGTGTCTGGGGGGCACAGAGGGCTCTGGGGGGCACAGAGGGCTCTGGGGGGGCACAGAGGGCTCTGGGGTCCCACCTTGTGTTTGATCATGGTGCTGAAGTGGTTGTTGCGGAAGAAGACGCCGAGCTCTCCCTCGCGGGCGCGGGCCGTGAGCTCGCACAGCCCGTGGAAGGTCAGCTGAGACGCCGTGGACTCCAGGAACTGCTCTGCCACCAGCCCTGAGGGCACAACGGGGACGTGGCGGGGCTGGGGGTGCCCGGGGGTGCCCCCCGGGGCCGCGGGCAGGGAGCGGGGCCGTTACCTTCGCTCACCAGGCGTGAGTCGCTGGCGTGTTTGCAGGTGATGATCTTCTCCACCAGCTGGTTGTAGCTGAGCTTGCCCACGGCCTGGACCTGCTCGGGGCTCTGTGGGATGGAAGGGACACAGGGTGAGCTCCTGGTGGGCATGGAGCCAGAGCAGAGGGGTCTGAGGGTCCCTTCTGAGGGAAGGGAGCACCCAGTGCAACCTCCTGCCATGGCCAGAGGAGCCAGGCACTGCCTCAGGTTCAAAGCCCCACCCCAAACATCACTGAGGGCTTTGGGTTGGGAATTTCTGGATCATTTCTGGATCTGGATCCCCCAAACCACAGTCCTGCTAGACCAGGCTCATCTAGACCCCCCCCAAACCACAGGCAGGGACACCTCCTGCTAGACCAGGTTCCTCCAGGCCCCACCCAACCTGGCCGTGAGCACTCCCAGGGTTGGGACATCCATCCTCAGCTTGGTCACCTTGGCCAGGACGAGCCCCAGCTCCCCTCCAGCCCTGGGGACACCTCTGTGACCCCACAGAAGGCACCAGCAGCCAGGCAGGGGGGCTCACCTGGGGGTCCACCAGCCAGCCGTGGTAGAGGGGGATGTTGAGGAGGTCGAAGACGATGCACTCAGGGGTGTACTCGAAATCTGAGACCCCCGTGAACCTCACGTTGACGTCCAGCCCCGTGGAGAGCTTGGGCAGCACTGTCATGGTGTCATTGATGTTCTGGGGGGCAGCAGAAACGCGGGGAGGGGTCACCCCTGAAGGTGCCACCCCAAATCCTGCAGCCAGCGGGGTTGGATTTTCCTCCTGGGGCTGCTCCTCACCTGCTGGAAGTTCAGCTGCAGCGCCTCCGAGGTGTCCCGGGGTTGGGTGGCCAGGATGCAATTCCCTGAGAGGCAGCAGGGTCAGAGTCCCCCCCCAGGGGATGTTGGGGTCCCACTGGAGCCCCTCACCCCGTTCCTGGTGCCAGAGCAGGGTCCCCACTCACCCAAATGTGCCATCAGCTCCTCGGCCGTGACCACCTCTGTCTGTGGGGGCAGCTTCACCTGGGGGCAACCAGAGCAGGCTGGGCACATCCCATCCCATTGACCCCATTGATCCCATCCCATCCCATTGATCCCATCCCATTGATCCCATTGATCCCATCCCATTGATCCCATTGATCCCATCGATCCCATTGATCCCATCCCATCCCATTGATCCCATCCCATTGATCCCATTGATCTCATTGATCCCATCCCATCCCATCCCATTGATCCCATTGATCCCATCCCATCGATCTCATCCCATTGATCCCATCCCATTGATCCCATTGATCCCATCCCATCCCATCGATCCCATTGATCCCATCCCATCCCATTGATCCCATCCCATCCCATCTCATTGATCCCATCCCATCCCATTGATCCCATCCCATCGATCCCATCCCATCTCATCCCATTGATCTAATCCCATCCCATCGATCCCATCCCATCGATCCCATCGATCCCATCCCACTGATCCCATCCCATCCCATCCCATCCCATTGATCCCATCCCATCCCACTGATCCCACCCCATCCCAACCCTGGGCCCCCTCCCCTGGGGATCTGGGGGTGCCCCCAGCTTGCCTTCCACTGCAGGAGGAGGATGTTGATGATGGCCAGCAGCGGGCAGGGCCCGTTCTCGCTCTGCATCACCAGGGCCGTGCGCTGCCCCTTCCACAGGATCCACTTGACAAAGTAAAAATCCCCGGGGGGCTGCGCCCGGGGGGGCTCGGCCGGGGGGGACCCCCTGTCCTGGGGGGCGCCCCTGTCCAGCTGGGGCTGCTCCTTGAGGGGCCCCTCCTCCTGTGGGGCCGGCTGCCCCTTGGGGGCCCCCCCTTCCTCCAGGGGCTGCCCCTTGGGGGACCCCTCCTGCAGGGACCCCTCATGCCGGGGCTGCTGCTGCTGCTTGGGGGAGCCCCCCGGGGGTCCCTCGGGGCTGGAGACCCCCTCCTGCTGCCCAGGTGGGCCCCCAGAACCTTCCCGGGAGCTCCCTGCCCTGGGAATTGTGTCACTGGCATCAGGAATTGTGTCACCAACATCGGGAATTCCGGTACCGGGGATTCCGTCCCCAGCATTGGGAATTGTGTCCCCAACATTGGGAACTGTGTCCCCTACATTGGGATTTCCATCCCCAGCAACGGGAATTCTGTCACCGACATTGGGAATTCCATGCCCTGCACCGGGAATTTCATCCCTAACGTTGGGAATTGTGTCCCCAACATCGGGGTTTGTGTCCCCAGCACCGGGAATTCCGTCCCCAGCATTGGGAAATGTGGCTCCTACACCAGGAATTCCGTCCCCAACATTGGGAATTCCATCCCCAGCACTGGGAAATGTGTCTCCTACACCAGGAATTCCGTCCCCAACATTGGGAATTCCGTCCCCAGCATTGGGAATTGAGCCCCCAACTTCGGGAATTCCATCCCCAACATTGGGAGCTCCATCCCCTACACCAGGATTTCCACCCCCAGCACTGGGAATTCTGTCCCCACCCGCAGCCTCCTCGGGGGGCTCGGGGGTCCCCTCCTGCTCCATGGGACCCTCTGGTGCTGCTCAGGTTCCAATCAGGCTCCTGGGAATGCTCTGGGTCTGTCCAGGGGCAGCTGCATCCCAAAGCTCAGCCTGAGGAGGGAAAATTGGGCTGGTTGAGGAAAATAGCGAGATAATATAACTGTAATAATAAATATAGATTTAATCATAAATACAAATAGAAATGTAAATTTGTATATGTATAAATATATATACACACATATATATTTGTATCTATAGACATATACGTATATATACGGGGGCTGGAAATGAAATTAAAATGAAATGAAATAAATGAAATTAAATATAATTTAAAAATAAAATAAAATAGAATAAAATAGAATAGGATTAAATTAAATTTAAAAATAGAATAGAACCAAAGAGAATAGAATAAAATTTTAAAATAAAATGAAATAGAATAGAATTAAAGATTAAATAGAATAGAATAAAACAAATAGAATAAAATAGAATAGAATAAAATACAATTTAAAAATAAAATAAAATAAAATAAAATAAAATAAAATAAAATAAAATAAAATAAAATTAAATTAAATTAAATTAAACTAAACACAGTGCCATTTGACAGGCACAAGGGAAGGCGAATTTCAATCCCCACTCACGGCTCCGCCCCGAGCCCGCGGCGGGGCCGGTCCGGCCGGACCGGGGGGTCCCGGGGCGGGGCCGCCCCTCGGAGTCCCCGCCCGGGGTCCCCCCTTCCGTCTTTTCCTTCATTTTCCCCCCTAATCCTTGTTTTTCCCCCTTTATTCCTTGTTTTTCCTCCCTTTCCCCTTCTTTCTTCCTTGTTTATGCTCCTTTTCCCTTGCTTTTTAATTTTTTCCTTCTTTTCCCTTTTTTTTTTTCCCCTCCTTTCCCCTTCTTTTATTTTTTTCCTTCTTTCCCCTTCTGTTCAACTTTTTCCCTTTTTTCCCCACCTCTTCCCTTCTTTTTTTCACTTTATCCCTCCTTTTTAACCCTTTACCTTTTCTCCTGCTTTTTCTCCTTCTTCTCTCCTCCTTTATTCCCTTTTTCTTTCTTCTTCCTTCTTTCACCTCCTGCTTTTTTCCTCTTTAATCCTCTTTTTTTTTTTTTAATTCCTTCGCGCTCCTTTCGCTTCTCTCGTCTTCCTTTTCCCTCTTTTTTTTTTTTTTCCTATCTCCCCTTTCTTTTATCCTCTTCCCTGTTGTTTTTTTTCCTCCCTTTTTTTTTCTCCTTTTTTCCTCTTTTTTCCCTCTTTTTCCCCCTTTTTCGGGGCCTGTTTTCCACCTGGCTGCGGCTGCCCCGTGGGAAGGCGGATTTAGGGCGGGGGGAGGAGGAGGAGGAGGAGGAGGAGGAGGAAGAGGAGGAGGAGGAGGAGGAGGAAGAAGAGGATTCAAGGTGTAAATTTTGGGGGTGCACTCGAATTTTGGGGGGCGGCTCTGCGGGCTGAGGGTTGGGCTGGGGGGGGTTTTGGGGTCGCAGCGGAATTTGGGGCTGTCAGAGGGGGCTGGGGGGGGTGTTTGGGGGTTCAGGGGGGGGGTTTGGGGTCCCGGGAGGGTTTTGGGGTGAAATGAGGAAATTTGGGGTCCCCCCCGAGCCCCCCCCCCCCAGCGCGGGGGATGCCGGGATCGGCCCCGCCCCCTCCCAGCGGCCCCTGCGGCGCGGGGGGAGGGGCGGCGGGGCTGGACTGGGACGGACTGGGACAAACTGGGGTGGGACTGGGACAGACTGGGCTTAAACCGGGGCAGTCTGGGCTCAAACTGGGCCGGGCTGGGACGGACTGGGCTGGACTGGGATAGTCTGGGGTGGTACTGGGATGATACTGGGGTGGTACTGGGACAGTCTGGGGTTAAACTGGGCTGGACTGTGACAGTCTGGGGTGATACCGGGACAGTCTGAGGTGATACTGGTCTGTACTGGGATAGTCTGGGCCTATACTGGGCTGGACTGGAACAGCCTGGGGTGATACTGAGATAGTCTCGTGGGGTACTGGGATAGTCCAGGGTGATACTGGACTGGGCTGGGATAGTCTGAACTTATACTGGGCTGGACTGGGGTACTCTGGGTTTGTACTGGGCCCTACTGGGCTGTACTGGGTTATAGTAGGGTGTACTGGGTTATAGTAGGGTGTACTGGGTTATACTGGGCTGTGCCAGGCTGTACTGGGTTGTACTGGGTTATACTGGGCTGTACTGAATCATACTGGGTTATACTGGGGCCATACTAGGCTGTACTGGGCTATACTGAGTTGGCTATACTGGGCTGTACTGGGTTATACTGGGCTGTAGTGAGCTGTTCTGGGTTATACTGGGCTGTACTGGGTTATACTGGGCTGTAGTGAGCTGTTCTGGGTTATACTGGGCCGTACTGGTTTATACTGGGGCCATCCTGGCGGTTCAGGCCGTGGATCAGCGCTGTCATGGAGCGCTTCGTGCTGGGGAACCGGGCGGCCCTGCAGGTATGGGGGGATTGGGGGAGATTGGGGGGCTCAGGGGGGATCAGGGGAATGGGGGGGATTGGGGAGGATTGGGGTGCAGGGAAATGGGGGAGCAGGGAGGGGATTGGGGTGCAGGGAAATGGGGGAGCAGGGAGGGGATTGGGGTGCAGGGAAATGGGGGAGCAGACAAATGGGGGAGCAGGAAAATGAGTGATCAGGGGGGATTGGGGTTCAGGGAAATGGGGCTGCAAGGAAATGGGGGAGCAGAGTGGGATTTGGGGGTGCAAGGAATTGTGGGTGCAGACAGATGGGGGAGCAGGGGGGAATTGGGGATGCAGGGGGGGAATGGGGTGCAAGAAAATGGAGGTGCAGGGGAGGAAATGGGGGTGCAGGGAAATGGGGGTGCAGGGAGGGAAATGGGGGTGCAGGGAAATGGGGGAGCAGGGGGAGAATTGGGGGTGCAAGGGAGGGAAATGGGGAGGAGGGAATTGGGGTGCAGGGGGAGAATTGGGAGTGCAGTTAAATGGGGGAGCAGGGGGAGAATGGGGTGCAAGAAAATGGGGGTGCAGGGGGGGAATTGGGGTGTAGGGGGAGAACTGGGGGTGCAGGGGAGTAATTGGGGTGCAAGGAAATGAGGGAGCAGGAAATCGGGGGTGCAGGGGGAATCGAGCACCCCATGGATCGGGCTGGGAGCCCCAGGTGTGGTGCCCCACTGAGGTGGCACAGCCGCACCAGGGACACCCCAAAATCTCTCTCTGCTGCAGCCCCATCCCGGACCTGCCGAGGGGTTTGGGCTGCAGCTGCTCTCGGGTTGTTTTTTTTTTTGCCTGTTTTACCAAAAATTAGCAAATCTGGGTTATGGCAGCAGAGAATTGTCCCAAAAATCAGAGCCTGGGGACGGGGTGGCTCCCGTGGGCGGGGGACAGGGAAGTGACATGTTTCCCTGCTGCTGCAGGAAAAAAATCATTTTTTGGGGGTGACAGCCACGTTTTCCTGCTGCTGCAGGGTGAAACATCATTTTTTTGGGGGTGACAACCCACCCCAAATTCTAAAACAAATGGGTTAAAGCACTTAGTGCTCCCAGGGCTGCAGGGCTGGGATGGTCCCTGACCTCACCTGCTGGCTCAGGTGAGTTTTCCTGGAATTCCAACACACACACCCCCCAAACCCGAGGATTCAAGGATTTAGTGCCAGAAATGGATGCCAGGGGTGCCAGGAGCTCGTCAGGAGGCCAGAAGTGGATCCCAGGCAGCCCCAGGGGCGCCAGGAGCTCGTCAGGAGGGTGCAATCCGTGGGTGACGCCTGTGATGCGTGACTCCAGGGACACTGATGAGGACAAGGCAGCAGTTTGGGGCATTTTGGAGGACAGGGCCGTGCTGCTGCTGTGCCTGACACCTCCCATCTCCCATCCCTGCAGGATCACATCCAGCAGCACCAGGAGATCCACGTGGTGATGGGCAACGAGGCCTGTGACCTGGACTCCACCGTCTCCGCGCTGGCCCTGGCCTATTTCCTTGCCCAGGTGAGGCTCAACCACTACCCCGGGGAGCACTGCTGGCCTTGGGGACACCTCACTGAGGGTGACACCCTTGTCACAGACCACCCCAGCTCCCAAGGCCGCCTTCGTGCCCGTGCTCAACATCCCCCGCGCCGACTTCGCGCTGCGGACGGAGACGGCGTTCCTGCTGCGGGAGCGGGGCATCCCGGCCGCCTCGCTGCTCTTCCGGGACGAGATCGACCTGGGGCGGCTGCACCACGCTGGGCTGCTCTCCCTGACTCTGGTGGATCACCATGTCCTGCCTGGGTGAGACAAGGGGTGGCACTTTGGGGACAGCCAGGGCCACCCTCGCTTGATTTTGCTGTGGGATTGGGGGATCGCGCCCACCTCGCTCATTTTTTGGGATGAAGTCGACTTGGAGGGATGAGATGGACCTGGCACCACGCTGGGCTGCTCTCCCTGACTCTGGTTGATCACCATGTCCTGCCTGGGTGACACAAGGGGTGGCACCTTGGGGACAGCAGAGCCTTGGTGGATTTTGCTGTGGGATCGGGGCATCCCAGACACCCCACTCATTTTTTGGGATGAGATGGACCTGGCACCATGCTGGGCAGCTCTCCCTGACTCTGGTGGATCACCACATCCTGCCCTGGTGAGCTGGGGGGTGGCACCTTGGGGACAGTAGAGCCTTGGTGGATTTTGCTGTGGGATCAGGACATCCCAGACACCCCACTCATTTTTTGGGATGAGATGGACCTGGCACCATGCTGGGCAGCTCTCCCTGACTCTAGTTGATCACCATGTCCTGCCTGGGTGACACAAGGGGTGGCACTTTAGGGACAATTAGGGGACAGCAGAGCCTCGCTTGGTTTTGCTGTGGGATTGGGGCATCCCAGACACCCCACTCATTTTTTGGGATGAGATGGCCCTGGCACCATGCTGGGCAGCTCTCCCTGACTCTGGTGGATCACCACATCCTGCCCTGGTGAGCTGTGCGGTGGCACCTTGGGGACAGTTAGGGCCACCCATGCAGAGCCTTGGTTGATTTCTTCATTTTGCTGTGGGATTGGGGCATCCCGCCCATCTCACTCATTTTTTGGGATGAGATGGACCTGGCACCGTGCTGGGCAGCTCTCCCTGACTCTGGTGGATCACCACATCCTGCCCTGGTGAGCCAGGGGGTGGCACCTTGGGGACAGCCAGGGCCACCCACACAGAACAGGGCTTGATTTCGCCGCCCAGGATGGGTGAAATGGATCCATTTCCAGGGAGTTTTTAAGGGATAAAAAGGAACGAGGGGGTTTCACAATGCCAGGGGTGACCCTTCCCGTTGCCCGCCAGTGCTGACGCTGCCCTGGAGGAGGCCGTGGTGGAGGTCCTGGATCACCGACCACTGGAGCGGGCCCGAGGTCCCCCGTGCCAGGTGACAGTGGAGCCCGTGGGCTCCTGTGCCACCCTGGTGACCGAGAGGATCCTGCAGGGCCCCCCGGGCGTGCTGGACAGGACCACGGCCGCGCTGCTGCATGGTGAGCAGGGGACAAGCTGGGGACAGTGGGGCTGAAAGGGACCTGGGGGTGCTGGTGGCCAGCAGGTTGAAAATGAGCCAGCAACGTGCCTTGGTGGCCAAGGACAATGGCTCCTGGCCTGGGTCAGGAATGGTGTGGCCAGCAGGAGCAGGGAGCTCATTCTGCCCCTGTTCTCTGGTGAGGCCAAATCTTGAGCGCTGTGTCCAGTTCTGGGCTCCTCCGTTTAGGGAGGATGTTGAGATGCCCAAACACAAGGCTGGTGAGGGGCTTGGAACACAAACCCTGTGAGGAACGTTTGAAGGAACTGGGGGTGTTCAGCCTGGAGAAGAGGAGGTTTAGAGGTGCCCTTATTGCTCTCTGCAACTTCTGAAGGGAGATTGCAGACAAGTGGGGTCAGTCTCTGACAGAAGCAGAGGACATAGTCTCAAGCTACCTCAGGGAAGGGATAGGTTGGATATTAGGAAGAAATTTTTCACCAAAAGAATAATAAAGCACTGGAATGCTCTTCCCAGGGAGGTGCAGAATCACCATCTCTGGATGTGTTTAAACAAACACTGGACATGGTGCTACAGTCTAGTTGAGGTGTTAGGGCATAGGTTGGACTCGATGATCTCAGAGGTCTCTCCCAACCTCATCATTCTGTGATTCTGTGGGCTCCTGGCTGAGCTCTGTCCCTGGGGACGGTGACACCACGGCCCCACTCACCCCCACAGGCACCATCCTGCTGGACTGCATCAACCTAAAGCCAGCTGCAGGCAAGGTCACCCCCAGGGACGTGGCCTGCGTGTCCCTGCTCGAGGAGAGGTTCCCGGAGCTGCCGCCCCGCGACGCCGTGTTCGGAGCCCTGCATGCGGCCAAGTTCGATGTCACAGGTGGGTGTGCCAGGCCAGCGGCACCCAGGGGTGTCCCCCCCTCTCCTTGGGGACAGGAAGGTGCCCTGGGCCTCACCCCCTGGCCACCTCCCAGGGCTGACAACAGAGCAGATGCTGCGGAAGGACCTCAAAGTCCTCTCCAACGACGAGGCTGTCGTCGCCATCAGCGGCGTCTTCGAGGACCTGGAAGTGAGACTCGGGGCTGAGGGGGAAACTGAGGCAGGGAGTGGCACGCTGGGGACATCACGGTGACACCGAGACCCCTCCCCTCTGCCCAGACCTTCCTGCTCCGGCCTGGCCTGCTGCAGGACCTGGAGGCTTTCTGCCAGGCCCGTGGCTACGCGGGGCTGGTGGCCATGACCGTGTCCTTTAACGAACACCACGAACCCACGCGGAAACTCGCTGTGTACAGCCCGCAGGAGCCCCTCCGAGGCACGGTGAGTCAGGGAGCCACGTTTGGGGCACACCCAGCCCTGCTGTTTTGGGGGTGCTGGGCAGGTCCCAGCCCCACGCTCGCTCCCCCACAGCTGTGCCGGGCGCTGGAGGAGGCGACGGCGCCGTCGCTGCTGCTGCGGCCGCTGCCCAGCCCCTGGCCCAGCGTGGCCGCCTACGCCCAGGGCAACGCCGTGGCCACTCGCAAGAAGGTGCTGCCCATCCTGAGGGCGGCTCTGGGGGGTCTGGGGGCTGCAGGGGGCCCCGAGGAAGAGGTGGTGCCCCCACCCACGCCCATGAACAGCCTGGTGGAGGAGTGTCCCCTGGCGCAGGCCGTGCCCCCGCTGTGTCCCCAGGATGTCCTGGAGCGGGTCAGCCGCATCGCCGCGGGGCAGCCCCCGGGCTCCCCAAAGTAACAGCGGGAACCCCCGCAGAGTTTTGAGGTCTGGATGAGAAATTGGGGTCACTGAGCAGGCCCCCGTGAGGTGCCTGGGTGTGGGGGGTGGCAGCTGTCTCTGTTAGAGGTCAGCTCGTGGTTTGTCCCCCCCTCGATGGCTCCCTGTGCCCCAGTGGTCCCCAGGGTGGGGTTTTGGGGATGCCATGGGCAGGAGTTGCACCCCCTTGATGAAGTCGTTGGGGTGGGGGAGTTAATGAGTTCTTAATCATCTTAACTTCCTTGGGGGGCAGAGGGAGGCCCCAGAAGGTGGATCCGGACATGCAGCCGTCCAGAACTGTCACTGTTTTCCAAGGATTAAATTTCTCTTTTCTTCCAGTTTTTGCTCTTGGCTTTTATTCTGGGATGGGGTGGTGCCCCACTCGAGCTGGGGGTGCACCCCCTCTTTCCCTGGGGTGCAATCCCCTCTACAGTGGGTCAGAGGAACATTTTGGGGTGTCCAAGGAGGGGGTGTCAGTGCAGCCACACTCCCGAGTCCAGCCCAGCCGGGAGGAAACTGGTTGTGCCATAAAAAGTCGTGGCCTCTGCCTGCTGTGAATTTCAGCTTTTCCCAGTGGATTTGGCTGCTCCAGGAGCAGAGGAGGGAGCGAGGAGCCTGGGGCAGCTCCTGCACCCACCCCTTGGACCAGCACAAGGCATTTATTTCAAGGGTGGAATGTTTTTCCCAAAAACCCTGACCCGAGCACGATGCAGGGCTGGAAAATCCCAGCTCCCACCGGAGCACAGGGCAGGGGAAAGGCTCTGTCACCCAGCACGTGCTAATTAATATTTAATCCTGGCACTAATTAAACTATGTACACCCGCACCTAATTCCAGAGCCCTTCTCGGGTCAGGCCCTGTCCGGCCTGGGGACAATCCCGGGTGGAGGGGACCCCACCACGTCCTGCCCGAGGCCACAGAGGCTGCTCAGGTGGGTTTGGGAGCTTAAAAACAGGAACAGATCCTAAAAAAAGGAGGGAGGTGGGGGCTTGGCGGCGGTGGAATGCCAGCTGGAGGCACTGTGAGCTCAGACACAGCCGAGCCTTGGGGTTGGATCCTGGTTTGGCACCAAAGCAGAGGGGTTTAATCCCAGTTCTGCTCCTAAGAATGGGGGTTTAATCCCAGTTTGACATCCGATCCTGGTTTGACACCAGGACATCTTGGGTCTAACTCTGGTTGGGCACCAGAATATCGGGGTTTAATCCCAGTTCTGCTCCTAAGAATTGGGGTTTAATCCCAGTTTGACATCCGATCCTGGTTTGACACCAGGACATCTTGGGTTTAACTCTGGTTTGGCACCAGAATATCAGGGCTTAATCCTGGTTTTGCTTCTCTGGGATGTTCTGGGAGGCATCAAAGCTGTCTCTGCACCATAACTGGTTCCCTGGGGAAACTGAGGCACCACCATGCAGCCCATGGGAGTGGGAAAAGGGAAAACTGGGAGGATTTGGGACACGTGGGCTGCGCCTGGCAGCTCCTGGCACGTTTCAGAGGGGCGGCTGTGTCCTTTCCAAGTGGGGCAGGAGATGGGGGCTCCCTCCCCATGTCACCAGCCAGTGCCTTCAGGAAGGAGGGATTTTCCAGAGGGATGAAGCCCCAAAGTCACCGGGAGCTGGGTGAGGATGGCGCTGCATAAATACCGCGGGTTTAAAGCACTCCAGGAAGGCTTCTCCTCCAGCGGGGGGGATCAGGCAGTTCAAGTTTGGGCTGAAAAAGCCAGGAATCTGAAAAATCCAACAGGTTGTGGGTTATGGGAGCGCCCAAGTGGTGGCTCAGGTGGGTGTTCTGGGGTGCCATGGGCTGCTACTCACACGCTACAACACTCGGGAGTTGCTCCACTGTCGCTCCCGGCTGCCCTTGGACCTCATCTCCTGGACAGCACCAGTCTGCAGAGAGGACCTGTCACTCCCCTATGCCACCCCCCTGGCCCAGCCAGGAGAGCCAGCACCCCAAAAAACACCCACCAGCCAAGCCTGAGAGCCAGCACCCCAAAAAACCACCCAGCACTCAACCCTGAGAGCCAGCACCCCAAAACAACACCCACCAGCCAAGCCTGAGAGCCAGCACCCCAAAAAACACCCACCAGCCAGCCCTGAGAACCAGCACCCCAAAACATCACCCACCAGCCAAGCCTGAGAGCCAGCACCCCAAAAAACCACCCAGCACTCAACCCTGAGACCCAGCACCCTAAAACATCACCCACCAGCCAACCCTGAGAGCCAGCACCCCAAAACATCACCCAGCAAAGAACCCTGAGACCCAGCATCCCAAAACAACACCCAGCACCCAACCCTGAGACCCAGCACCCCAAAACCAACACCCACCACCCCAAAACCAATGTCTGTCACCCAGGTGAGAGCCCCAACACCCCAAAACAACACCTAGCACCCAACCCTGAGACCCAGCACCCCAAAACAACACCCAGCACCCTAAAACATCACCCACCACCCAACCCTGGGACCCAGCACCCCAAAACAACACCCAGCACCCTTTAACAACACCTAGCACCCAACCCTGAGACCCAGGACCTCAAAACCAACACCCACCACCCCAAAACAACACCCAGCACCCTATAACAACACCCACCAACCAAACCTGGAACCCAGCACCCCAAAACCAACACCCACCACCCAACCCTGAGACCCAGCACCCCAAAACCAACACCCAGCACCCCAAAACCAACGCCCATCACCCAGGTGAGAGCCCCAGCCCCCCAGCCAAGCCCCCCCAGCCCTCAGGGTACCATGGGCAGCCCCTCTCCCGCAGCCATGTCTCCGGAGCCGATGTGTGTCAGGTGCACGAAGTTCATGGGCTCCCCGATCATGGAGCGGTCGATCCGTCTCCTCCTCTTCTTCTGCGAGGGGATGAAGGCCATCAAACCCTGCTGACCCCCAGGCCCCCTCCCCAAAATGGCTGCAGGGGGGGTACTCACAGGCTGGGGCTTCTCCACGACGCAGCAGCCCAGCTTGTGCCAGAAGTCGCTCATGCTGGCGGTGGTGGCAGCCAGCGTCCCCCCGGGCAGGGTCACTCCATGGGGACACCTGGTCAGGGTGGGCACAGCGTGGAGAGGAGCGGCTGGCTGGGAGTGGGAAGGGACAGTGATGCTTCCAGACCTCCCCAAATTAATGGTAATTTCCCATCAAGCAACAAAAACTAGAGAGCCCCAGTAGAGCCCTGGATCACACACAGCTAACCCAAGGGGACACCTGTCATTGAAAGCGAGCCCCAGGGTCCCTGGGTATCACACAGAGACCCCCAGAGTTGTCCCCACGGCCATGGTTGGACCTTGTCCCCTGCTCCAGGGCAGGACACAGCTGAAGGATGCTGCGGCAGGATGGGGGGGATGGAGGCAGCCATGGCAAATCCCAACTCCCTGAGCCAGGCAGCTAAAAATATCCCGGCCTTTCCGAAAAGGGGCCGGAGCTCGAGCTCTTCCGCTCCAGCTTCTGAAGAGCAGACGGGGGAGAAATAAACAGGGACTGGTGGGATTTTATCCCAAACTCCCACGCTACTGCCTGGGGTAGGCAAGGAGGTGTGGAAAGGGGGAGTTCACCCCCAAAATGGGGGCTTCTCCTCGTGCTAAGGAGAGATAACTCCTTAATAAAAAAAAAAAAAAGGCAGCCAGCGGCACGCAGGGAACTCACCCACCCACGAGGGGCCGCGGCCGGAGCTCAGCCCGGTATCAGCCACGGGAGAGCCCCCACGGCCGATGGGTGCCGGGCCCAGGGCTCCGGCGAACAGGACAAGTTCCTTCCTCTGCCCCTGCGCCGCCGGATGGACCAAAGTCCGGCCGCGCTTCCTGCTCCCGGCGGGGAGGAGCGGGGCCGGGGGGCAGCCCCCCAAAACGGGGGGCTCGGAGCCCAGCCTCGGCACAGCCCTGTCAGCGCCTCCAGCCAGGATCTGTCCGCAGTAACCCCACGGAATCACCCTCCAACCGGGCATTCCCGCGGGGTGGGTGCCCCCTGTGCTGCTCCCCCCATAACCAGAGGACCCCCGTGCCCCCCGCCGTGTCCCCCGTTGTGTCCCCCGTTGTGTCCCCATTCTCGTTCCCCGGTGTGCCCCTCCTGGAGCGCTGGGATCGGGCAGGCTGTGGCACGTCCCGCTGGGCGCACACCGGCTCCGTGCCCACGCCGTGCCCCCCCTGCCAAACCCAAACCCAACCCCGGCCTCTCCCCCCGGCTGCGGGGCAAATGAGGAAGGGGCTGCGGGGCAAATGAGGAAGGGGCTGCGGGGCAGATGAGGAGGGGGCTGCGTTTCCTTCCCAGCCTGATTTCCTCAGCAAAATCAGCGCTGGGATCCGGCCGTGCAGCGGCCGGGCCTTGCTGGGGAAGTGCCCCCCGAACTCAGCACCGCATCCCGGGGCGCTGGGAGAGCCTCGGCCAAGGACGAGCCACCAGTGAAACCTCCGGGGTCCGCAAGGCCACGACCCCCTGCCCGCAGCCCTCAAAGCCCCCAAAGCCCTTCCGGCACCCGCCAGGGCCTCACGGCCTCGAAAAGGCGACGGCGGGCCCGGCTCCGGGTGGTTCTGGTCGGTTCCTGCCCCCCGATCCCCGTTTTGGGGGTCGCACACCCTCAGTCCCCCCTGCGAGGAGCAGTGCTCGGGTTCAGCCCACCTGGGCAGCTCGGTGGCCCCGGGCAGGGCGGCTTTGGGCCCGGCCCTGCCGGCACAGGCAAAATGACTTCCCGGTTGGGAAAGCACCGCCGGGCTCTGCGTCACCGGCGGGCTCCGGGCAGGGGGCTCCGCTCCGAGCCCCCCAGCACTGGGGTCACCCACGGCCAGGGGACCCGCGGGGGTCTCCCGGAGCTCGGAGGGAAGGCCAGAGTGTGGGGACAGGCGTGGACGGGGGGACAGTGCTGGGGTGCCCCCGGGATGGGCGGCAGAGTGGAAGTCACCGTCCCTTCCCTTGCGAGGGACGGTCCCGGCTGCGACCCCCGGGGCAGCGGCAGCTCCGCGGGGCTCCGGCACTTCGGGGGTCCCGGCAGGGTTTGGGACCCGGGGGTCCCGGTAGGGTTGGTGGGACCCGGCAGGCCTTGGGACCCCGGTGGTCCCGGTGGGGCTGGGGAGATCCGGTGGATCCCGGGAGGGCTCCCCGGTTGAACCAGCGAGCTGCAAGGGGGGTCGTCCCGCCGCCCCGCTCCCGTTCCGGTACCGATCCCGGTGCCCTCTCTGCCTTCCTACGGCTGTTCCGGGGGCCCTTCCGCGGGGTCGGAAGGGTTCCCGTCCCGGCCGGTTCCCGTCCCGGTGGCGGCCCCATTACCTGTCCCGGCGCGGGAGCGGCTCCCGGGGCCGGTGTCCGGCTCGCAGCCCCACGCGTGGCTCGGAAGTCCCGGTCCCGCTGCCGGTGTCCGGCTCGCAGCGGCCCCAAGCGTGGCCCGGGAGTGCAAGTCCCGATCCCTGAGCGAGCCCCGGTCCCGGTGCCGGTGCCCCGCTCGCAGCCCAGGCGTGGCTCGGGGGTCCCGGTCCCGGTGCGGGTTCCGGTGCCGGTGCCCCGCTCGCAGCCCCAGGCGTGGCCGGGAGGTGCCGGTGCCGGTGCCCCGCTCGCAGCCCCAGGCGTGGCCCGGTGCGGACGCGGCGCAGCTCCCGCCGCCCGGCGCGGCTCTGCCCGGCCCGGCCCCGCACAGCGCCCTCCCCGGGAACCGCCGGCACTGCGGGCCCGGAGGAACGGGGGGCCCGGGAGGAATGGGGGGCCCGGGAGGAATGGGGGGCCCGAGTCCCACTAGGAATGGGGGGCCCAGGGTCCCAGAAGGAGCAACTTGGGGGTTCTTGAGGTTCTGTTAAGGCTGGGGGTCCCCAGCTGTGGGCGGAAGGCCTTGGGGCTTCCAGGAGCACTGCGGGAATGCCAGGGGACCAGGTAGGGCTGGGGGTGTCCCCAGCAAGTGCCAGTTGTGCTCCCATGTGCCCCCGAGCCTTATTCCCGCTTTTTCCATGGGTACTCCAGAGCCCCCGGGGCACCCGAAGGCGTGGGAACGCCCTGCAGCTGGTGCTGAGTGGTGTCACCATTTCCAGCTCGGTGCCCTTCCGCTTGCACAACATCTGAGGGGCTGCTGCTGCCACCATCACAGTCCTGCCACTGTCACCACGAAAGTCCTGTCACTGTACCCACCACAGTCCTGTCACTACCACCACTGTCCTGCCACTGCCACCACTGCAGTCCTGTCACTGTACCCACCACAGTCCTGCCACTGTCACCACAGTCCTGGCACTGCCACCACTGTCCTGCCACTGCCACCACCCCAGTCCTGCCACTGCCACCACACAGGAGACGCCCCTGTGTGAGCCTCAGAGCGTCCCTTGCTGTGTCAGCCCCCAAATCCCAGCCATCCCCACTGCTCCCACTCCAGAAATCCCGAACAAGGCAGCACTGTCCCCACTCACTCGGGTCTCTGTCCCACGCCTGTCCCCAGCCATTGGGTGGCCCTGGCTGATAATACCCCAAGTGTTTGTGACCTCATTTCATTTTTTGTTTGGTGTTTGTGCTGCCAGAGAACACTGTCCCCCTTGCAGCCCTCCCAAAACCCAGAGCAGTGCCCTCATTGCTACGTGCCCTTGGGGTTCAGCCCC
Organism: Agelaius phoeniceus; assembly: GCF_051311805.1. Classification (NCBI taxonomy): domain Eukaryota; kingdom Metazoa; phylum Chordata; class Aves; order Passeriformes; family Icteridae; genus Agelaius; species Agelaius phoeniceus. The sequence continues at coordinate 1,574,053 of NC_135295.1, forward strand.
AGGTCCCTTCTCAGAGAGGGACACCACAATCACACGAGCAGGTGACACCCCAAAGAGCAAGGAGATGGCTGACATCAAGGTTTTTATGAGGTAGCTCAGCCAAACTGCACCCCATGGCCTGGGGGACCCCCAAAACCACAGCAGCTCAACCCCTTGGAGGGATCAGCATCCTCCAAAGGGCTCCCAGCTGGAATTTTCCCTCTGCTGAGTGCTGCAAAGGCCCAGCTGAGACCAAGGGTCTATTTTGGAGCAGGATCCTCTTTGCCCATGACAGTGCTGAGAGGAGGAGGAGGAGGAGGAGGAAGAGGAGGAGGAGGCAGAAATAGTCTGGCTGAAAGCCGAGCACTGGCAGAACAGCTTGGCACCATCAGAAATGAGCTGCACGCAGGGAACAGGGAGGAAAAGAGAAAAAAAACCCAAACCCTAAAGCACCAAAAGAATGTTGATCTCAGGCAAAGCCCAGGGAGAGGAAGGCAAGGGCTGCTCTGAGCCTCTCAGGTGCACGGATGTGGCCTGTGCCCCCCAAAAAAGGGAGTTTGGGGTCTCAGAGGTGCCGGGACAGGGAGATTGCCTGGTCTGAGGGGTTGCATTGGGGTTTTCTTTGTTGTCAGCTGTGGGGTGAAGGGGGGTGTGAGGTGCCCCCACCCCGGGTGAAGCCCCCCCTCAGCCCTGGCAGTGATTGATGCCAGTTTTGGGTGTCTCCCTCTATTTCTAGTTCCACGTTCTGGCTTGGGCCACAAAGATGGGATATTTTTGCTGTGTGGCTTTAGGATCAAATGCCCTCAGTCTCAGATTGAAAAATAAAATAAAATAAAATAAAATAAAATAAAATAAAATAAAATAAAATAAAATAAAATAAAATAAAATAAAATAAAATAAAATAAATGAAATGAAATGAAATGAAATAAATGAAATGAAATGAAATAAAATAAAATAAAATAAAATAAAATAAATGAAATGAAATAAATGAAATGAAATGAAATAAAATAAAATAAAATAAAATAAATGAAATGAAATGAAATGAAATAAAATAAAATAAAATAAAATAAAATAAAATAAATAAAATAAAATAAAATAAAATATATTTTGGGGGGGTTTATTTGAGCCAAATTTCTCCGTGTTTGACCTGCACAGCGTCCTCCCAAAGCCTGGGGGTACCACGGGCCCCCATATCTTCACATGCAGGTGAAAGAAATATCCCCCAGCTCCTTGCAGGCTGAAAATTATTTCCCCCAACACGCAGCTGAAGGCTCCGGGAGTGAACCAGGTTTAATCCATCCTCAGCCTGGGGGTCCAGCACGCAGCATCTCCGCCCCTGCCGTCCTCCCCCTCCCTCCCTGGCGCGGGTGGGAGCCGCTGACTCATCTGCCATCATCATCATCATCATCATCACCACCATCCTCCCCCTACGAGGAAGGGCAATCCGAGGGGCTGCATTGCAGACAGACCCGGCAGACAAAAGCGACGCTGCTCCCTCCGCCCGCGGCTCCCCGGCACAAAGAGCCCGGCCCGGCTCCGAGCCCAGCGCTCCCGGCACCGCCCGCCCTCCGCAGGTAAGGGATGCGAGGATGCTCGGAGAGAGGACGCTTTTCATTCCGCCAAGGATTTGGGTGGAGGGAGAGGTCGGAATTTCTTTTTTGAGGGGAGAAATGAGCCACAGCCAGCGGGGATTTAAGTGGAGAAAGGTGGTTTTTGGTTCCATGGGATGAGCAGAGCCCGCGGGAAATGATCTTTTTTGGGGGTGACACGCCACACAAGAGGGGTTTTCCTTCCACATTCACTCCCTTTTACTGGATATTTAATTATTTGCTTGTCACTAAGCTGTCTTTCCCCCTCTCTTGTCACTAAACTCCAATTTTTCACTATTTGGAGCTTAAAAATCCATCTCCACAACACCCACCACCATTAATAATTCTCTGTCGTTTTGCTGCAAAAAACTCACTGATAAATCCCTAGGGATGGACCCCCCCAGGGATAAATTCCCAGGGAAGAGACTATTTTAAAGTCCTGTGGCTCAGTTTACCCGGAGGGGGTGACACAGGAGCCTTTCATAGCCTCTGAGCGACATCCAGAACCTTAAATTTAGCAGCTGATCGCACCGCTCCAAAATCCGCCTGAATCATCCTTGAGAATTCTGATTTTAAGGCAGGCAATCAGCAGGAAAATGAGGATGTTTTGGGTTAGTCTGCTTTCTTTTTTCCCCACCTCCGGCGCCAATCGAGGAGGTGAATGACACAACCCTGCCGGGGAGAAGCCAGGCAGTGACTCAGCTCCACCGAGAAGAAGCTGATCCACGCCTGGTCCTGCTCCTTCCCAATTTTTTGGCGGATCGGGGTGGGGCTGCAGGGGGAATTCTGCAGCGGGGATGGACGGATGGATGGATGGATGGATGGATGGATGGATGGATGGATGGATGGACGGACGGACGGATGGATGGATGGAGGGATGGATGGATGGATGGATGGCACGGCAGGGATGGGTGGGGTGTGGTGGGAATGCCGGGCGAGGCTCCTTCCAGCCCTTTCTAGAGGGTTCGGTCAGGGGAGGGAGGGATGGGGTGGGATTAGGGTGGGATTAGGGTGGAGGGGGATGCACAGGGACCCCCCCACCCCCCTCACTGCCCATTCCATGGGGATTCAGCACAGGGAAAGGTGGGCAGGAGTGGGAAAAAAAGAGAGTTTATTTAGGTGCTGCTCTCCCACCTCTGCTCCCCAGAGCTGGCAGGAGGGATTTCAGGAGGAGCAGGTGGGAAGGGGTTAATGAAGGGGTTAATCCCAACCCTCCCATGCTGTTTGTTTGGGGAAACTGAGGCACGCAGGGACAAATCCCTCGGATCCCCCCCCCCCGAATTACGGTGCAGAGATGGGTGTGGATAAAACTCTGGCAGAGCTCGAGCCTGCAGTTAGATCCAGCCTAGAGTGAAACCTGCACAACCCCAGGCTCTCCTCCACCATCCACTCCTTTTTAGGGGATTATCCTGAAAAAGATATTCCCTTTTAGGGGGTTATCCTAAAAACTATATCCCTTTCTTAGGGGATTATCCTAAAAAAGATATCCCCTTTTTAAGGGACTGACCTAAAATGGATATCCCCTTTTCAGGGGGTTATCCTAAAAAGTTTTGGGGATTATCATAAAAAAGATATCCCCTTTTTAGGAGGTTATCCTAAAAAGTTTTTATGGGATTATCCTAAAAACGATAGCCCCCTTTTTGGGAGATTATCCTAAAAAAGATATCCCCTTTTTAAGGGACTAACCTAAAAAAGGATATCTCTTTTGTAGGGGGTTATCCTAAGAATGATATCTCCTTTTTAGGGGGTTATCCTAATAAATTTTGGGGATTATCCTAAAAAGGCTATCCCCTTTTTAGAAGGTTATCCTAAAAAGGATATCCCCTTTTTTGGGGATTATCCTAAAAATAATATCCTCTTTTTAAGGGGTTATCCTAAGAAGGATCTCCCTTTTTAAAGGGATTATCCTACAGCACAGGCTCCACACGCCAACACCTGAAATTTCTCCCCACTTTGGGCCAACTCCTGTGTTTTTAGTAGAGCTTTTCTCTTCCTTTTCTTTCCCCTCGTGCCCTCCACAGCCTGAAAATGCTGGACACCATCAGCAGCCAGTACGACTCCTTCATCTACTGGAGGATGCCGATCCCACGGCTGGACATGGCCGAGCTGGAGGGGCTGGGGCTGGCAGACATGGCCCTCTACAAGCCCAAGGGAGGCCTGGGCAAGCTTGGTGACCACCGAGGCAGCCAGGAGCTCTCCCAGGAAGAGGACAGTCTGCTGCAGTTCAACAGCTTCAATTTCTGGCGAGCTCCCATTGCCAGCATCAGCTCCTTAGATTTCGATTTAATTTGAAGCTCTCCCTGTTAGTCCTCACCCCCCCCCGCCCCTGCTCTCTCTCTTTCTGCCAGGATTTGGTTTTGGTGTCACTTTGGAGGTTGTTAGGTTCGATTTTTCTTTTTGTTTTGTTTTGTTTCTGGGTGGTTTTGCCATTCTTCATGCGCTCAGCAGCTCACCGTGGCCTTGATGGTGATGGGCTCCCCAAAAATCTCCAACTCCCCTCTCTCCCTTTTCCTCCTGGAATCACAGCAGCACTAGGGGCAAACACGAGGGGAAGGGGCAGAAAGAGCCCCCCTCAATTCCCGGAGGGTTTGGGAGGTGCCACCCCCGTGTGACAATTTCTCAGCTCATTTCTCAAGTGCTTTTTTAAGAAACTCGTTTGTGCAAACGAGGAGCAATGGGAATCGCCCTCATTCTGCAGAAAGCTTTGACCCTCTGCGCTCCCCTGGCCCAATTTCTCAAAATTCCTCTTCGTCCCTTCACCTTCCTCTCGGGAATGCAAGGTGGAAGAGGCAGGGATGTGCCCAAGATATCAGCACAAACCTGCTTCTTGAGAAAAAGAACCACTTTGAGCCTTGTGGTGTGAGCCCAAGCAGAAAAAAATATGTCCAGGAGGGTAAATAGATATGGAAATGCTCTGACTTTGCTTAGTGGGGTCAAGGCTGGGTGATTATTGCCCCCAAATTTGATTTTTTCATCCTTTTTTTGTGCCCCACGTGGTTTATTCCCAGTGCTGGGACAGACACCGGGTACATTGTGGGGTGTGGAAGGGTGATGAAAGGTGGATCTTACCCCCAAATGAAAATATTTCAGGTTTTCCACCCACTTAATCCCTTTAAAACCAACAACAAACAATGCTGCATTCATTCAAGTGGAAGCCTTGAGTTTTCTCTGGGGAGATTTTCACCTGCTGAGCTTTATTTCTGAGCATCATCTCAAAACAGGAGGAAAAAACCCAACCTGGAATGATTTTTGGCTTTTAAACAGTTGGGGTTTGTCTTTTTTTTTTTTTTTTTCCTACCAATATTGTTTTCTGGGATTGATTTGTCTCCTTGAATGTGCTTTATTTGGGTTTGATTGGGATGAAGTGATGTGGAGCATCCCAAAATCATCCTGAGAGTTGGGGGGTATGTGGCTGGGGGCAGGCTGAGGCAGCACTTTAAAAAGTGCCAGAAATAGGCAAAAAAATGGAAAAAAAAATCTGCATTCTACTATGAAAATTGGATGCAGCTCTCCTGTAATCTGCAGAAATAATCAAGTGTGCTGATTTTGAACCATCTGTGTAAAACCAGAGATGAAAAATGTAAACTCTCCTCTGCAGAGCTGTTTGACTTCTGTGTTCCCAGCTAGGAAAACCTGCAGGAGAAGTATTTATTATGAAAGTTTAAATAAAATCAGTTCAAAACATACACATTCCTGTGGACATGCAGACTGACATCAAGTTTTTTGGCATTAAAATGTCTCAAATCTCTTTACAGTGAGCTGGGAACTTCCCCCTATGTCTTTGCAAATGCTGTAGAAGACTTAAGCATGGAAAAACTAAGCCTAAAAGATTATTATAAGCACATTAAGGCTATTATTTACACTTCAGCTTTTCCAAGCCCCACAGGAAAACACTCCAGAGAAGAAATAGGCCCTCAGACCTCCAATTTTAGCTCAAAAAAAGGACATTTTGGGCAAGTCAGGGGTAACACTGACAAGGGTTAACTCCTTGGAGAGGGGGGGTTGGCAGTCTGAGGGGAGCTAAGTCCGTGACTGGAAGGCGCTTAGAGGGGACAGATATACTCAAACTACTGAAATACACATCTTTAAATGCAGATATATTTACAAATCCCATTTAGCAAAGTCGCAAAGCACATCTAAACCACGCGACCTCCGTGAGGCGCCGCCGCCATTTTATACTTGGCGCAAAAACGCCTCGGCCGGACCTAAATCCAGGAACCCATCACTATCCGCCAACACTACTGATTGATATCCTTCCGCCAGAGGAAACCCCTCCCCTGCCAGGCCTCTCCCGACGGCCCCAGAGCGGGGAGGACCACGGAGAAAAGAAGGAGAAATCCCCGAATTCCACACAGTTCCCGCTGCGGCGGAGCCAGTGCGGGCCCAGCCCGATTTTTCTGCGCCGCCTCGGGGGACTTTTTTGTCTCATGTCCTTTATCCTTCCGCCGCCTCACGGGCTCGCTGCCGGGGCCGCCATTTTGTGAGGCCGCGGCGGGAGGGGCGGGGCAGGCGCGGGCACGGGCGGGGCCGAGCGCCGTCAGCGGGGCCGGGGCCGCTGAGGGGGGATCCCCGTGAGGGGAAGGGCTGCGATCTTGGGGGTCTGAGGATGGAGGACTCCCATAAGGGGCTTTGGGGACCCCCGTGAAGGGAAGGGCTGAGATCTTGAGGGTCTGAGGATGGGGGGACACCCATGAGGGGTTCAAAGGACTCCCATTGAGGGAGGAGCCTCTGAGAGGGGCGATCTTGGGGGTCTGAGGATCGGGGACCCCCATGAGGAGCTTTGGGGACACCCGTGAGGGGTTCAGAGGCCTCCCAGTGAGGGGAGGGGATGGATGAGCCTCTGAGAGGGGCGATCTTGGGGGTCTTGAGGAGGGGGGACCCCCAGAGAACACGCAGAGAACAAATCCTATCACAAACACCTCATCTCGCCCTTCATTCTTACAGCAGGGCAAATTCTCAATCTCTTCCCTTCAGCAAACCCCAAAACCACCTCAGGTAATGTCTTAAAGGACCTCGAGTGTGAAAACCTTGGGGATAGAACCCCTAAGATCGCTCTCCAGTAGAGGGCAGATGGGTATTTAGGAAAGTAAAAGTGCTGAAATGCGGCCAAACACGCCCAAGTGCTGCTTCCTGCCCCTGAATGTTTTCACCGGGCGAGATAAGGGAGGAGGATCCTACTCCTGGTGTAAATAAAGGTGGTTCCAGTGTGAGTGGCTACTCGTGGACTTGGCCGGGGGCTGCTCCAGGTCTGGAGAAAATGGATTTGGGCTGATTGCAACAGAGGAATAATGAGAATTCCTCCTGCCTGTGCCAAATCCAGAGCGGAACAGTTTGCTTTGCTCTTTACCGCCAGCGTTGAGTGTTTTGCTTTGGGTAAACACTGAGTAAGGAAATTCCTGGATAAGCAGGTCTAAGAGATGTCTAGGTTGCTCCTTATTTATTCTATTTACTCTATGTATTCTTATTTATTGTATCCCATATTAGATGGAAATAAAGAGGTTTCCCGTTGTTCCTTGGCCCTTATTTTGACTGGGAAAACCCATTTGACTCGGTTCTAAATGCAAATTATTTTTGAGTAACCCAAATTTTTCTAATAACTCATCAAGTCAATTTTGTGCATTTGGGGAAACCCAAACTGCTGTTTCTCTGCAGTCTCGAGGCTGCTGAAAAGTTTTGGGAAGCTTTTTTTGCCTCATCCTGCAAACGCTTCTGCATGTGAGTAATTCTTTGGTCAGGCGGGACTGTTCACCTGCGTGAATGTTTGCTCAGTAATCAGGGAGTGCTTTTGAAATCCCAGATGCTGACATTCCCACCCAGAAAGGGCTCAGGAACAGCCCTGCCTGCTGCTCGGAGAGGTGAATTTTGCATTTCCCACGAGATGGCATCAGCAACCACTTTAATTGTAACAAAACCGTGTCATTGAACACTTCCACATAAAGACTTTTCTCGTCTCTCTCCTGTTTTTAAATGGGAACAAGGATCCTTGGCTGGGCTAAAGGGGAATCAGGTGCTGAAAACTCCAGGCTTGGGCTGTTTTCACCTGCCAGCCCAAATATTCTATGAAACAAACCTGATAAACTTTGCTAAATCAGGTAAAAGAAGAGAGAAAAAACAGCTTGCAAGGGTTAAATGAGAAGAACTTGAGGTGAACTTCCCTCTGTGTGCCTATAATCTGTTGATCTTGAGGAACAGGATCTCTTTTTTTCCCTTTTAAAGGGGAATTGTGGGTTCTCTGCACTGAGCTTGCGCCCATTTAGGTAATTTCCTGCCCCATTCTTACATTGAATAGGAGCTACTACGGTCAATTGCAGGAAGAAACATTGTTTTTGGGGCTGAGAAGGTTTGTTTATCTCATTTCAGTCAATATCCCCTTGCAGTGAGTGCTTTTTGGGTGATTTATTGATTTAATCCCAGTTCAAACTTAATTAAAGAAACGCTCATGGATACCAATAGAAATAACCAAATTCTTATTAAATTTTAATGAATCACCATGCCTGATGTTGCCATGTGCGGCCCTTGATGTGCTTTAACAGTTATTTAAAAATAAATAATATCTAAATAAATAATAATTTAGAAACAAACAATATTTAAAAAAATAAATAATAAACTTAAATAATTTACTTTAAAAATAAATAAAAAATATTAAAAATAAATAAAAACTGTTTTAATAAATAAAAACTGTTGCAGAAATGGGTTGACTGTAACATACAAACCTGGATAAATAGTTCACAGTGAAACCGTCTCAAATGTTTCCTGTCCCCATGCTGAGGCTCTGATAACTCCTTCTCACAGAGAGGTTTCTGTTGTTTTTTTTTAAACCATCTTTTATGCTGTTTGACCTTTAATTAACTTTGAATTTAGGAATTTGATAAAGTGGAAGTTTATCTAATCCCCTCACTTCTCGATTCCGTTCTCTTCCCCAAAGCTAAGCATTTTTATTTTTTTTTTTCTCCAGTCTGGAGACAAGTAATTTAAATTCTTGGAGCTGCTGGTGCCACAGCTCTGATTTGTTGACCCGTGGTGCTCGAGTGTTTTCCTCTCTGGCACCCAGCACAGGTCAGGTCCCAGTTTCCTGCACTGGGAGCAGGATGCAGCCAAGGGAAGGGGCAGGGGAGGAAGCTTTGCAGAGCCAGGGCTGCTCAACTGCTGCCTGCACTTCCAGAGCTTTTCACTTGTGTGCTGGGCCTTATTAATGTGCACAAAATTAAACTGCTAAGGCTGGAAAAGACATCCAAAAATCGTAAATCAAACCTTCAAATGGACTTGATGATCTTGGAGGTTGTTTGGGCCTCCCAGCTACGCTGGGTTTACCCTGAAACCTTTGTTTTGCTGAGCTGCAGTGATGTTATTTTCTTTCTCCTAAAACCTGCTGTATTCCCACATTGTTTTCCATAATCCCAGGAGTCTCACGCCACACACTCGAGCCTTTCCCCTTCAGTTTCTATTCAAGGAAGAGAGAAGGAAACCCTGACTCTTTTCTCTGCCCTTTGCTTTTATTTCCCAAGGCAAGAGGGAGGAAATGGTGGAAACAGAAGCTGAGGATTGTGGCACCCGAGTGCCACTGTGCCCAGAGCAGGGTGGGCAGCAAGGTGAGGTTAATTCCAGAATTATTAATTATTAATTATTATTCTGGTTAATTCCAGAAGGAATTATTCCAGCTCCTGAGTGCCACTGTCCCTGTCAGGAGGAACAGGGTGAGGAGCAGCCAGGTTTAATTCCAGAAGGAAAATGTTCCAGCTCCTGAGTGCCATTGTGCCCAGAGCAGGGTGGGCAGCAAGGTGAGGTTAATTCCAGAATTATTAATTATTAATTATTAATTATTATTCTGGTTAATTCCAGAAGGAAAACGTTCCAGCTCTGAGTGCCACTGTGCCCAGAGCAGGGTGAGCATCAAGGTGAGGTTAATTCCAGAATTATTAATTATTAATTATTAATTATTAATTATTAATTATTATTCTGGTTAATTCCAGAAGGAATTATTCCAGCTCCTGAGTGCCACTGTCCCTGTCAGGAGGAACAGGGTGGGGAGCACCCAGGTTCAGTTCCAGAAGGAAAAATTCCAGCTCCAAGTGCCACTGTGCCCAGAGCCACATGTCCCTGCCAGGAGGAGCAGGGTGGGCATCAAGGTGAGGTTAATTCCAGAATTATTAATTATTAATTATTATTCTGGTTAATTCCAGAAGGAAAACGTTCCAGCTCCTGAGTGCCACTGTGCCCAGAGCAGGGTGGGCAGCAAGGTGAGGTTAATTCCAGAATTATTAATTATTAATTATTAATTATTAATTATTAATTATTAATTATTAATTATTAATTATTAATTATTAATTATTATTCTGGTTAATTCCAGAAGGAATTATTCCAGCTCCTGAGTGCCACTGTGTCCCCAGAGCCACCTGTCCCTGCCAGGAGGAGCAGCCAGGTTCAATTCCAGAAGGAACAAAATTCCAGCTCCTGTGAGCTCGTGGGGTCTGAGGGCCGAGTGTCCATGGGGCTTCTGGTGCCACTTAAACCACACTGGAATATTTTGGGTTTTTCCTGGAAACCCAAGGCCCTCAGGAAGAGAAATGCCAATTTGGCTGTTGTCTTTTTTGGCAGAGACTGTTCCTTTATCCTGTGGGGAACATCCCAGTCTGGGAGTAAATCATCCAACCCATGAAACCCCAACCTGTTCCTCCATCATTTATCCAAACCTTCATATTGCCCATTAATATCAGCCTCAGCCCACCTTGTCCTGCCATTAAACTGCTCTGTAATCTCATTATTTTATGAGACAGATAGAAATTGTGTCCAGCACAGCAGGGCACAGCTCCAGGGCTCTGCTTTTTTTCCTCAGGGGATGTCATTCCCAGCCTTGCCTACTACCGCCAATTCTTCCAGCGTGTCCCAGGGATACTCGATTATTTGGATTAACTTCGGGGCAGGAAAAGAGGATTAGGAAGCAGAGCAGCTCTGAGAGACGGGTTACATCAGTTCTGTCTGTTTACAGACTTGCCCTGCTGAAAAACAATTTTCTAAAGCTGTTAGTTATTCGGAATTATTTGCCAAATTACTACAAATCATTCCTGGCTCGGGACCCACCAGGGAGACAAAGGGGGAACTGTTTAGGTGGTGCTACCTTCAGTCACTCACATGAGATTTCTCCTCCCTGCTTGGCCAAACTCTGCCTTCCCGAAGCAAAAACTCATGTTTACAGATTTAAAATATTTATTCTCTGGAAATTTGCAGCTCTTGCATGTGCTGAAAGCTGCTTGGGAGCTTAGAGACAGGAATTCTCCAGGAGAGCTTTCTATTCCTCTCCTTCACCCTGTCTGGGCTGGAAGTGCCATTAGTGAGGCATCAAAATTATACTTTTTTTTTTTCCTCGTGGTTCTTTTTAAGATGAAAATTTTGGACTTTGGATTCTGCCAGCCCCATTGGGGTGAAATACTGGGATATTTCAGATTTGGAATTGCCTTCTAAGAGGCGAGGAGTGGAACAAAGAGTGGATGACCCAAGGAGCACAAGGACTCCTGAGCCTGGGGGTCTCTCTGTGCCAAACCTGGAGCTCAGGGGTTTTACTGGGATGAATTAGGATTCCCAGTAGGATCTGGGAATAATCCAGGTCTCGGCAATAAAGCAGGAATTGCTCCCCATCCCTCTTTCAGGAGGAAAAATATTTTTCTCATTTCCCTCCCAACTTTTCATCACTGGGAACTCTTTTTCTTTGCACCTTGGTTCCACCTCTTTCCAACCTTTGAAACTCATCCAGGTGGGATCTCACCTGCCTTCCCACATTTCCCTACGTGCTGTAGGAACACCCACCATGATGAATGACCCTGTCACCTCCTAATCCTGGCATTTATAAAGCAAAATTTCTCTTTTTTCCTCTCTTTTTGCTTAAATCCGGGGCTGTTCCTGCAGTGCCCCCTCCAAATCTCCCCTTCCTGCCGTGCCAAAAAGTGCTTTGAAACCTTGACCTGCAGAGATCTGAAACTCTCCCTCACAATTCCACCCAGCCAGGTGATCCAGGCTTATTCTGGGATGTCAATACCTGCATTGTTGGGAATGGGAAGAAATCCCACCCAGCTGGATTAGTGCTGAGCTGCCTGGGAATTCCAGCCTGAACACAGACCTTGTGCAAGGACCTGCAAATAAATCCCAGGGACCAGATCTCGAATGGCAACAAAAATATTCTCTTGGTGTGTTGCTTGGGGTGTGGAAGGGATTTTTTTCCCTTTTATCCATTATTTTCTTCTCCCAAAATTGGTAATTTTTGGATTGAGGCAACGTTGAATGTTTGTCACGTGGAGCATCTCACACTGTCAGGGAAAAGCATCCTTCACCTGTTTGTTTCAGGAAGAATTTGAGGGAGTTTTTTATCAAAACACCCAAAATTAAAAAAAAAAAAAATCCTTAGTTTTACAATATTTAGGCAAATATTCTACTTCCCACACTGGCCAGTGCTGTAAAGTGGTGGCACATGGAAATCCAGATATGGCAGCCTGGGATTCTGCTTGTCTTTGGAGATACAAATGTCACTTTTTTTAAGCTGAAATTTCTATTTTTTAAGAACCTTTTTTAACATGCAGCTGATCTGTATTGTGCCTTCCCCACTGTCCCTCAGTAATTGCCATCCTTCTCCTCAAAACAGGTGATTTTGCCAAAAAAATCCCTTCAGCTGGGGGAAAAACTTCCCCTTTGGAAGAGGAAATGAAAAATAAAAACTCCACGAAGCTCATGAGAACCGGTTCGGGTTATTTTTGGAGGAAATAAAGCTGAGGGTGTTGTCACCTTTCGGAGGGGAATCCCCTGATTTAATTTCTGGAAATATCCGTGTATGTACCAAAGCTGACCAAAACTGATCTCTGCCTGGAATTCCAACCCAGCTCTTCCACAGAAAAACACCAGGAGCTTTTTAAGCCCAAAGCAGCATTTTTTTAAGGCCAAAGCAGCATTTTTTAAGGCCAAAGCAGCATTTTTTTGGTCAGTAAATTCCCTCCCACGGGAGGCCAGGCCGGGCCGTGCCCTGTCAGGGATTTTCCTGCCCGCGCCTCCTTCGGCCTCGCATCCTTCCCTGCCTGTCTGCCCTCTCATCAGCACCCTTTGGGGTTAATTAGCACATGTTGGGGTTAATTAGCACACGTTGGGGTTAATTGGACGCGTGTTTCCCTCCTGCCTGCAGTGGGTGGTTTCAGTTATCCCAAATCCTGTTGGGATACCCGGGAAAGGGGAGCACAGAGCTGGGGGGGTCAGGCTGAGAATGCCACCCTTCCTTCCACCCCCATCCCCTTCTTGGGGAAAATCTGATCGTTGTTTCATTATTTTGGACTTTTATCACATTGTTTTGATCACTGAAGAAATGGGAGACAGATTCCCTGAGTGCTGGGACAACACAAATGCTCAGCCCCCCCCTTTTCCACCAAGGGAAAACGCTTTGGAATGCAGAAATTTCAACATTTAAATTCGTTTTTTGTTCTGTATTTTTTTTTTATTAAAATCCTCTGCCACTGTTGCAGTGCCCTGGCCCAGCCCTGCTCCTACACAGTAGGATGGGCTGGGCCATGTGTCCCCCTTCCTGGTGTCCCCAAAGGAGGGGGGGTGACATCAACTCCCACCCCCCCAGAACAGAAAATAAATTAGAAAGAATAAAAAAAAAAACAAAAAAAAAAAAGCAAAACCAGGGGCATGGGAGACATGGAGACCTTGTCACTGCAATGTGGGGGGACATGGGGATCCCTGTCACCCTGCTGGGGGCTGTCCTGGTGACATGGGGACAGAGAGCTGGGGCGGTGGGGACCCTGCACCTTGGGGAAGGTGACACTCAGGTGTCCTGGGAGGGTCTCAGGTGACACTTGGGGTCCTGGGAGGGTCTCAGGTGACACTCGGGGTCCCAGGAGGGTCTCGGGTGACACTGAGGGTCCCCCCGGTGCAGTTGGGGCTGTCCCGGGAGGGTCTCAGGTGACACTCGGGGTCTCAGGTGACACTCGGGGTCCCCCCGGTGCAGTTTGGGGCTGTCCCGGGAGGGTCTCAGGTGACACTCAGGGTCTCAGGTGACACTCGGGGTCCCCCCGGTGCAGTTTTGGGCTGTCCCGGGAGGGTCTCAGGTGACACTCGGGGTCCCAGGTGACACTCGGGGTCCCCCCGGTGCAGTTTGGGGCTGTCCCGGGAGGGTCTCAGGGCCGCCCCGGGGCCGCAGGCAGCAGCACCGGTTTGGGGAGCAGGGGGGGCTTCATGGACAGCGAGCGCTCCAGGGCTCCGGGCCGGGGTCCCCAGGGTGTCCCCCCCGGTGTCCCCCCCGGTGTCCCCAGCGAGTGCATGCGGGTGAGAGCCCGGGGCGGCCCGGGGGGGCTCACGGGGGTCCCCCCCAGCGAGTAGCTCTGTGCCAGCGGCCGCCGCGGGGCCGGGGGGCTGTCGGGGGGCACGTCCAGGCGCACCGGAGCCCGGTCGTGGGGGCCGAACGGGGGCGCGGGGCCCGCGGCGCGGGGCAGCACCCGGTTGGCGAAGGAGGAGCCGCTGCCCGGGGGGGTCCCGGGCCACGCCGAGCCCCCGGGCAGCCGCTGCAGCGTTGTCTCCTCCCGGCCCGCCCTGCCCGGCGGCCCCGGCCCGGGCGGCTCCGCGGGGCCGCGCCGGGGCTCCCGGTCGCGGGGGGCGCGGGCCGGGGGCAGCGCGGGGGGCTCGGGCTCGGTGCCGTCGTGCGGCGGCAGCGCGGGGTACAGGCGGGGCACGGGAGGCTGGCCGGGGGCCCGCGGGGCGCACGGCGGCTCCGGGGGGGCTTTGGGGACGGCGGGGCGCTGGCAGCACGTGGCCAGCAGCCCGGTGGCCAGGGCGCCCACGGCGAAGGCGCCCAGCACGCAGCCCACGAGCACCGGCACCGGAACTGTCGCTTCGGCACCGGGCCCGGGGTGCCGCACCCCTGCGGGAGCTCCCGTCAGCCCGGTGCCGGCGGGAGGGCCGGGACCCCAGCCCAGAGACCCCCCGGTACCGCTCACACTGCTGGGGTGCCCCCCCTCCCATCCCTTGTCCCCATGGCTCCCCCTTCTCCTGGTCCTGGGGTCCCTCCTGGTCACTGGGGTCCCCCCACCCCAGGGTCCTTCTCCGTCCCTCTTCCACCCTTGGGATCGTTGTCCCACCCCAGGGGTCCCTCTCCTGTCCCTGGGGGTCTCACACTTGTCTCTGGGACACCACAATCCCTCCCCAGCCCTTGGTGTCCCCCTCCCCAAGCCCTGGGGTCTCCATTGTACTCAGACAATGTCACTGACCGTGGGCCAGGTCTCCATTCTCGTCACCATCCCTTGCAGCCCCTGTGAGAGCAGAGCAGGGTCAGGCCAGGCCCCTCTCTGTGTCCCTTGGAGCCACCAGTGTCCCCTCCACGTCCTCCCCATCCTCTGGCATCACCCACGTGTGCCAGAGCCACCCCAGGGTCATCGTGGTGCCACCTGCATCCCCCCAGAAATCCCCAAACATCCCCAGTGTCCCCCGTGATCCCCCACTTCACCTTGGCAGGTCCCGCTGATCCCGAGGGATCCCTCCATGTCCTGCTGGAAGCCACTCCTGGGACACAAGAGGGGACATCACCCTCTGTCCCCAGCGTGTCCCCACACGGGGCAGGGCCCCAGGAGGTCGGGGATGGGAGGGACAACTCACGGAAGGTCCTCGGAGAAGGGGACGCAGCCCCTGGAGGGCAGCCAGACACAATAGGGGTCTCGGGCAGCCAGGCAGCTCCTGCGGGGACACGGGGACACAGCTGCCATCCGTGTCCCTGTGCCCGTGTGTGCCCGGGTCCCCTCCCCTTCCCTCGTGCCCTTGGGCACTTCCATGACCTCGCACATCCTTGTGCCTCTGTGCCCTCGCACATTCCCATTCCCTTGCACATCCCCGTTCCCTCCCGGGCCCCCCTTTCCATCCCTGCCCGCCCTCCCGAGCCCCCTCCCGGCCCCGCTCACCCTCGGCAGGAGCCGTGGCGGCCGCAGCGGCTCAGGGGCAGCCGCAGGAGGCACCCGGCAAAGGCCACGATCAGCTCCCGGCCCGGCAGGTGCAGCTCCAGCCCCAGCACCCGGCTGGGCACCCCAGACCCCCGCGGGCTGTGGCACCTGCAGCCGAGAGCAGCTGGGGTCAGCACAGCCCCCCTGACACCCCCAAATCCCCTTGGGCTGTGACATCTGCGCCCAATAGCACCTGGGGTCAGCACAGCCCCCCTGACACCCCCAAATCCCCGTGGGCTGTGGCACCTGCACCTGACAGTGCCTGGGGTCAGCACAGCCCCCCTGACACCCCCAAATCCCCTTGGGCTGTGGCACCTGCACCTGACAGTGCCTGGGGTCAGCACAGCCCCCCTGACACCCCCAAATCCCCTTGGGCTGTGGCACCTGCACCCAAGAGCACCTGGGGTCAGCACAGCCCCCCTGACACCCCCAAATCCTCACAACCCCACAGTTCCCGAGAGCCCCCCAGCCCCCCCAGTGCCCAGAACCCACCTCCCAAGCCCCCCAGGCACCCCTCAGTGCCCCCCAAGCCCCCCAGCCCCCCGCCCTGGGCCTGCCCCTCACCGCCCGGGGTCGTAGAGGCTGATCTCCTCCAGCAGCAGCGTCCCGGCACTGCTGTCCCTGCTGTCCCTGCTGTCCCCCAGCCCTCGGGGGTCTCTCGGTGCCGGGGTCCCCCCGGGGCTCTGAGTGGCCTCGGGGCTCTGTGCAGCTGCCAGGACCTTGAGCAGCCGCCCGTCCTCGGCGCCCAGGAACAGCACGGTCTGGTTGCCGCGGGGCCCCGCGCCCGTGTCCACGGCCAGCTGGGTCAGCCTGGGGCAGGACAGGCCTTGTAAAGCCGGGCTTGAGGCTTAGGGGCTTCCTGCACCCTCCCGTGGTCCCACACGCCCTTCACAGGAACCTTGCACAAGGACATCCCCACCCTGCAGCACCTGAACTCCTCATGTGAAATATTCCCTGTCCCCATGGCCACTCCCACAAATCCATCAGTTTTTATTGCCTTTTAACTAATTCACCCTTTTCCACAATGTTTTTCTTTCCAATTTTTTTTTTTTGGTTGTAAATGTTTAAGGGGGGGAAAAATAATCATCTAATATATCGCTCTTAAAAGAAAGGACAGAAATGTGTTCCCCTCGTGACACCATGGCTAAGCGGACTGTCTAAATATAAAAGATATAAATATAAAAATAAAAATATAAAGCACACATAAATAATATAGATATAGATATAGATATAGATATAGATATAAATATATAAATATATCTAAAGATACCAGGTAAAAGGACAATACTGGGGCAGCTTACAGTGCACCATGGTGATTTAGGAAAACAACTTTTTATGGCATCTCACTTCTTAAGTCCATCCCACTCCCGAGGCCACCGTCCCTGAGGTCACCCTGTCCCTGAGGTCACCCTGTCCCCAAGGCCACCCTGTACCTGAGGCCACCCTGTCCCCAAGGCCACCCTGTCCCCAAGGCCACCCTGTACCTGAGACCACCTTGTCCCCAAGGCCACCCTGTCCCCCACCTGGTGCCAGTGTGGGTGAAGAGAGGCCTCCCTCCCGCGGGTCCCACAGCTCCGTGCAGCAGCGGGTGCTCCTTGGCGAACGCCAGCGTCTCATCAGGGAAGTCCCCAGAGGTGACAACGCCAGCAGCAGCTCCCATCCCGGCACAGCAGCCCGGCCTGCGGCACAGCTGGTGTGGGGATCCAATTTCTGTGGCACCCAGGGGTGTCCTGGTGTGGGTGGGGGTACCTGGGCCGGTACCTGGGCTGGGGGACCCTGTCCTCGGGCACCGGGCTCCAGGTGGCGCCGCGGGGCTCGGCGAAGGGGCCCTCGAAGGAGCGCTCCACGTCTGCCAGGTAGAAGGCGCAGACGGCCGAGCCGGGGATGCTGCGGTGACAGCAGGGGGGGACAGGATGGCCTGGGCTTGAGCAGGGCCCCTCTGTGTCCCAGGTGTGTCCCCAGGCTCTGTTTCTGTGTGTGTGTGTCCCCTCTGCGTCCCCATGTGCCCATCTGAGTCCCTCCTTGTGTCCTCCTGGGCAAGCCCCTCCCTGTGTCCCCATGTCCCCCTTTAAGTCCATCCCCATGTCCCCCTGGGCAAGCCCCTCCCTGTGTCCCCATGTCCCCCTTTAAGTCCATCCCTGTGTCCCCATGTCCCCATGTGAGTCCCTATTCATGTCACCATCACCCTGTCCCCACATCCTATCTCCCCTTTCCCCACATCCCCATGATCCCATGTCCCCATGACCCCATGTCCCTACACCCCCATGTCCTGATGTCCCTATGACCCCAAATCCCTGTGTCCCCACATCCCCACATCCCCACATCACCATGTCCCCACATCCCTGTGTCCCCACATCCCCACATCCCCACATTCCCACATCCCCGTGTCCCCATGTCCCCACATCCCCGTGTCCCCAAGTCCCTGCCTGTTGGGTTGGGTGCCAAAGAGGGCGAGGACAGCGGGGCGCCCGTGCAGGGTCTGTGGGGGTGTCACGGCCTCCAGGACATCGAAGTAGAAGACGGTGTCCCCAGGGACGGAGCACTGCAGCCGCACCTTCAGGAAGGACGTCCAGCGCCGCTCCAGCACCCGCGGGGACCCGCCACGGTCATTGCGGCACACCCGGGCCACCCGGGCCACCAGCACCTGCACGGGAACCGGGTCAGCACCTGGACACCCTCAGGGTCACCAGCACCTGCACAGGAACCAGGTCAGCACCTGGACACCCTCAGGGTCACCAGCACCTGTACAGGAACCAGGTCAGCACCTGGACACCCTCAGGGTCAGCACCTGGACACCCTCAGGGTCACCAACACCTGTACAGGAACCAGGTCAGCACCTGGACACCCTCAGGGTCACCAACACCTCCACAGGAACCAGGTCAGCACCTGGACACCCTCAGGGTCAGCACCTGGACACCCTCAGGGTCACCAACACCTGCACAGGAACCAGGTCAGCACCTGGACACCCTCAGGGTCAGCACCTGGACACCCTCAGGGTCACCAACACCTGTACAGGAACCAGGTCAGCACCTGGACACCCTCAGGGTCAGCACCTGGACACCCTCAGGGTCACCAACACCTGTACAGGAACCAGGTCAGCACCTGGACACCCTCAGGGTCAGCACCTGGACACCCTCAGGGTCACCAGCACCTGTACAGGAACCAGGTCAGCACCTGGACACCCTCAGGGTCAGCACCTGGACACCCTCAGGGTCACCAACACCTGTACAGGAACCAGGTCAGCACCTGGACACCCTCAGGGTCACCAGCACCTGCACGGGAACCAGGTCAGCACCTGGACACCCTCAGGGTCACCACCTGGACACCCTCAGGGTCACCAGCACCTGTACAGGAACCAGGTCAGCACCTGGACACCCTCAGGGTCAGCACCTGGACACCCTCAGGGTCACCACCCGGGCTACCTGGGCCACCAGCACCTGGACACCCTCAGGGTCAGCACCTGGACATGTGGGGTCAGCACCTGGACACCCTCAGGGTCACCACTTGGACACCCTCAGGGTCAGCACCTGGACACCCTCAGGGTCACTACTTGGACACCCTCAGGGTCACCACCCGGGCCACCAACACCTGTACAGGAACCAGGTCAGCACCTGGACACCCTCAGGGCCAGCACCTGGACATGTGGGGTCAGCACCTGGACATCCTCAGGGTCACCACTTGGACACCCTCAGGGTCAGCACCTGGACACCCTCAGGTCACCACCCAAGGCACCTGGGCAACCTGGGCATTGTGGCTGTCCCCCAGACACCTCAGGGGGCACTCACAGGCCTGACACCCTGGTGAGGGGCTCAGGAGTCTCCCCTGCCTGGATGCCAGGGTGGGGGTCCCTGGGCGCCCCCCCTGTGCCCCCTGTGCCCCCACCTTGCCCAGGGCGCTGAGCTCCACTGCCACCTCCCTGAAGAAGAAGTAGACGTAGGGGCCGTAGGGCAGCACCTGGACAAAGTGGGGTTCTGGGGGGGCCAGGGGAGGTTGGAGGCACCATCAGGTCCTTGTCCCACACCTTTGTGCTCAGCCCCTCCCCTGTACCCCCAGATTGCAGCCCTGCACCCCCAACCCCATCCCCACATCCCCCTGCCCCACTCTGCCACATCCTTCCACACCTGTAACCCCTGCCCCACACCCTCCCACACCCCTGTACCCCCATCCCATCCCCACAGACCCCCCCAGACCCCCGCAAACCCTCACAGACCCCCCCAGACCCCACAGACCCCCTTTACCCCCCATCCCATCCCCACAGACCCCCCCAGACCCCCTGTACCCCCCTAACCCCATCCCCAATCCCCCTGCCCCACTCTGCCACATCCCTCCATGCCTGTAACCCCTACCCCATCCCCACAGACCCCACAGACCCCACAGATCCCCACAGACCCCCGTCCCACCCCCACAGACCCCCATAGACCCCCATCCCACCCCCCAGACCCCCCCAGACCCCCTGATTTCGGGGTACCCTGCAGCCAGCGGGAGCTGTACTTGAGGGTGCGCAGGGGAGCCTGCCCGGGGCTCAGGCTGCGGTAGATCACGGCATCACTGGCCTGGAAATCGGCCACGGTGGCCGAGTACAGGCTGCCATCTGCGGGGGGGGACACACCGGGTCACCCCCGTGCCCCCCCGGCCTCCCCCCCGTGTCCCCCCCACCTGCCCAGCACCCACCGACAAAGAGAGCCACGATGCTTTGCTTGGCATCAAAGGGACACCGGGCTTGGCCGCTGACCTCGTCACCCTGCTGTGCCAGGCTGCTCACCTGGGGGGGGGGGGGACACGCCCAGAGACCGTGAGACCCCTCCCCAAATACCCAGCACCCCCCTTGTGCCATCCCCAACCCCATCGGGGTCCCCCCGGTGCAGTTTTGGGGTGTCCTGGGAGGGTCTCAGGTGACACTCGGGGTCCCGGGAGGGTCTCAGGTGACACTCGGGGTCCCCCCCAGGTACAATTGGGGTGTCCCAGGAGGGTCTCAGGTGACACTCGGGATCCCCCCCAGGTGCAGTTGGGGTGTCCTGGGAGGGGTCTCAGGTGACACTCGTGTCCCCCCAGTGTAGTCAGGGTCCCCCCGGTGCAGTTCCCAGAGCATGGAGAACTTCTGTGCTCTGGGAACTGCCCTGCTGGGACTGAGATCCCCAGGACCCCCCCTCATTTCGGGGGTGCCGAGCCCCCTCACCTGGTAGGTGCGGCACAGGGGGCTGAAGGCATTGGTGCCACAAGCCAGGAGGGTCTCGGCGTCGCGGGGCACCAGCACTCGGATGTAGTTGTGACACTCATCCTGTGGGGACACAGGCGATCCTGGTGTCACCACCTTCAACGCCTGCACCCCAAATTCCTGCACCCCAAACCCCCCCTTTGACACCCCCTCACCTGCCGCCGGCCCCGCATGGCGCAGTTCTGCCTGTCCTGCGTCTCCCAGGTGAGGTGCTGCCGGGTGAGATGGGGCAAGGGGCGGGTGGGCACAGGGATCTTCACCCCCTGTGTGTCCCCCTTGTCCCCAGGGTCACTGTCCCCGTCCCCCTTACCCGCTCTGGGTACAGCGTCCCCTTGTCCTGCCGCAGGTCAAAGGCGTAGATGTGGTCCCTGGAGGGGGGAGTGAGTGTGCAAGGGGACACGGGGGTGTGCAAGGAGACACGGGGGTGTGCAAGGGGACATGGGGACAACACGCACAGGGGAACAGCGGGGTCACACAATGACAAGGGCGCAGGAGCGTGCAAATCCTTGCACGAGCCCAGCTAAGGATGCTCCACACCGGAGCCGTGTCCCGCACACCGGGCGCTCACCGGGCGGCCACGAAGAGCGTCCCGTTGAGCCGCAGCATCCGCTGGAAGTCCAGGCCGAGCCGGGCCGTGCCGTTGTCCCCCCGGAGGCCCCCGAAACGCGGGTACCCGGCGGTGGCTGCGGGGTGGGGGGACACGGTGAGACCCCGGTAACCCCGGGACCAGGGTCTGAGAATGGGAACCGGGACTGGGACCGGGACCAGGGTCTGAGAACGGGAACCGGGACTGGGACAGGGACCAGGGTCTGGGAACGGGAACCGGGAATGGAATCGGGACCAGGGTCTGAGAACGGGAACCGGGACTGGGATGGGCTGCGGGAGCTGCAGCGGGGCCAGGGCAGGGGGCAAGGCAATGGGGCTGGGGGCTGGGTTTGGGGTCAGGACTGGGGCTGGGATTGGGGCTGGGATTGGGGTTGAACTGGGATGGAGGCTGGGAATGGGGCTGGGATCGGGACCAGCATCAGAACTGGGATTGGGATTGGGATTGGGATTGGGATTGGGATTGGGATTGGGACAGGGATTGCAGCCAGGACTGGGACCAGAATTTGGGCTGGGATTGGGATTGGGACAGGGATTGCAGCCAGGACTGGGACCAGAATTTGGGCTGGGATTGGGGCTAGGACAGGGATTGCAGCCAGGACTGGGACCAGAATTTGGGCTGGGATTGGGGCTAGGACAGGGATTGCAGCCAGGACTGGGACCAGAATTTGGGCTGGGATTGGGATTGGGACAGGGATTGCAGCCAGCCCCCCTGAGCCCCGCTCACCTGCCAGCCCCACGGTGCTGCGAGCCACCAGGTCCCGCGGGAAGGACCGGGCGGGGGTCCCGGCCAGGAGGAGGAGGAGGAGGAGGAGGACGACGAAGAGCAGCGGGACCCCCGGCATCGCGGGTGGGGCTGAGAGCGACCCCCCCGCCCCGCCCCGGGCTGCGAGCGGGGGGGAAACTGAGGCACGGGGATGGGGGTGGAGTGGGGACAGTGTGGGGACAGTGCTCCCAGTGTCCCCAGTCCTCCCAGTGGTCCCCATTTTCCCCTGTTCCAGTGTTCCTGTCCCAAAGTCCCCAGTGCTCCCATCCCAGTGCTCCCAGTGCTCCGGGAGCTGCTGTCACCAGTGCTGGGACATTTCCCCCAGCACCCCCAAAACGCCCCCCTACACCCCGACCCTGCACCCCAAGTACCCCCCACAACACCCTCACAACACTCAGCGTCCCAGCCAAAACCCTAAAACACCCCAAAACCGCCCCGTTCCCACCCTCCATAGCCCCGTTCAGCGCCCTGCACACCCCCTGCCCCAGCACCCCACAACACCCAGCCTGCACCCCAAAACTACCCCAAACCCACCCGAAACCACCCCAAAACCACCCCAAAACCACCCCCTGCCCCAACACCCCACAATACCCAGGCTACACCCCAAAACCACCCCAAATCCACCCCAAAACTACTCCAAACCACCCCAAAACTACTCCAAACCATCCCAAATCACCCCAAATCCATCCCAAACCACCCCAAACCCACCCCGTACCCCAACACCCCCCCCAACCCCCGCCCCTCCCGACCCCTCGGCGCTCGGTACCGGCTCCGCTCCCCGCTC
The DNA here is from genome assembly GCF_051311805.1 of Agelaius phoeniceus. NCBI lineage: Eukaryota > Metazoa > Chordata > Aves > Passeriformes > Icteridae > Agelaius > Agelaius phoeniceus. The sequence goes on from NC_135295.1 coordinate 1,596,950, forward strand.
GGTCCCGAGCGGCTCCGCCCCGGAACGGGCCGGGACCGGGCACCGGCCGGAGCGGGGGCCGGGGGAGGGCGGGACCGGGGACCCCCGTGGGGACCGCACAGCCCCCGCCGCGGGCCCGGGGCTCCCCCCGCGGGGCGGCCGCCCTATAGATAGGCGTTAATCCCCGTTAATGAGATGATCCTCATTAACCGCCGAGAGTGGGGGTGGGGGGTTTTGCACGCGCGTGTGCGCGGCTGTGACACCCCCCCCTCCCCCCCCTTCCCCCCCCAGGGTCGGTGCGCGCTCCCGCCCGTAACCGCCGGGCGCGCGCGCGGTGTGGCGGCCACCCGGGTGTCCCTCTCTGTGTCCCCAGAGCGGGGCTCTGTCACCTGCACCGCGGTGTGGCCACCGAGAGCTACTGGGAGTTACTGGGACGTACTGGGAGCACTGAGATGCCCCCCCCCAACGGTGTCCCCGAGTGTCACTCTGTGGGGACATGGCAGGGGTGGGGGACGCTGGGGACACCCCCGAGGCTCGGGGGGGTGCCGGGGGTCCCGAGGGGGCGGGCACGGGGTGACATCTGCTGGCATGGCCTGGGATGGCACCGCTCGGGGACACAGGGGGGCGGTGTCCCCCCGGAGCGATGGTGGCAGCCCTGGGGACACGGCGGTGTCGCCGGAGCGTTGGTCGTGTCCCTGAGGGGTGGCAGGTGACAGTGTCGCCAGTGAGGGAAGGCGGAGGACATGGACACACACACAGGACACACGGGGGACACAGCGGACATGAACAAGACACACAGAGGACACATGGGACACACAGGACACACGGTGACACAGACAGGACATGGACGTGCAGGACACACGGGGACACAGGACATGGCAACACAAAGGATGCGCACAGGACACGGGGGACACACACAGGACACATGGGGGACACACACAGGACACACGGGGGGACACATGGGACATACACAGGACACACGGGGGGACACGCACAGGACACAGGGGACACACACAGGACACAAGGGACATACACAGGACACACGGGGACACACACAGGACACACGGGGGACACACACGGACCGAGGGACACAGAACTGTCCCCAATCTCGGGTGCCCTCCCGAGGGCGGTGCCATTCCCGGCGGCTCCTGCAGGGGGCGCAATCCCCGGCTCGGTTTAGACCCCACCCCCAGAACGCGTCAAGCCCCGCCCACTTACCGGGAGGCCCCGCCCCCGTCATGGCGGGCGCGCGCGTGCTCGTGCACGTGCGGCGCGCGGGGGCGGGGGGGGCGGCGGCGTTCGGGCAGGTCCGGGGGGACCTGGGGGGGGGAACCGGGGGCAATGGGGGGGTCCGGGGACTATGGGGGTAACGGGGGGGGTCAGTGCAGGGCACGGGGAGCGGCCGCTGCGGGGACAGCGCGGGGACAGCGCGGGGACAGCGCGGGGACGGTGACAGCGGTGTCCCCGCAGAGCGTCACCGGCGTGTTCTGCCCCGCGCACACGGACGTGGCCCTGGTGAGCTGCGGGCTGGAGCGCGGCCGCTTCCTCATCTCCGATGTGCCCTTCCCCGGCTCCACCGTCACCGTCCTCAAGGTGCGCGGGGCCACCAGCCCCGGTGTCCCCCCCGGTGCCACCGGGGGAGCCATGGCAGCCCTGACATCCCCTGTCCCCGCAGAGACCCCCGTTCTGCCCCGCCAAGCTGGGAGGGGACACGCGGGGTGACCGAGGGGGACACGCGGGGGTGGTCGCGGCGGTGGCCGTGCTGCTGGAGGCCGCCTGCGGCCACGTCCTGCTGACCCGCCGGGCCACCACCCTGCGACACTTCCCCAACGTTTGGGTGCCACCAGGTGAGCGCGAGGACAGGGGACAGGAGCCCTGGGGGGGTCACAGGTGTTTTGGGGGTCCCCTGACCGCTGTCCCCCGCACTCAGGTGGGCACTTGGAGCCAGGAGAAGAGGTGAGGTGACACCGCGGGGAGGGCAGGGGGTGCCCAGGTGAGTGTGGGGACACCTGTGACACCCCGAACCCCCCAGCTGGTGGCCGCGGGGCTGCGGGAGCTGGCCGAGGAGACGGGGCTGCGCCTGGAGCCTGGAACCTTCTCGTGGCACCTGCTCGGCCTCTGGGAGGTAACGACCCCGCCCCAAAGTGGGGCTGGGCAGGGGGTGACACGCCCAGGTGGCCGCTCTGTCCCACGGGTCACCCCTGCTCCCCGCAGTCCCTGTTCCCCCCCTCGCTGAGCTGGGGGCCACCGCGGTGCCACCACATTGTCACCTACCTGGGGCTGCGCTCGGCTGAGCCCCGCCAGCGGCTGCAGGTGGGGGCACCTCCGGGGGGGGGCACCTCCGAGGGGGTCCATCAATGGGTGGGGGGCACCTCCGGGGTGGGGGGCACCTCCGAGGGCGTCCATCAATGGGTGGGGGGCACCTCCGGGGGGGGGTCCCTCCGTGGGTCGGGTCCTTCAATGCATGGGGGCCACCTCCGAGGGTGGGGGGCACTTCCAAGGGGGTCCCTCAGTGGGTGGGGAGCCCCTCTTGGTACTGCAGTCCCTCTCTGGGTTGGGGTCTCTCTGAGGGTGGGGGTCCCTCCATGGGTGGGGGGCACCTCCGAGAGGGTCCCTCCATGAGTGGGGTCCCTCAGTGGGTGGGGGGCACCTCCGAGGGGTCCCTCCATGGGCTGGGGGCCCCTCTTGCTGCTGCAGTCCCTCTCTGGGTTGGGGTCTCTCTGAGGGTGGGGGGTCCCTATCGAGGTTGGCGTTCCCCCCCACCGTGGGGGTCTCTCCCTCCACGAGGGGTCCATGCCCAGGCCCGGCTGTGCCCGAGCCCGGCTGAGGTCAGCGCCGTGGCCTGGCTGGAGCCTCCGGTCTTGGAGGCCATCGCTGCCACCGAGGATGGAGCCGAGGGACCGGGACCGGGATTGGGATCAGGATCGTCCCCCAGAGAGCTGCCGGCCACCGTGGGGTGAGACCCCCCCCCGCCACCGTGGGACAGCGACACGAGGCTGGAGAGCCCCTGGGGCTGCCCAGCCACGCCATGGCCCCGTCCCTGACCCCGTTCCCCGGTCCAGGATCACGGAGCTGAGCCCCGACGGCTTCCGCAGCTCCCGGATTCCCACCGGGATCCTCCTGCGCCGGGCCCCGGAGCGCGGCCCCGACCTGGAGCGCGTCAGCACCGGCACCAAATTCGCGCTGGGGCGGTGGCGGGCGGGGCCCGGCCCGGGGGAGGAGCGGGAATAAAATTCCAGCGGGATCCCAGCCCGTCCTGGAGTGGGGTTTGCGTGGGTTCAGGGGGATTCCAGGGGAATGGAGAGGGTACATCCCCCTTCCCCGGGGTGCTGGGATGGGGACATGGGACACGGGTTAGGACATGGAAAGGGACACAAATGGGACATGGAAAGGGACACAGAATGGGACCCGGGACATGGAAAGGGACACAGAACGGGGCACAGCCACGTGTGTGTCACAATTTCCCGGTTTAATGCCACGGCCCCGCTCCCGCCTCGGCCCGCAGGATCCGCAGCAGCGCGGCGTGGACGCCCTCGTCCATGAATCCCTGTGGAGGAGGGAGTGTGGCTTTTGCCAGAATCCCACCCAAAACTGTGCCCCCACCCCCCCAGAGACCCCGGGCAGGGCCGGGGGGTCCCACCTGGGCAGCCTGGAGGAGGTGGCTCCGGTACACAGCCACGGTGTCCCGGTGCTGCTTCTGCTGGACCTGGGGGGCACAGGGTGGCGCTGGGTGACTCAGGGTGACAGGAGGTCACCAAGGGTGACACGGTGTGACACCGGGCGCTGTCCTCACCTCCAGCTGGAGCTGGAGCCGGGCGTTCCTGCCCCGCAGCCCCAACACCTCGGCCGAGAGTTTCTCTGTCTCCACCAGCAGCTGCTTCAGCTGGGGGGGCAAAGTCAGGGGCAGAATTTGGGGCTGGGGGGGTTGGTTGCTCTCAGCACCCCCCCCCCCAGAGCCCCCTTGGTCCCTGCCAGCCCTCAAGGTCCTGCTCAGTTCCCCCCGAGGTCCCCCCCAAATGGGGCTGGGAGGGGGAACAGGATGGGTATAGGGATAGGGTGGGTTGGGATCAATGGGATGGGATGGGATGGGATCAATGGGATGGGATGGGATCAGTGGTATGGGATCAGTGGGATCGATGGGATGGGATGGGATCAATGGGATGGGATGGGATGGGATCAATGGGATGGGATGGGATCAGTGGTATGGGATCAGTGGGATCAATGGGATGGGATGGGATGGGATCAATGGGATGGGAAGGGGATGGGGGTGCAGATAATGATGGGAACAACGGTGGGAAAGGGATGATGATGATGATGATGATGGAAAGAAGATGGGGATGGGGATGGGAGGGACATGGGGATGGATTTGGGAGGAAGAGGAAGATGGGAAGGGGTCGGCAGTGAGGACAAGGATGAGAGGAAGACAAAGACGGGAAGGGGTCAGCGATGGGGACAAGGAGGGCAGGATAATGATGATGATAGGGATGGGACTGGTGCTGGGAAGGTCCCGTCCCCGTCCCCGTCCCCAGCGCATCCCTCACCTTCCCGTCCTTGTCGCGGCAGGCGCGCTCCAACCGCCCCGCGCGTTCCCGCAGCGCCGCCGCGCCGCGCTCCAGCCCCGCCGCCGCCTCCCGCAGCTCCCGCAGCTCCCGTTCCCGCCCGGCCGCCCTCTCCTCGGCCGCCGCCGCCGCCTCCCGCCACCGCTCCGCCTCCGAGCCCGCCGGGACACCGGCGGTGCCGCGCTCCGTGCCCCGCGCCGCTCCCGGTTCTCCCGGTTCTCCCGCTATCCCGCCCTCCTCGTCGCTCCCGGGGGTTTCTGCGGCCTCTCCCTCCTCCATCTCCGTGATGAGCTGCAGGGCCTCGTGCTGGGAGCGCACCAGCGCGTCCAGCCGCCGGTGCAGATCCCGGAGGATCCCGGCCCCGGTGTCACCGCCCGCCTCCCGCACCCGCGCTCCGAGCCCGTCCCGCAGCGCCCGCAGCTCCCGGCGCAGCCTCCACGCCTCGTCCCGCTTGCCGGGATCGCCCCGCAGCTCCCGCAGCTCCCGCTGCAGCCGCTCCCGCTCCCGGCCCAGCCGCGCCAGCTCCACCAGGAGCTTCCCGTTACCCTCCCGCAGCTCCAGCAGCTCCTTCTCCATCCTCCCGCCCTCCCTCGGGATCTCCTCCCGGTGCTTTCCGCCCGCAGCCGCCTCCGGGCCGTTCACCGAGCACCGGCGGAGCTTTTCCAGGAGGATTTGGGATCCTTGGAGCATCCTGGCGTGGATCTGGTCCTGCTGCTCCAGCGCCTGCTCCAGCCCCGCCGCCAGCTGCTCCCAGGCGGGCTCGGCCCGGAGGGAACGCTCGGATTCCCGGCGCAGCTCCCGGCTCCGGGAGAAGGCTCCGGCCTTCGCTTCCCGCATTTTGGAGCACTCCTCCCCCAGCCAGGCCAGGAACGGGATCAGCGCCGGAGCCTCGCTGCTGCCTTGTCCTCCTTCCCACTCTTCATCCCTCGTCCTCTTCCTCAGCTCCGCCACGCGCCGGGCCAGGAGCTCCAGGCAGGCGCCGTCATCCTCCTCATCCTCATCCTCATCCTCATCCTCATCCTCATCCTCACCCACGTCCTGTCCCGGCAGGAGCCGCAGGAGCTCCCGCAGCCGCCGCCGGATGCCCTCGGCAGCTTCCTCCAGCCTCCGGCATTCCAGAGTCTTCCTGGCCAGCTCCTCCCGCAGCCGTCGGGCAGCGCATCCGTCCCTCTGCTCCTCTTCCTCATCATCCTCCTCCTTGCCCTGGATTCCCACCTGTCCAGCACCATTCTCTGCAGGAGGGAGCAACACAATCCCGTTTTCCCAATTTTTCCCTATTTTTTTCCAATTCCCCCCCGTTGTTTTCCCATTTCCCCCCATTTTTTCCCTTTTTTGGGGGGGGAGGTCTCACCTCTCCTTGGGACCTTCTGGAGAGCCCAGCTCGGGGCCTCCCCGGTGACATTTCCAGTGACATTCCCGGTGTCCTTGTCCCCCTTGTGGTCCTGCAGCAGCTCGGCCACTTCCAGGCTGCCGTGAGCCAGGGCCAGCTCCAGCGCCGTCCTGAGCCGGGGATGTGACACGGGGGACAGGGGGGATGTGACACAGAGGGACACGGGGACAGTGAGCGATGGCAGGGGTGGCACATGGGCACGGGGACAAGATGGCACCATGACCCAGTGGCACAGGTGACTCCCATCCCTTCCCCGCATTGGTGACAGCACAGAGCGATGTCCCCAGTGTCCCCAGTGTCCCCAGTGTCCCCAGTGTCCCCTGTGACCCACCTGCCATCCCTGTCAGCCAGCCCAGGCTCGGCCCCACGCCGCAGGAGCTGGGCACAAACAGCCACGTGGTTCCCCTGTGCTGCCAGCATCAGGGGGGTCTGGCCGTGCTGGGGGGACACGTGGGGTGACCACCGACCCTTTGCTGTCCCCTGTCACCCCCTGCTGTCCCCCTGTCCCCACTCACAGCGTCGGGGACATCCAGCGGGGCCTCGTGGTCGCAGAGCAGGAGGACGCTGGAGGCGCAGCCCGAGGAGGCTGCAGGGGGCGTGGGGTCACTGCAGGGACCCTGGGGGACCCCTCTGGTGTCCCCCAAATCCCGGGGTGTCCCCGTGTCCCCCACCCTCACCTGCCCAGTGCAGCGGAGTCCGGTTCTGCCCATCCGCATGGCGCTCGTTGGCTCCGTGCTGGGGGCACAGCGGGAAGGGAATGGGAATGGAATGGGAACGGGATTGGGAATGGGAATGGGAACGGGATTGGGAATGGGATTGGGAGTGGGAATGGGAACGGGATTGGGAATGGGAATGGGATTGGGAATGGGACTGGGACTGGGATTGGGAATGGGATTGGGAATGGGACTGGTATTGGGAATGGGATTGGGAATGGGAGTGGGATTGGGAATGGCCCCCCCCATCCCAGTCCTGTTCCCATCCTCATCCCTGTCCTTGTTCCCATCCCCACCTCCATCCTCATCCTCCTCTGCATCCCCAATCCCTGTCCTTATCCCTGTCTCTATGCTGATCTCCATCCCTGATTTTACCCCCAGCGCCATCCCAATCCAGTTCCCATTCCAATTCCTGTTCCCATCCCTTCCCATCCCACTCCCACCCCTTTGATCCCATCCCATCCCAGTCCCAATCCCACCCCATTCCCGTCCCTCTCCGTACCTGCAGCAGCACCTTCACGCACTGGGGCTGGCAGGCGATGGTGGCCAAGTGCAGGGCGGTGCTGCCTGTGGGGACAGGATGGGCTGGGGACACTCCTGGGGACACCTGCTCCCCTAAGGGACAGCCCCAGGGGACACCTGCTCCCCTAAGGGACACCCCCTCCGTCATGGGACACTCCCCAGGCGGGTCCCTGCCTCGGGGGACAGCTCTGGGCTCCTCCAGAGGTGACACAGGGACCTGCCTGGATGTCCCCAAGGTGTCCCCAAGGTGTCCCCACCCACCGTCATCGTTGGTTCCATTGACGGGAGCCCCGTGCTCCAGCAGCAGCGTCAGGCACTCGGTGAGGCCCCCGGCCGCAGCCAGGTGGAGCCTGGGGGGGTGAGAGGTGGCCGTGACTCCTGTGTCCCCCCCTCCCGGACCCCCCCGTGTCCCCCCGGGGGTCACATACGCCGATTGTCCCCTGGCGTTGAGCTTGGCGGGGCGGGCGGCCTTGCGGGCAGCCAGGGCGGCCACCCGGGCCACGTCCCCTCGTGTCACCGCCTCCAGGAGCTTCTGGTCCTGCCGCGTCCAGCTCTCCATCTGCGGGGGGGTCCCCAAATCCAGGACAGGACCCCAAATCCAGGACAGGACCCCAAAGCCAGGACAGGACCCCAAAGCCCACCCCAAGACAGGACCCCCCAGTGCGGGTCCTGCCACGCAGCTCCTGCCTCAGTTTCCCCACTCGCGGGGCTCCGTGAGGGCTCCGGGATCCCCGCGGAGCCGGGAGGGGGCGGAGAGGCCGGAGCGTGTCCCGGCCTGTGCCCGCCCGGCTGGTTTGGCGAGTGCCACCGAGGCGGGCTGGGCTCCAGCGTGGCACCGGGAACCAGGGTGGCACCGGAACCGGGACCAGCACCGGGGTCTGAGAACGGGAACCGGGACTGGGATGGGCTGAGGGAGCTGCAGTGGGGCCAGGGCAGGGGACAAGGCAATGGGGCAGGATTGGGGCTGGGATTGGGGTCAGGATTGGGGCTGGGATTGGGGTTGAACTGGGATGGAGGCTGGGAATGGGGCTGGGATCAGGACCAGCATCAGAACTGGGATTGGGATTGGGATGGGACAGGGATTGCAGCCAGGGTCGGGACCAGAATTTGGGCTGGGATTAGGGTGGATTTGGGGCTGGGACGTGGATTGCAGCCAGGATTGGGACCAGAATTGGGGCTGGGAATGGAATTGGGATTGGGATCATCAGAGCTGGATTGGGGTCGGGACTGAGGCAGCATCGGGGCTGCGATCAGAGCTGGCACCGGCACTGGGATGGCAGCTGGCACCGGGGCTGGCACCGGCACTGGGCTGGCAGCTGGGATCGCAATGGGATCGGGATCACAGCTGGGATCGCCATGGGATCGGGATCACAGCTGGGATCGGAGCTGGGATCGCAGCCGGCACGGGCCCTGTTCCCTGCCGGGACTCACCGTCACTTGCGAGCTGGAGCAGGAGAACATCCTCTTCATGGCCGGGACCCCCGCCCCGGGAGCCCCCGGCCCCCGCCCCTCCGGTCCCGGCCCCCCCGGCCCCCTCCTCGCTGCGGGACCCCCCGGGTGCCGCCGCTCCGGGGCCGCGTCCTCCGCCCGCCCCGCCCCGCCCCGCGCCCGGTCCCGCACCCGGCACGGCGGGTTCGGCACCGCCCCGGGAACAGCCCCGCCCTGCGGGTGCGCCCCAAACCCGGCCCAGACCCCCCGGCTGAGACCCCCCCCCCCCGCCCCGGCTGGTCCGTGCCGCCCCCAGCCCCCTCCCACCCCCTTCATTTTGGCTCCAAACTCTTCATTTTCACGATTTTCCGAATTTTTTTTTTTTTAATATTTTTCATTTCTTTTATCCTTTGTTTTTACAGTTAATCCGCGGGGACCCCGTCCCTCCCCGCCCCACCCTTGGGCAGCCCCCCGATACCGGGGGGGGGTCACTGTCACCGCTGACCCAGGAACGGGGGGGTTCCCCCCCACCCCCTGCCCGGGGCCGCCTCCCGCACCCCAAAACATCCAAATAAATAAATAAATCCCAGCGGGAAGAGGAGGGACACGATGTCACCCCTGTCCCCCCCGGGCTGGAGTAGGGGAGGGGGCGACTGGACCCCCCCACCCCAATTCCCATAAGGCTCCCGTGGGAATAGCAGCGTCCCCATCCCGCTTTTCCCAACGCTCCCCACGGCTGGATCCAACCCCCGGCGTGTCCTGGGGGGGAATCGTGGGGTGCTGGGGGGGCTGCGGGGGTCCCTAACTGTCCCCATCGCCCTCCTTCAGCTCCTGGCTGTTCTCCGCCTCCTCGGGAATATCCTGCATCCTCAGGAAATCTACGGGAAAACTCGGGGTTAACAAAATAAAATCGGGACCCCAGGGTGGGATCTATCGCCCCCCAAAAACCAGGGACCCACCTCGGGGGCTGGCAGGGGGGGAGTGGCGACCCCCCAAGCCCCCCTCGTCCTCCAGGAGCACGTCCAGGGTGTCGTCGCCCTCCCGCAGCCGTTCGGGGTCGGTTCCTCGGAATTCCAGCTCGTCCCGGGAGCCGCCGGGGAAGGCGGGGGCGTGGAACGGGACAGCGGCGGGGGGGCTGGCGTGGCTCAGCTGCGGGGCGGGAACGGAGCGGGGGATTCGACTCACAGAGACCCCACCGGGCCGTGCCCATCCCCGGTGCTCCCGGTGCCCTCGGTGCCACCGGTCCCTCCGGTGCCCTCAGTGCCCCCAGTCCCTCTGGTGCCCTCAGTGCCCCTGCTCCCTCTGGTGCCCTCGGTGCCCCTGCTCCCTCCGGTGCCCTCAGTGCCCCCAGTCCCTCTGGTGCCCTCAGTGCCCCTGCTCCCTCTGGTGCCCTCGGTGCCCCTGCTCCCTCCGGTGCCCTCAGTGCCCCCAGTCCCTCTGGTGCCCTCAGTGCCCCCGGTCCCTCCGGTGCCCTCAGTGCCCCCGGTCCCTCGGTGCCCTCAGTGCCCCTGCTCCCTCCGGTGCCCTCAGTGCCCCCAGTCCCTCTGGTGCCCTCAGTGCCCCCAGTCCCTCTGGTGCCCTCAGTGCCCCCGGTCCCTCCGGTGCCCTCGGTGCCCCTGCTCCCTCTGGTGCCCTCAGTGCCCCCGGTCCCTCCGGTGCCCTCAGTGCCCCCGGTCCCTCCGGTGCCCTCAGTGCCCCTGCTCCCTCCGGTGCCCTCAGTGCCCCCGGTCCCTCTGGTGCCCTCAGTGCCACCGGTCCCTCCGGTGCCCCTTGTCCCTCTGGTGCCCTTGGAGCCCCCAGTGCTCCCGGTCCCTCCGGTGCCCTCGGTGTCCCCGGTCCCCCCAGTGCCCCCCAGTCCCTCCATTGCCTCTGGTGCCCCCAGTCCCCCCACTCCCTCCAGTGCCCTCAGTCCCCCCAGTGTCCTTGGTGCTCTCAGTGCCCCCCAGTCCCTTCAGTGCCCCCGCTCCCTCCAGTGCCCTCAGTCCCTCCAGTGCCTCCGGTGCCCCCCCGGTTCTTCCAGTGCCTCTGGTGCCCCCAGTCCCTCCAGTCTCCCCAGTGCCCCCACTCCCTCCAGTGCCCTCAGTCCCCCCAGTGTCCTTCGTGCCCTCAGTGCCCCCCAGTCCCTTCAGTGCCCTCGGTCCCTCTGGTTCCTCCAGTGCCCCTCCGGTTCCTCCATTCCCTCTGGTTCCCGGGCTCACCTGCGGGGGGGTGAAGCTCAGGTACAGCGCATCCCCAGCCGGGAGGCTCCTACGCCGAGGCTCCGCCGCCCGCCGACCCCGCGGCCCCGCCGGTGCTCCCCGCGCCTCCTGCAGCTCCCGTTCCAACCGGGAGCGCTCCCGTTCGCTGTCCCGCAGGCGCGACTCCAGCGCCGCCGCCTCCTGCGCCCGCTCCTGGCACAGCTGGCGGCAGCGGCTCAGCTCCTCCTGCACCAGCCCGTGCTGCCGCTGCAGCAGCGCCAGCTCCGCGCCGGCACCCGGTTCCGCCGCTCCGGTTACCGGCACGGCCGGCTGGGAGCCCCGGCGGGGCCGCGGCCGCTGCAGCCCCTCCGGCAGCTGCAGCTCCAGCAGCACCTCCTGGTGGGTCAGGTGGACCTGAGAGGAGAGAGGGGTCAGGGGAAAGGAGAGAAGAATAGGGGAAAACGGGGGGAAAAAGGGGGGAAAAGGGGGGAAAAAGGGGGGGAAAAAAGAGAGGGGAAGGGGGGAAAAATAGGAGGAAAAAAGGGGGGAAGAAAGGGGGGGGAAAAGGGGAAAAAAGGGGGAATAGGGCGAGAGGGAACGGGGCAATGAGGAGAAAGAGGGGAATGGGAAGGGGACAAAGCAGGGGAAAGGGGGAAAAGGGGAAAAAAGGCGGGGCAAAAGGGGGAAAACGGGGGAATAGGGAAGAGGGGGCAATGAGGAGAAATAAGGGAATGGGAAGGGAAAAAAGCAGGGGAAAAGGGGGGAAAAAGGGGAAAAAAGGGGGAAAAAAGGGGAAATAAAAGGGGGAATAGGGAACAGGGGGCAATGGGGAGAAAGAGGGGAATGGAAAGGGGACAAAGAGGACAGGGCATGGATTTGGGAGCAGGATGGATTTGGGTGGGGGTACCCCCTTGTCCTCCCTCCCTGTCCCACCTGGAGCCGCAGCAGGAGCCCGTACAGGTTCACCAGGCGCTGGTTGATCTCCTGTAGGGGACAGAATTTGGGGTGAGGGGAGGTGAACCCCAAGTGCCACATCGGGGGGACCCACTGAGCACCCAAAACCCTTTCCTCACCTCCTGGGATCCCCTCGGTGGCACCTGGTTCCCATTCCCGTCCTGTGGAAGAGAGTGGGGTGACACTGAGGGTCCCAGCGTGGGCTGGGGGTCCCCAGCTGTCCCCCTGCACCCCCCAACTGTCCCCCTTTGTGCCCCCTCCCCGGCTCACCCGCTGCCCATCCGGGTCCGCCCGCAATTCCAAGGAGCCGTTGATGCTGCCGGAGTCACCGTCTGCAGGGGAAGGCTGGGTGAGCCCTAAGGGGGTCTGGGGGTCCCCCCAACCCAGCAACCCCTCCTGGTGTCCCCCCCTTACTGCTGGCGCTGGGGCTGGGGCAGCTCTCGGCCTCGGGGGGGTGGTTCTGGTTCTGGTTCTGGTCCCGATCCCGGGTGCATCCCGTGAAAATCTCCTTCAGGCACTCCACTGTGGGGGAAAGGTGGAGCCCGGCCTCAGTTTCCCCATCCTGGGGCATCCAGAAGTTTCCATCCCACCCCAGAGCATCCTGTACGTCTCCTTCCCACCCTGGATCTCCCCATCCCGGAGCTGCTTTTTGTTGATGGAGTGACAAAATGATTTTTTTTGTTCTCTTCGAAAGGAAAGAAGCCTGGAAGTTTCTCTCTTTGGTGAGGTGAAAAAAGCCACCTCATAAACCTAAAGAACTTCATCTCAAACTTCAAAACAGTTAATTAGACAAAACCCAAAAAGTCCCACCTAAGTGATGAACTAGAAAAAGGTGTAAACAAAGAAATTACCTACTTTTATAAAGTATTTTACCAAAAAACAAAACCATCTAACACCTAACTCCATTTTCTCTGTTTATTATTTCGCCTTTTATTTATTATTTTACGTTTTTATTCCCAACACTACAACAAAAACCACCCGACTTCTTTTTATGCCTCCATAAGTAACTAAGCCACACGAAATACGTTATAAACGTCCAAAAACTTATTAAAGTGACTCAGAAAAGCTGCTGTGACCCCGCCGTACCTTCCCGGATGGCGTCGTGCAGCAGGACGTCCCCGCGGGGGCCCCGGGTGGGGTCCCCGGGAAAGGGGGTGCCCCGGGGGGCTGCGGGGGGCTCGGAGCAGCCGCTGCCCAGCGCCAGCATGTCGGCAAAAATGCCAACCTTGTCCTCCAGCAGCGCCGCGATCTGCCGGTCCTGCTGCTCCATGCGCTCTGCCCGGGGCAGGAGGGGATGGACTGGGGTCAGTGGGGACTGCGGTGGGGGGGGATCAGTGGGGTGGGATGGGAATGATGGGGTGGGATGGGATCAATGGGGTGGGATGGGATCAATGGGGTGGGTTCAATGGGGTGGGATCAGTGGGGTGGGATGGGATCAGTGGGGTGGGATGGGAATGATGGGGTGGGATGGGATCAATGGGGTGGGATCAATGGGGTGGGATGGGATCAATGGGGTGGGTTCAATGGGGTGGGATCAGTGGGGTGGGATGGGATCAGTGGGGTGGGGTCAATGGGGTGGGATGGGATCAATGGGGTGACATCAATGAGATGGGATGGGATCGATGGGGTGGGATGGGATCGATGGGATGGGATGGGATTGATGGGGTGGGATCAATGAGATGGGATGGGATCAATGGGATGGGATCAATAAGATGGGATGGGATCAATGGGATGGGATCAATGGGATGGGATCAATGAGATGGGATCAATGGGATGGGATCAATGGGATGGGATGGGATTGATGGGGTGGGATGGGATTGATAGGATCAATGGGATTGATGGGATCAGATCACTGGGATGGGATGGGATTAATGGGATGGGATGGGATCAATGGGATCAATGAGATGGGATCGATGGGATGGGATGGGATCCATGGGATGGGATCCATGGGACGGGATCCATGGGATGGGATCCATGGGATGGGATCCATGGAATGCACAGGATGGGATGGGATGGGATCAATTGGATGGGATGGGATGGGATGGGATGGGATCAATGGGATGGGATCCATGGAATGCACAGGATGGGATGGGATGGGATCAATGGGATCGGATCAGCAGGATGGGATGCGATGAACAGGGATGGGATGCACAGGGATGGAGCAGGATGGGATGGGATGGGATACACAGGATGGGATGCACAGGGATGGAGCAGGATGGGATGGGGTGAACAGGGATGAGCCCCCACCTTTCAGTTTCCTCAGGGACGCTTCAGTCTCCGTCTCAATCAAGGGAAAATCCTGGCGGCTTGGACAGCTGGGAGAGCCAGGATTGGGGCAGGGGGTCAGAACCAGAACCCCCCAACCCCACCACCCCACACCCATCCCACACCCATCCCCTTTTCCCCTCCACATCCACGCACCCACCCTGTACCCATGGCCCCCCCCAGCGATCCCCAGACAGGCTGGGGGCCGTCCCAGGTGTCCCCAGTTCCCAGGGGACACTCACAGGCTGACTGCCTGCTGGATGACCTTCATCCAGTGGTTGCGGTCGTCCCGCGAGGCCGCGTGCACCTCGTACATCTCGGGCGGGGCCGCGCTGATCAGGAACATCCCCTTCTCCTGGTTGGCGATGTCCCTCACGATCAGGTTTTGCAGGGAGATGACAGCAGGCTTGTCCTGAGGGATTGGGGAGCGTTGGGAACAGGGAATGGAGCCCTGGAGGCCCCTGTGAGGGTCAGGGCGAGGAGGGAGCAGCTCACCAGCATGGGGAAGGTGAATTTCTGGTCCTTCTCTTGCAGGAACACCAGCACGTCCGTCATCAGCAGCACCAGGACGTCTGCGATGTGTCACAGACAGATTTTATGAAAAATCCTTTTGCTAGGATCTTTTTATCCTGAGAAGCTGAGAGGCCTCAGGAACTAAAGGTAACCAATGATTCTCTGCTGCTGTGGAATGCAGCAGGTGCAGCTTTGATTGGTCTCATGTGGTCGTTTCTAATTAATGGCCAATCACCGTCCAGCTGGCTCAGACTCTCTGAGAGTCACAAGATTTTATTACCATTCCATTCCTTTCTATTCCTTTCTGATGAAATCCTTTCTCCTATTCTTTTAGTATAGCTTTAATATATCCTTTTGTTATAATATAATGTAATATATGATATAATATAATGTAATATGATATGATATAATGTAATATAATATAATGTAATGTAATATAATATAATATAACGTAATATAATATAATATAATATAATATAATATAATATAATATAATATAATATAATATAATGTAATGTAATGTAATGTAATATAATATAATATAAATTTGTGTTAATATAATATATAATAATATGCTTCAATATAATATGTTCTATTAAAACAAAAGGATATATTAAAACTACACTAAAAGAATAGGGTTCTGAAACATGGAGCCAAGGTTCTCGTCCCTTCCTTCATCCTGGGACCCCTGCAAACACCACCACAATTGGTGACCCCGAGTGAGGAACATTTCCATGTTTGGTGACCCCGAGTGAGGAAAAATTCCACAGTTGGGGTGAATGGGGGGGGTTCACCCTGCTGAGCCCCCCAAATCCCATGGCTGACCCCAAATTCAGCCGTGGGGAGAGAGCAGCTCTGCCAGCACATCCTTCTCCACGGACATCCCCATTCCCTGGACATCCCCCAGTCCCATTTTCCCCCCGAATTTCCCACCTTTGAAGCGCCCAGCCGCCGTTTTCCAGAGCATGCCCCCGCTGTGCACCAGCTTCCTGCGGAGCAGCTCGTCCCTCCCAAAGGCCCCGGGCCGGCTGTCCCAGCACAGCGGCACCTTGGCGCGGGGATCCACGCGCCGGAAAACGTCCCAGAGGCGCCCGCGGAGCTCCCAGGCGTGAACCTCCTCGTCCACGGCCGACAGCAGCTCCTTCACCAAGCGCAGCGCCCGCGACAGGTCCGCGCAGTCGCCCTCGTTGTCTGCCAGGAGGGGAGGGAAGACGGTGTCGGGACCTTTGGCTGCTCGCAGCCACCCCGAGAAAAGTTCCCAAGTCTCTTTTCCCAGCCTGGCGCTTGAAGGAGGAGTCTGGGCTCTTCATTTCTCGCTCTCAAGGTTGTTTGTTGTGTCTTAACTATAAAAAATTTTCTCCTGCCCTGCCGAGGTCCATCCAGCAGGACAGTTCCAGGCAATCTGCCTGCCCCCAGGGCAGGGTTATGTCTTTATACTAAAAACCACCTGTACAATGTTTACAATTACTTCCCAATACCTATCACCCATGTTAGACACTGAGCTTCTACTCTAAACCAATCCAAAAGTGCCACCATCACAGCAGAAGATGGAGACCAAGAAGAAGAAGGAGAAAGGCTGGACACGCCCAGTTCCCTCCATCTTGCCCCTGAACCCCCATACCAAAAACCCCAAAATCTACTTTTCCACCCCATGATAACTGCACTAATATTCTACTTAAACTGCTGTGGCTTGCAGATCTTCATACAAGGTTGGTCATTTGCTCCACGGTCATAATCAAACCCCCCTGGGCTCTGTGCCAGGGTCCCTGAGCCCCCTGGCAGGGGTCTGGGCTGCTCAGGAGAGCCAGAGGGGTGTGCTGGGTCCTGACATCATGGAATCCCGGCCCCAAAACGCCCCGGGTGGGTTCCAGCCCCTCCCAGGTACCTTTGGAATTCTTGAGGATGCGCTCGATGAGCACCGGGTACTTGGTGATGCGCTGCGTCACCAGCAGGATGCACTCGGGGACGCCGTGGCGGCGGAGGAGAGGGGAGCGTGTCACCCGCTGGGGGGGGACACCACATCGTCAGCAGGGCCCCCCAAAAGCAGAGACCCCCATCAGCAGGGACCCCCGGAGCTCAGGAAGGGAAGGACACAAGTCGGGGAAACTGAGGCAAGGAGGTGGGAGAAGGGTTTTCCACTGGAACGTGCTGGGGGATGGAGACCCCAAACCCCATCCCAGGGATCCCTCAGAGGATGGAGACCCCAACTCCCATCCTGGGGGGATGCAGACCCTGATCCCCATCCCAGGGGTCCCCCAGAGGATGGAGACCCCAAACCCCATCCCAGGGATCCCCCAGAGGATGGAGACCCCAAACCCCATCTGGGGGAGTCCCCAAGAGAATGAAGACCCCAACTCCCATCCTGGGGGGATGCAGACCCCGCTCCCCATCCTGGGTGTCCCCCAGACCCTGATCCCCAGCCCGGGGGTCCCCCAGAGGATGCAGACCCCGATCCCCATCCTGGGGGTCCCCCAGACCCTGATCCCCATCCCAGGGGTCTCCCAGAGGATGCAGCCCCCGCTCCCCATCCTGGGGGGATGCAGACCCCGCTCCCCAGCCCGGGGGTCCCCAGGGAGCCCACCCTGATGAACTGCTGGAAGCGTTTGTCCCGGGCCAGCAGGTCCTTGTACTCCTTGAGTGCCTTGGTGTGCTTGCTGCAGAACTCGGCGTAGGCTTTGCGCAGCTGCTCCGCGCTGGGGCCCGAGAACTTGGGGAACAACGAGGGGACATCAGTGAGTGCCATCCCATCAGTGAGTGCGTCCCCTCCACCATCCCCACCCCAAAGCACCCTGCTAACCCACTCACTGCCTCCCAGGGGCTATCCCCACCCCCCTGGACCCCCAAACCCTCCTCTCCCTGCATCCCACCCCCTAAATCCCGGTTTTCTGCCCACCTGGGTGACGAGGATGTCACCGAGGCGGTCGATGACGAAGTTCTTGTTGCTGTCCTGGGCCAGCGATTCCCGGCGCCGCTCCAGGAGCTGGGCCAGGAAGCGCTCGTGGATGTGGCTGAGCTCGTCCAGGCAGGGGAAGATGCGCTGGACGATGCCGGGGTCCAGCTGCAGCTCCTCCAGCATGGCCCTGCGGAACAGGGCGCCCATGATCTTCAGCGTCCGCACGTGGTGCAGCTCCGTCTGCATCAGCTCTGCGGGGGCACGGCGGGGTCACCAGGGGACAGGGACACGCCATGGGGACAGGGACACAGGCTGGGACAGGGACAGAACCCTCGGGGACAGGGACACAGCCCCGGGACAGGGACAGCATCCCCATAGACAGGAACAGAACCCTTGAGGACAGGGACACACCCCTGGGGACAGGGACACACCCCTGGGGACAGGGACACAGCCCCGGGACAGGGACAGCACCCCAACAACAGCACAGAGGGAGCAGGACCCCAAGGACAGCCACCCAGCCTGGCCCTGTGTCCCCATTCCTGCCTCCCTGTCCCTTTGTCCCCATTCCTGCTTCTCCAACCTCTTCCTGTGTCCCCTGTCCCTGTGTCCCCCATCTCTGCATCCCCACCCCTGTACCCCCTTCCCGTCCTCACATTCCCCTGCCTGCGTCCCACCCCTGTCCCCTTGTCCCTGTCCCTCTGTCCCCTCACCGTAGATGACGTCCTGCCGTTTCATGACGTCCATGCGGTGCTGCTGCAGGAAGCTGTTATCCACCGCCAGGCTCCAGGAATCCGCCTCAAACTCCTTCCCATCCGCCTCCAGATCGCTCAGCAGCTGGCTCAGGATGACGTCAGGGCCTGCAGGTGACATCAGCAGGGACATGGAGCCCCCGTGTCCCTCCCCTGCGTCCTCACGGCGTCCCCGGGGGCGTCCCCACCTTCGTCGATCAACGACTCCACCGAGAGCGTCCGGTTGCGCATGTTGAGGGAATCCGTGGACTGGGACAGGATCCGCCGGATGCCCAGGGGAGAGTCATCGTTGAAATTCCTGGAGAGGGGGGTGGGATGTGATGGGGACATGATGGGGAAAGCCACCCCAAAAAAGCCACCCCAAAAAAGCCACCCCAAAAAAGCCACCATGGCACAGTCACCCTGGTAAAGCCATCCCAAAAAAGCCACCCCAAAAAAGCCATCCCAAAACGCCACCATGGCACAGTTGTCCTGGCAAGGCCACCCCAAAAATGCCATCCCAAAAAAGCCACCATGGCACAGCAATCCTGGCAAGGCCACCCCAAAAAAGTCATCTTGGAAAAGCCACCCTGGCACAGTCGCCCTGGCAAGGCCACCCCAAAAAAGCTGCCCTGGCAAAGGCACTGCAGCAAATCCAATTTGGCAAAGCCACCCCAGCAATTCTGCCCCCCAAAAAAGTCATTGTTGAACCTCCTGGAGAGGGGGTGGGACACGATGGGGGCACTGGGGACACCCCCTGTCCCCTCTCTCACCCGTGCTTACCCCGAGATGTTGGTGGTGGAGACGCTCTTGGAGAGGGACAAGGAGGGGCGGCCGCGGCGGGGCCCCAGCAGCGTCTGCCGGAAGCTCTCCGAGGGGTAGATGGCAGAGTTGGGGCGCTCCCGGATGGCATCTGGGGAGGGGGACACTGCTGGGACCCCCCTGTCACCTCCCAGGCTGGGCAGGGACACAGGCGAGGGGAGGGAAAAGGAAAAAAGGGGGAAAAAAAGGAAAGGGAAAAGGAAAAAAAGGGAAGGGGGGAAAGGGGAGGGAAGGAGAAGAAAGGGAAAAGGGAAGGGAAAAGGGAAGGGAAAAGGAAAAGGGAAGGGAAAAGGAAAAGGGAAAGGAAAGGGAAAAGGGAAAGGAAAGGAAAAGGAAAAGGAAAAGGGAAGAAGGAAAGGAAAGGAAAGGAAAGGAAAGGAAAGGAGAAAGGAAAGGAAAGGAAAGGAAAGGAAAGGAAAGGAAAGGAAAGGAAAGGAAAGGAAAGGAAAGGAAAGGAAAGGAAAGGAAAGGAAAGGAAAGGAAAGGAAAGGAAAGGAAAGGAAAGGAAAGGAAAGGAAAGGAAAGGAAAGGAAAGGAAAGGAAAGGAAAGGAAAGGAAAGGAAAGGAAAGGAAAGGAAAGGAAAGGAAAGGAAAGGAAAGGAAAGGAAAGGAAAGGAAAGGAAAGGAAAGGAAAGGAAAGGAAAGGAAAGGAAAGGAAAGGAAAGGAAAGGAAAGGAAAGGAAAGGAAAGGAAAGGAAAGGAAAGGAAAGGAAAGGAAAGGAAAGGAAAACTCCCCCCACTCACTCTTGTTGCGCAGGGACACCGACTGCAGGGCTGAGCTGTTCTTCAGCAGCGCCGCCTTCTGCTGCTGCGGGGGAGCGGAAGCGTCACTGTCCTCGTCACCATCCTCATCACCGTCCTCGTCACTGTCCTCGCGTGTCCCCAGTGCCACATCCCCCCTCCCCTCCCCTCCCCTCCGTCACCCCTCGGTGGCACCGCGCTCACCTTCTGCTTCACCTTGGTGCAGTTGGGCAGCGTGTCCTTGCAGCGGTTGTGGATGGTGACGTTGCAGGCTGGGGGACACCGAGAGGTGACAAAAAGGCCACGGGGACCCTCCTGCCACCCCTCCTCCCCTGGCTCCTGGCAGAGCGACGGCAGCAGATGTGGTGGGAATGAGGGTGGGTGAGGAGCTCCCGGAGCTGCAGCTGCCACGGAGCAGCTGCCCCGAGCCTGAGGGCACCGCGCCAGAGCGGGGCCACCAGCGCCAGGGAGCTGGGACGTGCCAGGCTGGAGAAATGGAGAAACCATCTCCTGCTCCAGGCAGAAAACCCGGCAGGAACTGGGCTCTGGGAACGGGCACCGCGGTGCCCGTGCGGCAAAGCCGCCCCAAAAAAGTCATCTTGGAAAAGCCAGCGTGGCACAGCCATCATGGTGAGGCCACCCCAAAAAAAGCCACCATGGCACAGTCACCCTGGCAAGGCCACCCCAAAAATGCCATCCCAAAAAAAGCCACCATGGCACAGCCATCCTGGCAAGGCCACCCCAAAAATGCCATCCCAAAAAAGCCACCATGGCAGAGTCATCCTGGTGAGGCCACCCCAAAAAAAAGCCACCATGGCACAGTCACCCTGGCAAGGCCACCCCAAAAAAGCCACCATGGCAGAGCCATCCTGGTGAGGCCACCCCAAAAATGCCATCCCAAAAAAAGCCACCATGGCAGAGTCATCCTGGCGAGGCCACTCCAAAAATGCCATCCCAAAAAAGCTGCCCTGGCCAAGGCACTGCGGCAAATCCAATCTGGCAAAGCCACCCCAGCAATTCCGCCCCAGCAAAGCCACCCCAAAAAAAGTCATCCCAAAAAAAGCCTCCTCAGGAAAAAAAAAAAACCAAACCCACTGCGGCAAAGCCACCCCAGAAAAAGCCACCCTGGCAACTCCACTCTGCGAAAGTCACTGCGGCAATGCCAGCCTGGCCAAGCCACCACAGAAATGTCATCCTGGCAAAGGCACCGTGAGAAAGCCACCCCAGCAAATCCACCCTGGCAATTCCACCCAGCAAATCCATCCTGGCAATTCCACCCAGCAAATCCACCCTGGCAATTCCACGCAGCAAATCCATCCTGGCAAAGCCACTGCAGCAAAGCCACCCTGGAAATTTCATCCTGGCAAAGCCACCCTGGCATTTCTGCCCTGGCAGAGCCAACCTGCAAGAGCCACCCCATCAAATCCACCCTGGCAAAGCCACTGCAGCAAAGCCACCGTGGCAATTCTGCCCTGGCCATGCCACCCCTGGCAAAGGGATGATGGAAAAGATACCCCAGAAGAGCCATCCCAAAAAATCCACTGCGGCAAAGCCACCCTGGCAACTCCACTCTGGAAAAGCCACCCTGGCAAAGCCATTGCAGCAATGCCACCCCAAAATGTCACCCCTGGCAAAGCCACTCTGGAAAAGCCACCCTGGCAAAGCCACTGCAGCAAAGCCACCCCATCAAATCCACCCTGGCAAAGCCACCCTGGCAATGCCACTGCAACAAAGTCACCCCAAAATGCCACCCTGGCGAAGCCACCCTGGCAATTCCACTCTGGAAAAGCCACCCTGGCAAAGCCACTGCAGCAAAGCCACCCCAAAATGCCACCCTGGCAATTCTGCCCTCGAAAAGCCACCCTGGCTAAGCCACCCCACCAAATCCACCCTGGCAAAGCCACCCCGGCAATGCCACCTGGCAAAGCCACTGCAGCAATGCCACCCCACAAAATCCACCCTGCCAAATCCACCCCACCAAATCCACCCTGGCAAGCCACCCCAGCAATGCCACCCTGGCAAAGCCACTTCAGCCATGGTAATTTAGCAAAGCCACCCCACCAAATCCACCCTGGCAAAGCCACCCTGGCAAAGCCACCCCACCAAATCCACCTGGCAATGCCACCACCACCAAATCCACCCCGCTAAAGCCACCCTGGCCATGCCACCGTGCCAACCCTCCCCTGCACATCCCCTTGGCAAACCCCCCCCTGGCAAGCCCCGCCGGGCACCTGCAGCCGGCATTTCCCTCCCTGTGCCCGCAATGCCCCCGGGCACTCACTGGGGCACACCAGCGCTTCCTTGGCCGTGATGCTCTTGTTGCAGGCGAAGCACATGGTCATGCCCGACACGGAGATGGTGGTGAAACAGGTGCCCGTTGGTGTAACGCGCGTCCTTTCTCCTTGCCCTCCTTCATCTCTCCTTGTCCTTGCCCTGCCCGGACAGCGGCACCGGACGCCTGACGGGGCTGCGGCACCGGGGCCTCCCCGCCGCTCCTCCCGCTCCTCCCGCCGCCCTCGGGACGCGGCTCATGGCCGCGGGCAGCCGCCGGTCCCCCGTGGTTCCCGGGCTTTCGCCGGGGAGCCCGGAGGATGGGGAGAGCCCGGCGCGCTCCCTGCGCTCGCCGCCGCTCCCCTGCATCCCTGCCGTTCCCACGGTAACCGGAGGCTCTGCCGGTGAGATCCCCCCCGCCCCGGCACGGCCCCCCCGGTGCCAGCCCCCAATGGGGACGGGCTGCGGGGGCGCCGCCGGGGGTGACGCTGCCCCCCCCCCCCCTTTTGCGCCCCCCCACCATCTATTTTTAGCCCATCACCCCCTTTTTTCCACCCCCCCCCACCCCGCAAAAAAAAAAAAAAAAACGTGGGGTGGAGGGTGCGGCTGAGCCCCCCCCCCCTCCCATGGGGATGGTTTTTGGGGGGTCGCTTTTGGGGGTTTTTCCCATATGGAAAAGGGGAGCGGAGTCGGTGTCACCCCCCCAGTGTCGCCGGGCTGGCCTCGGACCCCCCCGTGCCCCCCCCATGGGCACAGAGAGGCCTTTGTGCCCCCCCTCACCCCCCCCCTTGGCACCCCCGGCCGTGCCTGGCACCGGCGGGTGCCAACCAACAGCCCCAAAACCCCCTCGGGACCCCCCAGTTCTGCTCCCCAGTCCCGAGGGGGGGCCCCGGGGTCCATCCCTGCTCCCCCCACCCCCCCCAAGGGTGGGGAAGGGGCTGGGGGACCCCCGGGGGGGCCTGGAGGGGGGGAGGGAGGGAGAACAGGGGGGACCCCACGGGCACCTTTGGGACCCCTCAGAGCAGGAGAGGGACCCCATGGGCATCTTTGAGACCCTATGGGCACCTTTGGGACCCCTCGGATTGGGACAGGGAGCCCATGGGCACCTTTGGGACCCCTCGGGCACCTTTGGGACCCCATGAGCACCTTTGGGACCCCTTGGGCACCTTTGGGACCCCGAGGATCAGGAGAGGGACCCCATGGGCACTTTTGGGACACCCATGGGCACCTTTGGGACCCCTCAGGCACCTCTGGGACCCCTCGGGCACCTTTGGGACCCCATGGGCACCTTTGGGAACCCTTGGGCACCTTTGGGACCCCTCAGATTGGGACAGGGACCCCTCAGGCACCTTTGGGACCCCTCGGGCACCTCTGGGACCCCTCGGATCGGGAGCGAGACCCCAGTGAGACCCCGGTGCTGGGGGCCCCAGTGTCGCCGGGTGTCCCCAAGCCCGGGCGGGGGTCGCGGGGGGGCCTCACCCGCTGTGGCCTCAGGGGTCCCTCCGGCTCCCGCTCCGCCGGGAACGGGGCGCAGGAGCAGCAGCACATCCCGGCCCCCCCTCCCCGAGCCCGGCGGCGCCTCCGGCCGCGACATCGGCCGCGACATCGGCCCCGCGCGCGATTGTTCCCGCCCGCTTGTTTGTTTTCCTTTGATTTTTCCCTTTGCTCCGCCGGTTTTGTTTGCTTTGCTTCGCTTTTCCTCCGTTTTTTGTTCATTTCTTTTCCTTTCTTTTTTTTTTTTTTTCCCCTCTTCCCTTTATTTGCTTGCCTTTCTTCTTCTTTCTTTTTTTTTTTGCTTTCCCTTTATTCTTTTCGCCCTTTTCCCCCTATTTTTTTTCCCCTTTCCTTCCCTTCACTTTCTTTCCTTTATCTTTCTGCTTTTCTTTCCTTTTCCATCCCGATTTTCTTTCCTTTTATTTTATCATTCCTTTTTCCCACCTTCCCCCTTTTTTACCATTTTTCCTTTTCTATCTCTATATCCCCCCTTTTACTACATTTTTCTTTTTAACTGATTTTTCCATCTTCACCGCTTTCCCCCCCGCTGTTAATTCCCCCTTTTTTAAATCTTATTTTCCTTTTTTCCTCCTCTATTCCCCCACTTTTTTTTTTTTTACCTCTATTATTTTATTTTTTTTTTTTTACCGTTTCTCTTCTTTTTCCCCCTGACTTTTCTCCCCTCTTTCCCCGCTTTTCTCCGCACCCATTTCCGTGTTTTCCTCCCCATTTTGGGCCCCCCCCGCCTGGAGAAGGAAACCGAACCTCGCCAGACAAAGGCGGGAGCCGCCGCCGCCGCCGCCGCCGCCGCTTCCTGCCCGCCCCGGGACTCCCCCGAACCTCCCGAACCAGAACCCCCCGAACAAAACCCTCAGCAGAAAGGGGGGGTCCCACCCGCACGACCAAAACCACCCCAAAACCACCCTGGGAGGATTTAGGGGGGTCCCGCATCCCCCCTGCTGAAAATTTGGGGAGGGTCCGGGACCACCCCGAGAAGCCCTAAAAACCCCGGGGATGTGGGGGGGGAGAGACCGCGCCCCCCAAAAAACCCCAAAAAAGCCCCCCCGAACCCCAAAACCTGCACGAACCGGGCTGTGGGGACACGCGGCTGCTCCGCGCGGGGAATTTCGGGGTCCCCGCGCTTCCGAACCCCCCCCCGGCCACCGCCACCCCCCCGAGCTGGGGGCGGAGGAAGTTTCAGGGCTTTAAATAGAGCCGGGGCTTTTCGGGTTCCTGTTCCGGCCCCAAAACTCCGCGCGGAGCTCGGGGGGAGTTTTTGGGGTGCTCTCAGATCCCACCCTAAAACCGGCCTGGGGAAAGGGGGGGATGAAGGGGGGAGTCCCCCACCCCAAAAGCCACCGAGATTTAACAGAGATGGACCCCAAAACGGCGTCACGGAGCTGCTGGGGGCGGCCCTCGCCTTTTTGGGGGGAGTTTCCCCATTTTTGGGGACAGCGCCCCCCCCGTTTTGGGGACATTTCCCCCCCTCTTTGGGGACAGCCCCGGCGGCGAACAAAGCCCCGGCCGAGGCAACAAAGACCCCCGCCGGGCCGGGCAGGGAAACACGGGGGGGACTCCCAGCAAATCCCCCCCGAACCCCCAAAAAAATCCACGGGGTCACCCCCCCCCCCCCACACAGACCCCCTGAACCCCCAAATTTTCCCTCTCGGAGGTTGGAACCCCCCGGATTTGGGGGGGATCTGGGGTAGCGGGACCCCCTTGGGCTGTTTTGGGGGGGCTCCGGGGGGTCGCTGACAGGAGCCCCCCAACACCCCCAAAATGCAAATGGGGATCGCCCAAAAAAGCCG
Organism: Agelaius phoeniceus; assembly: GCF_051311805.1. NCBI lineage: Eukaryota > Metazoa > Chordata > Aves > Passeriformes > Icteridae > Agelaius > Agelaius phoeniceus. The sequence goes on from NC_135295.1 coordinate 1,622,207, forward strand.
CGGGGAGGAGCGAGGGGGGGGTCCCCAAATTTCCCCTCGCAGTCGGGACCGGGGGGGTGCCGCTGTTTTTTGGGGTCGTTGCGTCCGCGGGGGGGGCAGCCCCGACACCCCCCAGGCTCTGGGTGGGGCCGAAACGCCTCGGACGAAACTTTTTTAAAACAAAACAAAAAAAGAAAAACAACCAAAAAAAAAAAACCCAAAAAACGCCACTCCCCCCCCCCCCCCGAGGAGGCGCAGGGAGCAGCAACCACTTCCCCCTTCCACAAAACCACCCCGGACCCCCCCAAAAACCGCCCCAGAGCCCCCCCCAAACCCTTTCCGGGGTGGGGGGGCACCCCCAAACCTCCCCCCCCCCCCCGAACAACTCAGAGCATCCAAGAGCGCTCAGGGCTGGGGGGGGTCCTCAAAAAATCTCAGTTTTGGGGTAAACTGAGGCGCCGGGGGGGGGGGGCACAGAGTATTCCCCCCTCCACCCCAAAAAGGCCTGGCCCGAGCACGGGGCGCACACAAAGCCCCGTGGGGCCCCCCCGGGCCCCCCCCGTCCGTTCCCGGTTTCGCCACGCCGGCATTGCCACATGCCCGGTGCCCCCCCCCCCGGTCACGGGGGTCGGAGCCGCGGCCACGCTCCCGTGCCTCAGTTTCCCCATCCCCGAACCAACCCCGCCGCCCCGTGCGAGGCTTTGTCTTTGATTTATCTCAAAATTGGGGTGCGGGGTGTGGTGCGGGGGGGGGGGGGGTCCTTAAAATTTCTTCCCCCCCCGCCCCGCCCGGCAGGAGGGGAAGGCGACTTCCTCATCCTCATCCTCGCGTCACCCGCAGCTTGGGCGGAAAGGAGGATGAGGAAGAGCCGGGGCCAAGTTTGGGGCGGCGGGGAATTTGGGGAGGGGGGCGGGGGGGACACACGGGGGTCCCCAGAGCTGCGGTGAGGGAGGGAGGGGGGGTCCTTGTTGCAGGCAGCGCCCCCCGATGCACAATGGGGAGCAGCTGGGGGGGCCCTCGCCCCCTCCCCACCCTCCATCCCCATTCCATCGGGACCCCCGAGGTGCGGATCCCCCCAAACACCCTGAGCATCACCCCGTGCTCCCCCAAAAACCCCAAAATCCTCCCCAAAAAAAACCCAAAAAATCCCCGCGGCCGCCTGGGACAAGGCAGAGCCCCCCAAGTTTGGGTGAAGGATGGGGCGACCCCTCCCAAACAGGAGCAGGGAGGGGAGAGCCCCCCGCACCCCAAGATGGGCTGGAAAACGGGGGGACCCCGCTCGGGGGGGGCTGCCCTGCCGGGACCCACCTTGGCGCGATCGCTCCTGACTCGCGACAGCGACTCGATACGGGACATAATCCAGGGAGCGCTCCCGGCTCCCTCCCGGTGCTCCCCGGTGCTCTCCCGGTGTCTCCCGGCTCTTTCCCGGCTCCTTCCCGGTCCCCTCCCGGTGCTCCCGGTCCCTGCCCGGTCCCTGTCGGTCCCGCCCTCCCGGGGGCGGGTGGCGCCGCCCCCCGGCCTCGTGCTGCCCGCGGGGCCTTTGTTCGCGCGGGGTCCCCGCGATCCGGCCCCGATCCCGCCGGGATTCCCGGGATCCGGCCGGGATCGGCGCCCCGGAGCCTCTGCCCGGCATCCGCATCCTCCGGGACCGGCACCGCGCCCTCCTCCGGGAGCGGCTCCCGAGGGAGCAGAGCCGGGACTGAGCCCAGCTCTGGGCACGGAGCTGCAGCGTCCCGGGGATCGCAATTGAGCATCCCGAGGGATCTGGAATCCAACACCCTGAGGGATCTGAGACCCTGCATCCCGAGGGATTTGAATCCCAACACCCTGAGGGATCTGAGACCCAGCATCCCGAGGGATCTGAATTCCTGCATCCCGAGGGATCTCTAATCCAGCACCCTGAGGGATCTGTGCTCCAGCATCCCGAGAGATTCGAATTCAACATCCTGAAGGATCTGAATCCCAACATCCTGAGGGATCTGGATCCCAGCATCCTGAGGGATCTGGATCCCAGCATCCCAAGGGGTTTGTAATCCAACATCCCAAGGGATATGTGCTCCAGCACCCTGAGGGATCTGAATCCCAAGGGATCTGTGTTCCAGCATCCCAAGGGATCAGTCCCTGAGGCCACCCCAGATCACACCCAGCATCCCTCAGGACTGGTCTCCAGGCTCATCCCGAATCTTTCACCCTGGCATCCCTGGGGATCAATCCCTGGAATCAGCCCAGACCATCCCTGGGATCAATCCCCAGATTCATCTCATACCATCCCCATCATCCCCCAGGATCAATCCCTTGAGTCCCCTCGGACCATCCCCAGCATCCCTGGGGATCAATCCCTGGAATGCCCCCGGACCATCCCCAGCATCCCCCGGGGTCGCCCCTCGGAGCCCCCCCTGCTCCAGCCCCAGCAGCCCGGATGTGGCCCCAGGTCCAGCCCTTCCTCTCTGTGCCTCAGTTTCCCCCCTCGCGCACTCCCTGGAAAGCCCCGGCCTTTGGGAACACCCCCTTCCCATCCCAGCGGGGCTCCAGGACAGGAATCCCGGGAGGAAGCAGCGAACCCCATGGAATTCCACCCATCCCGAAGCCCCTGCACGGCCCAAAGCTCCGGTTTTGGGGTGACACAAATCCCAGCCCTGCTCTCCTCCATTTTTGGGGCTCTTGTCTCCCAACTGCAGCAAATCCAGGCTGGGCCCTTCCCGGGAGAGCCCCTCCACGGGTGCTGCCACTTCCCTGGGGATGGAAAGTTGGGATAAAGGTGCTGTTTTGGGGAAAATGTCACTTTTTCCCCATAAAACAGCGGCTTGGGAGAGGCCCTGGCAGCGGGAGCCGGGCCGGCGTCACCCGGTTGAACATTAACTCCACCAAGATAAGCCAGGATTTATGGGATCAATCTGAGATAACGCTCCTGATCCCAGCTGTGGCTTTTTGGGGATCCCAAAGTCCCCAAGTGTCACTCGGGGAGCGCCAGGACAAAGCCACCCCCGCAGTTCCGGGGTGCAGAGGAGTTAAATGTGATTTTATCCCTCATTTCCCAGCCTGGTGGCACCGAGGGGACACCAAGGGGACGGGGACGGGAGCGAGAGCAGCAGGGCTGGGATTAATGAATAACCAGGAAAATCCAGCGGTGCCACCAAGAGGTGTCACCGCTCCCGGCTGCCTCAGTTTCCCTGGGGAAAAACAGCGGCTGTGGAAAGGGAACGGCGCCAAAAAATTCCCGGGGAGAGGCGGGGATGCACCACTGGGAGGGTGGGATGGGCATTCCTGGGGAAAAATCCCTGGGATCCAGGAAAACACCCAGGAAAACATCCCTGAGATAGAGGGAAAAATCCCTGGGATCCAGGAAAACACCCAGGAAAACATCCCTGAGATAGAGGGAAATATCCCTGGGATCCAGAAAAACATCTCTGGGATCCAGGAAAATATCCCTGGGAATCAGGAAAATATCCCTGGGATTCAGGAAAATATCCCTGGGATTCAGGAGAACATCTATGGAATTCAGGAGAATATTCCTGGGATCCAGGAAAACACCCCAGAGATGCAGGAAACATCTCTGGGATATCAGGGAAAGCATCCCTGATATCCAGGAAAATATCCCAGGGGTTCAAAACATCCCTGGGATTCAGGAAAATATTCTTTGGATCTGGTAAAATATTCCTGGGATCCAGGAAAACATCTCTAGGATCTAGGAAACATCTCTGGGATTCAGGAAAATATCCCTGGGATCCAGAGAAACATTCCTGGGATTCAGGAAAATATTCTTTGGATCCAGGAAAACATCCCACGTGCCAAGGCCAGGATGGGGGCAGATCCCTGGAAGTTCCTGGGCCTCATTCCTGACTCATTCTCGCCCCATTCCCGGCTCCTTCCCGGGCCTGCCAAGGCTGGATTTTAATTAAACTGCGGATTTTAATTAACTCCCGGTCACCAAAGCGGAATCAAAGCCTCGGGGGGGCCTCCGGAGCCGGGGGAGGGGGGGGGACGCGCTCAGAGTCCCCTCTCACCCACATTCCCCATCCTCGTTTCCTCCCGGATACACCGGGACCGACCGGGAATTCTCCTCCCCAAACACCCAAAAAGCACCGCAGGAATCCCCGGAGACGCCCCCGGGTGCTCCGGGAGGACCGAGGGGGGGCCTGGTGTGGAAAACCCCCCCGAGGCCGAGGGGAAATGGGGGGGGTCCGGTCACAGGAGACCCCCGGAATCACCCCCAGCACCGACCCCTCACCAGAACCTCCCATGGGAACCCCCGGGACCGGATCTGGGGGCTGAAACCCCCCAAAGGAGACCCCCCACGGGATTATTATTATTATTATTATTATTATTATTATTATTATTATTATTATTATTATTATTATTATTATTATTATTATTATTATTATTATTATTATTATTATTATTACTATTATTTTCCCAAAACAGCCGTTTTGGGAAGAATATTCCTTCCATGTCCCGCTTTTCCAGCCGGGACCGACCCCCTCCCCGCCCCGAAACGGAGCCGGAACCCCCCCCACAAGCTCACCCCGACTTCCAGGCGCCTTTCCCCTACAGAATCCCAACCAAACAATCAAATAATCCCAACAAACATCCCAGGCAAGGCCGGATTTCGGCCCGTCCCGGCCCCGCTGCGATGCCGGGATGAGGCCGGAGCCGCTGCCCCGGGCGGTTCCGGATCCCGCGGCTGCTCCAGGCGGGATTTGGGGCCGGGGGGGTGGGGAGGGGACGCGGGGCCCCCCCCAGATGGGAACAGCTGGCGGCTGATCCGGCGGGAAGAGCGGGAGGAGGAGGAGGAGGAGGAGGAGGAGGTCAGGGATTAACGGCTCCGCATGGCGGCAAATCGGGGCCGCCCGAGGGGGGCCGAGCGGGGTTTGGCCCCCCCAAAACCGGGGACAAAGCCAGGGCCGGCTGCGGGGTCCCCCCGTGCCTCAGTTTCCCCCCCTGAGGAGGGAATTGAGGGGGGATCCCCCTCCCCCGAGTCGCCAAAGCGCTTCAGGAACGGGCGGGAGATGGGAAACTGAGGCACGGGAGGGGGGGGGAAGGAGCAGGAGGAAAACATTCCCGAGGAAGGGATGGCGGCAGGAACGGGCGCTCGGGATCCCTTCCCACCTTTTCCTTTCTTTTAGATCCCAAAATCTGGCAAACAGCGAGCGGCGGAGCCGGGCGGGAGAGGGGAAACTGAGGCACGGCAGAGCATCCGTGAATCCATCCGGTTATCCCGTTTTCCCCGTATCCCGTTCTCCCGTTGTTCCGTTCTCCCGTTTTCCCGGTATCCCGTTATCCCAGTATCCTGTTCTCCCGTTATTCCCTTTTCCCGTTCTCCCGTTTTCCCGGTATCCCGGTATCCCGTTGTTCCGTTTTCCCGGTATCCCGTTCTCCCGTTGTTCCGTTCTCCCGTTGTTCCGTTGTCCCGCCGCGCCCGCGGAGCCGATCCCGCCCCGTTCCCCGCTTTTCCCGTTACCTTTGTCTTCCCGGTCATCCTGCGGATGAAGCTGAGGGTCCTGTCCAGGGGGGTCCCTTCCCGGCCCGGGGGGGTCCCCGCCGCCTCCCCCGCCAGCCGCTCGCGGCTCCCGGTGCTGCGGGAGGAGGATCCCGCCGCTCGATCCCGCCGCTCGATCCCGCCGCTCGATCCCGCCGGACGATCCCGCTCTGGCCCCGCCGGCCGCGGGGAGGAGCGAGCGCGTCCCCTCCCCGCCGCCACCACAGAGCCCCCTCTGTCCCCTCCCAGCCCCCTCTGTCCCCTCCCGGGGGTCCCCCCGTGTCTCTGCCCCCCGATCTGGGCAGCGGGGAGGGGGCCCTGGTTCCTTGGGGACATCCTGGGAGGGGACAAAGAGCTCTCGGAGGGGACAAATCCCCTTTGATGGGGGGGACAAAAGCCACGCTTGGAAAGGGAGAAACCCCCCTTGGAGGGGACAAATTCCCATTTTGGGGGGGACAAATCCCCATTTTGGGGGGACAAATCCCCATTGTGGGGGACAAAAATCCCAACTGGGGGGGACAAATTCTCCCTCAAGGGAACAAATCCCATTTGAGGGGACAAATTCCCCCTGAAGGGGACAAATCTCGTTTTTGGGGAGACAAATCCCCATTGGAGGGGACAAATCCCCATTGGGGGGGGGACAAATCTTCATTGGGGGGGACAAATCCCCTTTGGAGAGGACAAATTCCCCTTGAGGCGGACAAATCCCAATTAGGGGAGACAAATCCCCATTTTTGGGGGGGACAAACCATCCTCGGAGATAAATCACCCTCGGGGGGGGGGGACAAGATGCCCTCGAGCGGGGACAAATCACCCTCAGAGCCACTTTTGAAGGGGGGGGAAACCCCATTTCTGGCAGGGCAGCGTGTCCCCATCCTTGTCCCCATCCCTGTCCCTGTCCCCATCCCCATCCCTGTCCCTGTCCCCATCCCTGTCCCCATCCCTGTCCCTGCAGGGCTCCGGGCCAGCCCCGGGTGTGACGATTGCCGGGCACAGCCGCCCTAATGAGGACGGGAATGGGCTGTGACAGGCGCGGGGAGGGGACAGGGGACACGCAGGGGACACCGGGGGGGACTCACCCGCCGAGCAGGCTCTGCTGGGAGGCGAACGGGGGAATTTCGGCGGCTGAAAAAAATGGAAAAAGGAATTTAAAAAGGGTGGCGAGGAGCTGGGAATGGGGAGCAGGGAGGGGGGGCGATAATTAATTAATTAACTAATTAACTGCGGTGGCAGCGCCATCGATTTTGGGTCGTTACCGGAGAGGTCGGAGCAGGGACAGAGCGCGGGGGGACACGGGGGTCCCTCCTGGGGAGGGGACAGACTGACAGACTCACCCTCCTCGCCGGGGACACTGGCGATGACACCGAGGGACGCGGATTTGAAACGGGACCAGCCCCGGGAGCAGGGCCCGGCCCGGGGCACCGGGAGCCTCCTGGCGTCCTCCTGCGGGCAGGGACAGGGACAGTGGTGGCACTGCCACCCTCCCGCCCCACCACCGGTGCCCAAAAGGAACCGGCTGCCAGCGGGCAGGGGGGAAGGAGCGTCCTGTGTGCTCTGGGAGGTGGCAAAGCCACTCAAGGTGGTGACAAAGCCACCCGAGATGATGGCAAAGGCACAAGGACAGTGACAAAGCCACCAGGATTGTGGCAGAGCCACTCAAGATAGAGGCAAAGTGTCTCAGGACAATGGCAAAGGTGCAAGGACAGTGACAAAGCCACCAGAGCTGTGGCAGGGAGACTTTGTCACTCAAGATGGTGACAAAGTCCCCCAGGACAATGGCAAAGTCACTCTGGACAATGGCAAAGGCCCAAGGACAGTGACAAAGCCACCAGGGCTGTGGCAAAGCCACTCAAGATGGTGACAAAGTCCCCCAGGACAATGGCAAAGTCACTCTGGGCAATGGCAAACCTGCAGGACAATGGCAAAGCCACCTGGGATGATGGCAAAGCCACTCAAGATGGTGACAAAGTCCCCCAGGACAATGGCAAAGTCACTCTGGGCAATGGCAAAGGCACCAGGATTGTGGCAGAGCCACTCAAGATGGTGACAAAGTGTCTCAGGATGATGGCAAAGCCACCCAAAGTGACAACAGGCTCACCCCAAATGATGCCAAAGCCACCAGGACGATGACAAAACCACTTGGGGCGATGCCAAAGCCACCAGGACGATGCCAAAGCCACTCAAGGTGGTCACAGAGTGTCTCAGGACAATGGCAAAGTCACTCTGGGCAATGGCAAAGGCACAAGGACAATGACAAAGCCACCAGGACTGTGGCAAAGCTACTCAAGGTGGTGACAAAGTCTTGGAGGATGGTGGCAAAGCCACCCAAAGTGACGACAGGCTCACCCCAAATGATGACAAAGCCACCAGGACGATGACAAAACCACTTGGGGTGACAACAAAGCCACCAGGACGATGCCAAGGCCACTCAAGATGGTGACAAAGTCACTCTGGGCAATGGCAAACCTGCAGGACAATGGCAAAGCCACCTGGGATGATGGCAAAGCCACCCAAAGTGATGGGCAAGGCTCACCCCAAATGATGCCAAAGCCACCCGGGACGATGACAAAACCTCTTGGGGCGATGCCAAAGCCACCAGGACGATGCCAAAGCTCCCCAGGATGGGCAGCAAAGCCCCCCAGGACGTGACCTTCTCTCAGTGCTCCCCTCCCCAGCGTCCCCTGTCCCCTCCCCTGGCTCAGGTGGGCTCTGGGTGACCCCGGGGGGACAGGAGGGACCCACCTGCGCCCGCCTCACGTCGGCCTCGTCCTCCTCGTCCTGTGAGAGCAGCGAGTCCAGCTCGTCACTGCTGTGCACCAGGGGGGCTCGCCGGGGGTCCCGGGGGCGCCGGCAGAGCCCCCCCAGCTGCTCCGCGCTGGAGCCGAGCTCGGGGCTCCTGCTGGGGGGGGGGACACGGGGAAAGTCACCCCCAAAGCGGGGGGGACATCCCCAAAGCGGGTGCCCGAGGGTGAGCAGGGAATGTGGGGTGTCCCCATGCAGGCAGGGATGTGCGGAGGGTCCCAATGCCCAGATTTGGGGGGCTCAGGGATGCAGGAAGATCCCTGACCCTGCTGGATTTGGGGGGCTCAGGGATGCAGGAAGACCCCTGACCCCGCTGGATTTGGGGGGCTCAGGGATGCAGGAAGATCCCTGACCCTGCTGGATTTGGGGGGCTCAGGGATGCAGGAAGATCCCTGACCCTGCTGGATTTGGGGGGCTCAGGGATGCAGGAAGATCCCCAATCCCGCTGGATTTGGGGATGTCCCTACCCTGGCAGGGATGGATCCCAATTTGGATTTGGGGGCTCAGGGATGCAGGAAGATCCCCAATCCCACTGGATTTGGGGGCTCAGAGATGCAGGAAGATCCCTGACCCCGCTGGGTTTGGGGGGCTCAGGGTTGGGGGTGTCCTCACCCAGGCATGGATGGATCCCAATCCCCAGATTTGGGGGGCTCAGGGATGCAGGAAGATCCCTGACCCCACTGGATTTGGTGGGTTTGGGGATGCAGGAAGACCCCTGACCCCACTGGATTTGGGGGGTTTGGGGATGCAGGAACACCCCTGACCCCACTGGATTTGGGGGCTCAGGGATGCAGGAACACCCCTGACCACGCTGGATTTGGGGGTGTCCCCACCCAGGCAGGGATGGATCCCAATCCCCGTGTTTGGGGGGCTCGGAGGACCCCCCCGACCCCTCTGGATTTGGGGGGGACGCTGGCCCGGGGGTCCCCCCTACCTGAGCTGCCCGTAGCCCGGGATGCCCCGCGGCTCCTTGCCCGGTTCCCAGCTGTGCCTCCGGAAAGGATCCAGGGAGCTCCGCAGCGCCCCGGATCTCCGCAGGGACACGCCGGGGACTCGCCCTTCCTCCTCCTCCTCCTCCTCCTCCTCCTCATCCCAGGCCGTGCCGGGCTCCAGGACGGACACGCAGCGGCGCCTCGGGGGCGGGAGCCCCGCGGGGACCCCCCCGCAGGGCTCTGGGGTGACCGGGGGGGGCTCCAGGATTTCGGGAGGTTCCAGGATTTTGGGAGGTTCCAGGATTTTGGGAGGTTCCAGGATTTTTGGGGGCTCCCGGTGCTGCTCAGGGCCGGAGGGCGTGCAGGGGTCGGGGGGGGTCCAGCCCAGCCCTGAGGAGATTTTGGGGGGGTCTCAGCTGGAGCAGGGGGGGCGGGAAAGTCAAAATCCACCCCCCCTGCCCAAGCTTGGGCTCTGGTGGTTATTCATTAAACCGGGAGGAATTCGGCCGGGAGGAGCGGGCAGGGAAGGGGAACGGGAATGGGAGAGGAACTGGGAAAATGGGAAACAATGGGAATGGGAGAGGAACTGGGGAAATGGGAAATAATGGGAATGGGAGAGGAACTGGGAAAATGGGAAATGATGGGAATGGGAATGGGAGAGGAAATGGGGAAATGGGAAATAATGGGAATGGGAATGGAGACAGGAATGGGAAAATGGGGAAATGGGAAAATGGGAAAAAATGGGAAAAAATGGGAAAATGGGATTGGGAATGGGAAAAGGATGGGAATGGGAGCAGGAATGGGAATGGGAATAGGGAACGGAAATGAAATGGGACTGGGATTGGGAATGGGAAATGAGAATGGGAACTGGAATGGGAATGAATGGGAAAATGGGAATGGGAGAGGAAATGGGGAAATGGGAAAATGGGAATGAGAATTATGGGAGTGGGAATGGGAAATGGGAAAGGGAATGGGTTTGGGAATGGGAGTGGGATTGGGAAGGAAAGGAATTCCCTTTCCAGGGGGAAAGGGATTGGGAATGGGAGAGGGAATGGGAAATGGGATTGGGACCCCCCGCCCAGGGGGACCCTGCAAGGATGCAGCTCATCCGAGCCCCCAAATTCCAGCCCCTGAGGGGAGGGATAAACCCCCCCAGAGTGGGGAGAGGGACCTGGGGGCTTTAGAGGGACTGGGGGATGTGGGATGGAATCTTGGATGGGACCTGGGGTGGATTTGGGATGGGGCTGGGAGAGGTTGTGGGATGGGAACACGGCGAGGTTTGGGATTGGGTCTGGGGTGGGATCTGAGCGGGTTTTGGGGTGGGATCTGAGCAGGTTTTGGGGTGGGATCTAAGATGGGATCTGGGGGATTTCAGCCTGGCCATGGCCCCCTAAAAGGCCCCATGAGACTGGGAAACCCCTGGGAATCCTGACCCCCCTCCCAAAATCCCAACATCCTCCCAGAACCCCGACACCCCCTGAGCATCCCGAGCCAGCTGCTCCTGCTGGGATCCCCTCCTGGATCCTGGGCTGCTCCTGCTGGGATCCCCTCCTGGATCCTGGGCTGCTCCTGCTGGGATCCCCTCAATCCCTGTGCCCCAGCCCAGTCCCACAACCCCCAAATCCCGACACCATTCCCGGGCTGGCACATCCTGCCCTGGCCAGACTCACCCCACTGGGGACAGGGAGAGGACTGGGATGAGCTGGGATGAGCTGGGATGAGCTCAGCCGTTTTTCCTGTTTTTACATTCCCAGCCCGGTCAGCTGATTTAAAAAAGAAAAAAAAAAAAAAAACCAAAAAACCCCCGTTTTCCTTTGTGGATCTGCCCTTGGATCTGCCGGGGAGCGGCCACAAATGCGGGATAATAAATATGAAATAATAAAAAAATGAGGAGAGGAGCGTGGCCATCGGGGGAAAACCACAGGCACGGCTCTTCCCAAGAACCCACGAGGCTCCCCCCACGCAGATTTTGGGGTTCCCGGGCTCATCCAGGTGCAGAAAAGCAACCGGGATGTGCAGGAGCTTCCCAGAGCCTGGTGGGAACGTCAGGATGCAAATCCAAACTTCGGAGCAGGGAAAGGGAAATCCTGCAGCAGCTCCCCCCAAATCCCAATTCTGGGGCCAGTCCTGCCCCCAAAATCCCGATCCTGGGGACAGCCCCCTCCCCAAATCTCAGTCCTTGGGACAGCTCCCCCCAAATCCCGATCTTGGGGACATCTTCACCCCCAAATCCCGATCTTGGGGACATCTTCACCCCTAAATCCCAATCCTGGGGAGATCCCCCCCAAATCCCGGTCCTGGGAACATCTCCCCCCCCAAATCCCAATCCTGGGGCAGCTCCAGCTCCTTGTCCGGATCCTGGGGACATTTCCCCCCCCCAAATCCCGGTCCTGGGGGCAGCCCCGAAATGTTGGTGGTGGAGCGGCGGGTTTGGATCCCGAACGGGACGCGGGAACAGCGGGATAACGGCGGACCGGGAATTTCGGGAGCTGCTCCGAGCTGGGAACGGCCAAACGCCTGCCCGGGATGGGGCGGGGTGGGCCGGGATTCCCGCTGGGAATTCCGGGGATCCCGGAGGGGTTTGGAGCCGGGGGTGACAGAGTTGGGGGGGGTTCCGGTGTTTTCCCGGGATCCCCGGTACCGGCGGGGAACGATCGGCGGGGGATCCCCATCCCGGCGGTGTCGGAGGGACCCGGGACCGCCTTGGGGGGACCACGGGGGTGTCCCGGGTGGGGGCCCTGGGGTGGGGTCAGGGGGGACTTTGGGGGTGTCCTGGTGTCCCCAGGTCACCCCGGCTCACCCCGGCTCACCCCGGACGCACCTGCGGGTGACGGGAGCGGGGGTTGAGCTCCGTGCGAGGCGGAAATTCCCAATTCCCGAGGGGTCCCGGCCCCGCGCCCCCTCCCCCTCGTCTCCCGCACTCCAAACCAACCAGGAACCATTGGCCGAGCGGATCCTTTTCCCTGTTAACCCTTTTCCCGCAGATCCGGGGCTGCCGCTCCCGTTCCCCAAATCCGGGACCGCTCCCCGTTCCCCCCTCGGCACCCCCCGATTCCCTTTCCCAGCGATTTCCAGGGATCGGGAACGGCCCCCGCGTCCCCCTCGGGGTGAAACTCTCCCTTCCCCACTCCCCGAGATCCTTCCCATGGGATTTATGCGTAATTCAGCTGGGAACCCCCAAAGCACCGCAGGGCAGGGCGGGGCTGACTCCGTGCCTCAGTTTCCCTGCCCCAAAGGCAGGAATTCCTTCTCTCCCGCACGGAATATTCCCATTTCTTTTTCCCGCAGCCGGCAGAACCCCACATCCCACGGGGCTGGACCCCGACTCCACGGGGCTGCCCCCACATCCCCACCTTGTCCCGGTTCCGGACGGGTCACACACCTTGGACAGTCCCAGCACAGCCGGATCCAGGCGGGATTTCATCTCCTGGGAAAAACCAGCACGGAACGGCTCAATCCCGGCTGCATCCCGCTCCGGAGGCACCTGCGGGCCCTCAGCACCTCCGGGCTGGGGTGGGGGGGAAGCGATTCCCACCTCCCGGGAATATCTGGGAGCGTGGACAAAGCTCCGGGAGCGCCCGAAGCCCCCGCAGAGCCTCGGCCGGGGTGTCCCGCCGGCAGAAATCCCAGGAAAATCCCGAATTCCGCCCCCTCCGGAGCCAAACGGCCTCGGGTTCCGTCTCCCTCCGGGTATTCCCGGGGATTTGTCCCGCCGGGAACGTGTTTGTTTAAACAAACGGGTGGAACGGGGACCTTTGTGCGGGATTCGGGAGGTGCCAGGAGGTGACAACTCCCGGGACCCGAGCCCTGCCCGCTCCCGAAGCTTTTCCAAGGGATTTCGTCGGGAATTCTCTTTTCCAGGGCAGGGAATGAGCCTTTCCCCCAGGTTTTTTTGGGGTTAAATTTTGGCCTCGCAGTTTCCTGGTTCTGCGGGTCCGCCCCGCGGTGCTTGTGTGCATAAACCTTTGGAATTAGGGTGGAATTTGGGAAGTTGGGGCTTAAATTCCTGGATGGAGGTGGAAATGGAGTCTTTGGGTCCTTGCTAAGCCAAGCTGTGATTCCGTAGAGGGACAAAAACCCCAGAGATATTCCAGGTGGAATCTTCCTCTGAAGTGTTTCCAACCTGAACAATTCCGTGATTTCCAAGGGGATTCTGGAATTGGCTCCTCCTCACCAGGGTCCCCTCGGGGCAGGGGGGGGTCCCGTCCTGCCCCGATGCCGCAGCTCCACCTCCCGAAATCCAGGGAGGTGCCAGGATTTGGGATCCAACAGGGACAACTCCTTTTCCCAACCAAAATCTTGCCCTATAGCCCAATCCAGCTGCTGGGAATGAGCCACCCTCGCCCTTTTTCCAGCTGGAAATCCCGTGGGAGTGGCAGCAGATCCCGCTGGGATCATCCTTACCCCTCATCCCCGCTGAGATTCCCGGTGCTCCGATCCTCCCGGCAGCTCGGATCCCACCGGCAAGGGAGGGGTGGGATCCGGGGGTGAGGAATTCCAGCCCCGGGACATTTTTTAGGGACAAAAGGGACACTGTTCCCTCGGGGTCTCTGTCCACCAACACGGAATTCTTGGCTATGGGGTGATGGGAGCCACCAAATATTGGAATTTTTGGGGGTCATCTCCAAATATCGGGATTTTGAGGCAGCAAAATGCAAATCTTTTATTTTCCATGGAATTTCTGCAATTCCAGCAGCGGCACACGGAGGGAAATTGATGTCTGGCATCACAGCAGCTCCGGAGGGAGGAACCCACGATCCCAGTGACCCTGATACTGGATCCCAGTGATCCCAGTGACCCCAGTAACCCTGGTACCTGATCCCAATGACCCCAATGATCCTTGTATCCGATCCCAGTGGTCCCTGTGATCTCAGTACTTGATCCCAAATATCCTTGTGATCCCAATGATCCCAGAGATCCTTGTACCCAATCCCAATGATCACTGTGATCCCAGTATCCAATCCCAATTATCCCAATGATCCCAGTGATCCCTGTACCTGATCCAAGTGATCCCAGTGATCCCAGTGATCCTGGTACCCAATCCCAATGATCCCAGTGATCCCATTACCTGATCCCAGTGATCCTTGTACCTGTTCCAAAATGATCCCTGTGATCCTTGTGATCCCAATGATCCCACTACTCAATCCCAGTGATCCCTGTGATCCCAGTACCCAATCCCAGTGATCCCTGTGATCCCAATGACCCCTGTGATCCCACGACCCTGCTCCCTGTTACCCCTGTGACCAATCCCTGCAGGAATCACCATTTTACTCCCAAACCCCCACCTTTCCCCCCCAAAAAAGAACTCCCTGGATGCCTATCAACAACATTCCCCCTTCCCATGGCCCGGATCCCCTCCCAGCCCATGGATCCAACCATCGGATGACGCCCAGCGCTGGAAAGCGACCCTGGGAGTGGAGGAATCCCTGCTGGGATGGAATCCATGGAAATCCGGAGCTTTGGGGAGGTGCCTGGAGTGCAGGTCCGGAGCAGGCCCAGAGCAGGCCCGGAGCAGGCCCGGAGCAGGTCTAGAGCAGGCCCGGAGCAGGCCCCGAGCAGGCTCCGAGCAGGCCCGGAGCAGGCCCAGAGCAGGCCCGGAGCAGGTCTAGAGCAGGCCCGGAGCAGGCCCCGAGCAGGCCCAGAGCAGGCCCCGAGCAGGCCCGGAGCAGGCCCGGAGCAGGTTCAGAGCAGGCCCGGAGCAGGCCCGGAGCAGGCCCGGAGCAGGTCCAGAGCAGGCCTAGATGAGCGGGTAGGAGGCGTAGCTGGCGATGCCGCAGAGGTTGGAGGCGTTGCGGGCCATGCGGATGTACCCTGCGTCTCCGAAATGCACGCCCCAGCTTTGGGAACAGGGAGAAGAAAAAAGGGGAAAATCCTCGTTTTTTACAAGGAGAAGGTGCCAGGATCCTGGGAATCACTGAGCCATTCCCAGGGCAGTGGGAATGTTTATTTTTCTCTCTGCTCTGGGGCGTCCTGACTTAGAGGACACAGTCCCAAGCTACCTCAGGGGAGGGATAGGTTGGATATTAGGAAGAAATTTTTCACCAAAAGAATAACAAAGCACTGGAATGCTCTTCCCAAGGAGGTGTAGAATCACCATCTCTGGATGTGTTTAAATAAACACTGGACATGGCACTGGGTGCTATAGTTGAGGTTTTAGGGCATAGGTTGGACTCAGTGATCTCAGAGGTCTCTTCCAACCTCATCATTCTGTGATTCTGTGACTTTGACCTGCATTTATGGAGAAAGTTTCCTAAACTTCAAGATAGACTAAAATCCACAAACGTGTGAAATTGTAGCGAGTAGTGTAGGAGAATCAGGTGAGAAATTCGGGTTTTGGGATTTTTACTATGCAAGATGGAGGGCATAGGGTGTCATCCTGGATTTCTTCCTCATGCTCCTTCTCCATGGGTTTGGGTGGCGTTTTGTAATTGGGCAGAAAAGCCCACACTGGGATCAGTTATTGGGTTAAAAGGGAAAATAATCCAGGTGTCAGTTCTTAATTGGATAGTTTAGTCCTAAAAGACCTTGGAACAAGAGATTGTTGGGCATTTTGGGCCTTGCTGCTGAACTCACAGCAGTGAGATTGTTTTACTGATAAGAAATAATAAACACCTGAGTCTGAACATGAAATATCATCTCAAGTGCCTTCAGAGAGAAACCCACAACTGGTACCACCACAATTCTGGTTGGAAAAGTCCTCGGAAATCACAAAGTCCAACTGTCCCCAAGGCTGCTGATGCCACCACCATGGAAATGTGTCCCCAGGTGTCACATCCACATGGATTTGGGCAGCTCCAAACACAAAATCATGGGATTATGGAGTGGGTTGGGTCAGGATGGACCTTATGGATCATCATTCCAACCCTCCCATGGGTGAAGAAGCACCTGGACAAGACCCTGAGGGACAAGGAGGGAGTCTGGGTGTGTCCAGGCCGGGCAGATGGACTCTGATCCTCGTGGGCCCCCTCCAGCTGGGAATGTTCCAGAATTCCCTGTGGATGCCCAGGGTCTTACCTGTTCTTCACCAGCCAATATTCCTTGTTTTCCAGGGAGCCATATCCCACCACCAGCACCCCGTGGTTCACCTCCTGCGAGCACTGGGGGTCATCAAACACCCCTGGGGAGGGAGAAAACACGGAATTCCAACGAGTCCCAGCCTCCCTCCAGGAATTCACTGCCAGCCTCCCAAATCCCACTTGAATTCCCAATGATCCCTCTCAGCAGGGGAAGGATTCTGGGGTGAAAGAAAGGAAGAAGGTGGATTTGGAAGGTTGGAAGGACTCTGGGGTGAAAGAAAGGAAGAAGGTGGATTTGGAAGGTTGGAAGAGCACTAAGGCCTCAAGACCACCCCACTCCAGCCTCCCTCCAGGAATTGACCCCCGAAATTCCCGAATTCCGCCCAATCCGGAGCCCTCACCGGAGCGGTAGAGGAAGAAGCTGGGCCGGGTGGCGTCGATGGCCACGGCCACGGGGCCCACGGTGGCCACGGCGTCCCTGAGCGCGGCCTCGTCACCCTCGGGCAGCTCCACGAACCGGGAGCAGGAGGCGGCGCGGGCGGAGGCGTTGTAGTGGCACGTCCCGTTCTGATGGGAAACGGGAAAGAAATGGGAAATGGGAATGAGCTGGGAAACGGGGACCAGGTGGGAAACGGGAACAAGCCAAGAATGGGAATGTGCCAAGGAATGGGGACCAGCCGGGAAATGGGAACAAGCCAAGAAATGGGAATGAGCCAATGGGATCCAGGAGCGTTCTCAGACTCCCGCCTGACCCCATCCAGTCCCACCTTCCCCATCCTTGGTTTGTTTCCCACAGCATTCTCTGTCCTTTTTCCTCAAAAACATCCAAAATTCCAACCCCATCCTGAGGTTGGTTTCCCTTCCCAATCCCAAATCCAGCACAAGCCTTCATTCTCATCCTCCTCTTCCCTGAAGCCTCCATCCTCATCCTCCCTATCCACAGATGCTTCTCATTCCCTCCAGATCCCAGGAACAGCAGCTTTTCCCTCTGTAGCTCCACATTGGAGAGTAAATTCCTGCTTTTTCTCGGATTGAGCTGTTGTTGCTCTGACCCATTTCCCAGGATTGTGTTTTCAGGAGGCTCCTGACCCATTTTTCCCTCCCCTCCAGCTCGTTGCTTAAGAAATGGTGAAATAACCAGGTAGGAATTCCAGCTTCTGGTCCAGTCACTCCCCTCCAAATAACTTCAAGGTTCCTGGGGTGGCTTTGGACACTGAGGTGCCACCGGGAAACCGGGGCAGGGGGAATTGGATAGGAGAGGAGGGAGGAAAAAAAGGAACAGGGTGAGGTTTCCATGGATTTTCCTGGAAAAGAGGTTTCCGAGGCCCACCTGAGCCGTGTAGGGATAGGACTCCTCGGACTCGATGCCGCCGTTGTCGATGATGTACTGGAACGCCTCTGTCATGAACCCCCCAGCACAGCCCTTGTTCCCGTACATCCTGGAGCAATCCACCAGGTTCTGGACGCTCAGGGACACCAAATTCCCGGTTTTCAGCTTCACCTGCGCTTCCAGCGCTCCCACGGCGCTGAAGGCCCAGCAGGATCCGCAGGCGCCCTGGGAAGGAGGCAGGAGAGGCTCAGGAGCTGCCCCGGGGAGGCTCACCTGGTTCTTCACCTGGGGTGAGGCTCACCTGGTTCTTCACCTCGGTCACACAGCCCTTGTCCCGCCAGTCCAGGGCCTCGGGGACGTCACCGAGCGGCCGGGATTGGGCTGGGAATGCCAAATTCCAACGGGGACGAGGACGGAGCTGGAGCCCCGTCAGCGAAGCCGCCACCTCCTCGCTGGTCTGGCGGGAAGGAGAATGCCAGAGGGTGATTCCTGCTCTCTGTCAGCCCCACATGAGGGTATTGGGGGTGCAATGGGAGTTCGGAGGTGGAATTGGCTGTGGGTGATCCTCAGCTTCTTGTTTTTCCATTTAATTTCAAGGGTTTCGTCAGAAAAGGAGAAGCTCAGCTCCAGCTCCCCAAATCCCTGGAAACTGGGTCATAAATCCCCCCTCCCAAATTTGGGATGATCCATAAATATCCCAAACGACCACGACAGCTCCTGTGCGCCCCAAATTCCACCCCAGGGAGTTCTTTCCTCACAGAATTCCAGAGCAGCCTGTCCCCGGCTGCTGGATCCCACCAGGATGGGCTGAGGGGGATGTCAGGAGTTTTCCCACCCCTGACCCACCAAAACCCAGGTTGAGTCACCCTCCAGGGCAATTCCAGAGGGTTGGAACTGCTCCCAGCACCCACCATGTCCCCCAGGTGGTTCATCCCCAGCGTGTAGGAGCGGAGGCCCAGGGAGTGCTCCAGGTTGTGGAGGGTCACCAGCCACAGGTTCTTCTCCCACGTCAGGCGACGGAGAAAATCCTCCTGGAATTCCAGCAGGGCCCTGTCGGAGCTGGGACAGCCCCTCCAGAGCCATCCCACCCCAGTTCATCCCAGTAAAGGCTGTTGGGAGCCCCAGCTGGGTCATCCCTGGGGAGCAGCTGTGCTTGGAAGCGCCATTGGATCTTCTCCAACGGGTGGTCACCCCCCAGGATATTCCCAGGACATTCCCAGCTCCCCCTCTGTCACATTCCCACCTGGGGATGATATTCCTTGCCGTAGGATTTTTTCCAGAGCTCCCAGTGCCGGTCCAGCGCGGGGTCGGGGTGTCCCAGTGCCAGCACCAGCAGGGCCAGGAGGGCGGCGGGAGCCAGAGGCTCCATCCCGGGATTCGGAGCAGGAGCCGAGGGCTCGGAGCCGGGATTGACCCCTCGGTGACAAATCCGGTCTGGGCAGGGAGGTGACAACACCCCGGTGACCTGGTGGTGCCACCAGCCCGCCCGGACACGCAGCCCAAAATTCCCTGCAGGGGAGAATCCGGGAGCCAGCCCCGTGTCCGTGAGGGCAGGCCAGGACACATCCGAGCTGCTGGGACAAATCCATGCCCAAAAATCCCCAAATTCCCTGGTTTTACCCAACCTGTGCCCCCCCAGGATGGGACACACCGACAATCCCACAACCCAGGTGGAGCTCCGGGGTGAGACAGACCCCAATAAATCCCCATAAATCCACTTGTACCGGAGTTTTGCTTCCTCAAAGTGCTCCTGGGGCGGGGATTAAAACATCAAAGCCGCCTGAATTACCTCCAGAAGCTGCTCCGGGGTGGCTCCGACCTCCAGCGCCAGGAGGGGGGGCCGGGGAGGGGATTTGGGGTCGGATCCGGAGCGTTCCCGGGGCCGGCACGCCAGGATTTGGGGCGCGGGGCAGTGGCGCCGTGGGGAGAAATCACGAGCCAGGAAATGAGGGAATGAGGAACCGAAAGTCCCAATTTCGATTTCAGTTTGGAGCTGAGGGGCCAGCAGGGCCAGAGCTTCTAGAAAACACTCAGGAACTGAGGGGGTTTGTCCTTCCAGCACCCCAAAAATGCGGGGTGAGAGTGGGGTCACAGCTCAGGGTGGCTTTTGGGAGCTCCAGGTGGGAATGGGGAGAGCTGAGCCCCCAGTTCCCCCCTGATCCCTCCAAAGCCAGATCTGGGGAAAACATCCTGGTTATTCCCCTCCAGACGGGAAAAAAGGGATGGGAAGAGGATCCATATTAGGATCAGAGCACTAATCCATGTAAAGATATTCCCAGTTCCTCCAGTTAATCCACAGACAGAAAAGTTTTATCCACATGGAATTCCCAATCGAGTCCAGCTGGAGCATCCCCACCAGGACAGCAAGGAGATTTGTCCCACCCCAGGCTGGTGGTGGCACCACCTGCACATGGACTCTTTGGGAATCATGGAATGGTTTGGGAAGGGATGGCAGGGACACCTCCCGGGAAGGAATTCCCTCCCCACATCCCCAAACCCCACTGTCCCTGCAAGCCAAGAACCAGAAGTGACCCATTTTGGGTATTTTATCCAAAATTTATTAGCGGGAAGCGGAGGGGGCGACAGGGACCGGGCGGAATTCCCGTGTGTCTCCGTGGCATCCCAGCTGGCTCAGTGCTGCTTCCGCCGGAACGAGCAGCCTGGGGGAGCAAACACAAACCTGCCAATGCTGCATCTCTCTGGCAATGGCAATTCCACCTCTCCCAACCCAAATTTTGGGGGATTCCGCAGGTGAAGGCTCCCAAAACCAGCCAGAATTCCACCAAACCTCTCCTTGGAATTCCAACCCTCCACCAGAATTCCAAAACTACTGAGGGGGGGGAATCAGCCCCCCTGAGGTCCCAAATCCCCCCTGGGATCCCAAATCCCCCCACCCCAAGCAGGAACCAGCCCCTCCCAGGGTCCCAACACCCTCCAGTGGGATCCACACCCAAAAATTCCCATCCCAAAAATTCCCAGATCCTCCCAAGCCCTCCTTGGATGGCACCTCCCCATGGAGCAGCCCCAGATTCCTCCATCCCTCTCCTCGGGATTCCCGGGATTCCCAAAGCCCCACCGGGATACCCACCCTCGGTGAGCCGAGCTTTGCCCCCCGTGGGCTGGCACAGCACCGTGGAGCAGCCCACGCAGAGCACCACGGTCTGGGCATGGCTAAACACGGTCGTGATCTTGTAACAGCCTGCGGGGACAACGTGGGGACAGCGGAGTCACCGGGGGGCACACGGGCAAGGGGACCGGGACACGTGGAGGGACACGGAGGGACAACGGGACAAGGCAGGAAACGCGTGGAGGGACACGAAAAGGGGACCCCGAGAGGGACACAGAGGGAGAGGCCGGTGGGAAACGGGGAAGGACACGAAGACATGGGGGGAGATAGTGAAAGAAACACGTGGAAAGGAACGGAGGGAAGGGCAACGAAAGAGCGGGGACAACAGCGGGACACGGGGAGACCCTCGGTGCCCACCGGGGCACTTGACGTCCATGAAATACGAGTTGGGGCTCTGCACCAGCCGCTTCTTCTTGTGCTTGCGCTTCTCCTCCTCGGGAGACGGGTGCAACAGGTCCTTGGCGAGCTGCGGGGACACCGGGATCGGTCAGTCCTGGGGGCACCGCGATCGCGATCGCTCCCGCTCCCCCCCTCCGTCCCCTCACGCCGCTGCCGCCATCTTGGAGCTCCCCCCTTAGCGCTCCTCGCCCTCAGCGCCCCGCGCGCCCCCGGCCCCGCCGCCCTCCCCGCGCCTTCCCCGCGCCCTCCCGCCCCTCGCTGGCCCCGCCGGGCGCGGTCCCGGGGCGGCCGCGGGGGCGGCGGAGCCCGGGCAGGGTCGGGCCGCACTCACGGGCATGGCGGCGGCGGCGTGAGAGGCCGGAAAGGGACGGGCTCAGCTCCGCACCGCCATTTCCGCTGTGGGGTGGTCCCAGGGGCGGAAGTGGGGCGGTGCCATCGTTGGGCTGTGGACGTGGTGTTGACGCCATTTTGGGAAGGTCGCTCACTTAGCCGCCTTTTGGGACGGTCGTTAAAGTTTTGTCACTTTGAGAAAGGCCCGTCTCATTGCCGCCACTTGGGGTGGTCCTTTAAACTGTCGGAATTTGGGAAGGTGCCTCATTGTCAGTAGGGTCGTTCGTGTTTCCGCCATTCTGAGACGGTCCCTATGTTGCCGCCCTTTTGGGGAGGTCGTCATGGCCGTCCGCCATTTTGGGAAGGTCACTGACCCGCTGCCATCTTGGGATGGTGGCGCTTGCGCCATTTTTGGAGTGGCATATCGGACTCGTGACGTAAGGGTATCGATTTGGTGACATCATCGGGGCGTGGCGTCACGGCGGGAGGCGGGGCCGCAGCCAGGCCCCGCCCGGGGGGGCCGGCCCGGTCCCGGTCCCGGTGGCGGCGGGCGGTGGCGGGGGCCATGGCCAAGGCCTACGACCACCTCTTCAAGCTGCTGCTGATCGGGGACAGCGGCGTGGGCAAGACCTGCCTCGTCATCCGCTTCGCCGAGGACAACTTCAGCAGCACCTACATCTCCACCATCGGTGAGTGGGAACCCCCCCAGGACCCCTCCGGGACCCCCCCAACGGGGACCCACCGGGATTCACCGGCACTTCCCAAACCGGGATCCCCCCCAGCCTGAGACCCCCCAGTGGGACCCTCCCCAACTGGGAACCTCCGGGATTCACCGGGACCTCCCAACGGGAACCCAACGGGACCCATCGGGATTGTTTGGGACTCCAATCCTGGGAGCCCTCCGGGATCCCCCAACCGGGATTCACCGGGATCCCCCCTCTCTGAAATCCTCCCGGGACCCCTCCCAGATCCCTCTGTCCCGGGACCCCCATCCCGGGATTCACCGCGACCTCCCCTCTCTGAAATTCCCCCGGGACCCCTCCCAGATCCTTCCACCCCGGGACCCCACCGGGACCCCCATCCCGGGATTCACCGGGACTCCCCCTCTCCGAAATCCTCCCGGGACCCCTCCCAGATCCTTCCACCCCGGAACCCACCGGGACCCCCATCCCGGGATTCACTGGGACCCTGGCACTCAGCAAGAACCCCCATCCCAAAATCGCCGGGACCCCCACGCTGGAATTCACCAGAACCCCCCACCGGGAACCTACCGGGTTCTTCCCGGGAACCTCCACCCCGGAATGCCCCGGGATTCCCTTCCCGGATTTTGCCCCCGCCTCTCCCGGAGATCCAGATGGTTGCTGGGCGCCGGAATGGCGGCACTGGGAGCACTGGGAGCACTGGGAGGGGACCGGTTCTGCTCCCCAGCTCCCAGTGCCCCCCTCACTTTCCCCCAGGGATCGACTTCAAGATCCGCACTGTGGATATCGATGGGAAAAAGATCAAGCTGCAGGTCTGGTGAGTCGGGGATGGGGGGTGCTTAGGGAGGGTAGAAGACCCCCAAATCCCCCCAAAAATTCTCCCAAAATCCCCAAAACCGCCCTGTTTCCGCAGGGACACGGCGGGACAGGAGCGCTTCAAAACCATCACCACGGCCTATTACCGCGGAGCCGTGGTATGGGGAGGGAGCTACACCCCGGGGGGGGGACCCTGGGGGTGAGGACCCCACCCCAAAACCGCGGGCAGGGGGTCCGGACCCCCCCCATGACCCCCGATCCCCCCCCAGGGCATCGTCCTGGTGTACGACATCACGGACGAGAAATCCTTCGAGAACATCCAGAACTGGATGAAAAGCATCAAGGAGGTGGGTGGGGGGATTCCGGTGGGGGGGTGGGTGGGGGTTTCGGGCGGGGGTCGCGGGGGTCCTGCCCGTGTTTCCCTCCCCTCTCCCCAGAACGCCTCGGCCGGGGTGGAGCGGCTCCTCCTGGGCAACAAGTGCGACATGGAGGGGAGGAGGAAAGTGCAGCGGGATGCGGCCGAGAAGGTGGGAGGGGGCTCGGGGAGGGGGCTGGGAGGGAAGTGGGGTGTTGGGGGGGTCCCTGGGGGTGGGATTGGGGGGTCTGGAGGCGGCTTTGGGGCTGG
Organism: Agelaius phoeniceus; assembly: GCF_051311805.1. NCBI lineage: Eukaryota > Metazoa > Chordata > Aves > Passeriformes > Icteridae > Agelaius > Agelaius phoeniceus. Next base: position 1,645,740 of record NC_135295.1, read on the forward strand.
GAGCCTCTGGGGACACGCTGGAGGAGTCTGTGGGGCTGGGACTGTGGGTGCTCCATGGGAATTGGGGGGTCACAGGAGGGTTAGGGGGGGTTAGTGGGATTGTGGGGGTCCCAGGGGGTTTGGGGGGGGTCCCAGGGGCCTGGAGGGGCTGCGTGGGGATCACAGGGGGGTCGTGGTGCCTCAGCTGGCCAAGGAACACGGGATTCGCTTCTTCGAGACCAGCGCCAAGTCCAGCGAGAACGTGGAGGAGGTGAGAGGGGGGTCCCTGCGACTGCACCCCCAGGTTTGCCGGAACGGGGGGTCCCTCCCTCCTCCTGGGGGGGGTCCCCAAGCACTGCCCCCCTCTCTGAGCAGCCCCTGTCCCCCCAGGCCTTCTGCACGCTGGCACGGGACATCCTGCACAAATCCTTCTGCAAAGCCGTGAGTGGGGCCGGGATTTGAGGGGTGGGGGGCAGGCCAGGGACCCCCCTGCACCCCCCTGACCCCCTGCTCTCTTCACAGCCCCCTGGCAACAGCAGCAGGGCCCTGCTGGAGCCCGGCCCCCCCCGGAAGGCCGGCGGGAGATGCTCCCTGGGGTAGGGGCTTGGGAGCTCCCCGAGACCCCCGGGGCAGCGCGGGCGTCTCTCCGGAGGGATCTGGGGGGGAATCTGGGGGGATTTGGGGCTGCCCCCCTCTCTCCTTGTGCCATAAAGCCCCGCTGTGCCTTGTCCCGGCTCCGGAGTCTCTTTGATGGGGGTTTGGAGGGGGTGGAACAGGGTCGGGACCGGGATTGGCGCTGAGACCGAGATCGGGATCGAGATCAGGATTGGAGATGGGATCGAGATCAGGACCGGGACCGGGATTGCGATTGGGACCGGGATCGGAGACCGGATCGGGACCGGGACCAGGGACAGGATCGCGGTCGGGACCGGGATCGGCATCGCGACCGGGACCGGGATCGGGATTAGAGACGGGATCGAGATCGAAATTGCGATCGAGACCAGGACCGGGACCGGGATCGGAAACGGGGTTGAGATAGGGACCGGTCCCGGGATCGGGGCCAGGATTGCGATGGGGACCGGGACCGGGACGAACGGCAGCGAAGCCGCGCCCAAGCCGCGCCTACAACACCAAACTTGGAAATTTGCCACGCCCACTCCCCGACCGCGCCCCACGCCGGCCGCATATCCACGCCCGCAATTAGTCTTAAACCACGCCCCTAATTAAATAATCAATACCAGTTATGGTCAAGCCACGCCCCTTTGTGTCCTTCGGACCACGCCCCTCTCTCCCATTGGCTGACCCGGCGCCGCCGCCAGGCCCCGCCCTTCCCCTCCCGGCACCCCTGGCAGTTCCAACATGGCGGCGCTGCTGTCCCGGCGGGGCCGTCCCCGGTAGTTCCCGGCGGATTGCGGGGGTTCCTGGGGCTTTCCCGCCGATCCCGCCGCCCCGATGGGGCCCGGCGGCCTCACGGTGCTGCTGGCGGTGCTGAACGGGCTGTGGTGAGCGGGAACCGGGGGAAACCGGGGGGTGGAAGGGACGACGGGCCCGGTGCGGGGCCCTCACGGCAGTTCCTCTGTGCCCACAGCCCGGCGGCGGTGGCAGCAGCAGCGGCGAGCGAGGAGCGGCCCGGTGAGCAGGGCCAGGCCGGCGTTTGGGACGATCCCGGGGCTCGGACCGGTCCCGGGGGGCTCGGTCTGGTCCCGTGGGTTTGGACCGGGATGTGGGGGACTCGGACCGGGGGGTTCGGACCGGGGTCCCGGGGACTCGGACCGGTATAAATCCGGGGCTGGGAGGCTGGAGACGGAGGGGTCTGTCCGGTAGTGGGGTCCGGGGCTCTGTCCGGTCCCGGGGCGCTCCCCGCCGGTTCCCCCGTAATGCGATCCCCCCGCACCGCAGCGAGCCCGGCGGTGGCCACGCCGTGCTGGCGAGTGGAGCAGTTCGTGGTTGCCCAGGAGTGTACGCGGTGCTCCGGCTTCGAGATGGTGAGTGCGGCTCCCCAGGGTCGGGGTCCCCCCGTTTTCCCCGGGGGTCTCTCCGTGACCGAGCCCTCCGTGCCCCCGTTGGCAGAAAACGATCCCGGCGTGCGGCCCCACCGGCTTCATCGAGAAGATCAACTGCGCCTCGTCCCACCGGGATGAGTACAAGAGGTGGGGCTGGGAATTAACGGGGGATCGGGGCTGGGAATTAACGGGGGATCGGGGCTGGGAATTAACGGGGGATCGGGGCTGGGAATTAACGGGGGATCGGGGCTGGGAGTGATCGGGGGATCAGGGCTGGTAATTAACGGGGGATCGGGGCTGGGAATTAACGGGATCAGAGCTGGGAATTCCTGTGAGATCAGAGCTGGGAATTAACGGGGGATCAGGGCTGGGAATTCCCGGGATCGGGGCTGGGAATTCCATCGGGGCCGGGAATTCCTGTGAGATTGGAGCTGTGAGTTCCATCAGGACCGGGAATTCCAGGGGGATCGGAGCTGGGAATTCCTGTGGGATTGGAGCTGGGAGTTGACAGGGGATTGGGACTGGTCATTCCTGGGGGATCGGGGCAGGTGATTGGGCCGGGAATTCCCAGGGGATGGGGCCGGGAATTCCCAGGGGATGGATGGGGCGTTCATTTCATCGTTCCCCCGGGCTGTGTCCGCAGCTGCCGCTCGGCCGCGCTGGAGGCTCAGCGCTTCTGGCGCTTCGTGGGCTCGGCTCTGGGCGTGGCGGCGGCGGCGGCGGCGCTGGTGGTGCTGCGGCAGCGCGTGCTGGACCGGCGGGCGCTGGAGAAGGTCCGCAAACAGATCGAGTCCATTTAGCCAGAGGCTCCTCCCGAACGAAGGCTTGGAGCCGGGAATTCCGCTCGCCCGGAGCGGTGGGAGGGAGGAGAGGCAGCCCCTGCCTTGCTGCCCGGACCTGCTGGGATCTGCCTTGGGAGAGCGTCCAGGGCATCCCACAGAGCGGGATGTGGAATAAATCCCTGGGTTCGTCCCTTTGGGGGAGTCCCCGTGCCCCCCCCAGCACTGGGATCTGCTCTGGGATCATTCTCCAGGAGAGGGATGTGGAATAAATCCTGCTCGTCGTTCCTGGAGTGATGCCGTGGTTGTTTCTTGGGAGGGTCCCTGGTTCCTCCAGTGCTGAGGGTCCCCAGGGGGGTGGAATGTGGAATAAATCCTGATCCATGTGGCTGGAGCATGTTTGGCCTTTGGGGGCCATTGCATGGGGTGCAAACACAGCTCAGGTTTATTCTGGAACGTTCCCCCACCCTGAGATCACCCCCCCATCACATCTCATCCCCATGTCCCCGTGTCCATGTCCCCGTGTCCTGCCTGGAGGAATTGGTGCCTGGATCCCTCCGGGGGGCGGGAATTCCATTCCCGGGCCCCTCCCCGGTTCCATCCTCCACTCCCGATCCCGGCTCTGGCCCCGACATCCACCGGAGGAACGGGGATTCCGCGGCCTCTCCCGGTGCCCGCCGCGTCAGGATCTTCCTGGAGATCACTGCGGGAACGGGGACACCGATGGGGCCGGAGGGGTTCTCCCCGCCCCCCTCCCGGTGCTCCCGAGGCCGTCCCCGCCCCCCTCCCGGTGCTCCCGTTACCTCCGGTTGGTCCGAGGCCGTCCCGGTTGCCGTCCCGGCGGAACGGGCTGGAGCTGGGGAGCAGGATCAGCCCCAGCGACAGGAACAGGATCTGCGGGAGGGACGGGAGCCGTGAGCCCCGGAGCGGGACCGGGAGGGTCCCGGGAGGGTCCCGGGGGGGCCGTACCAGGACACAGGTGCCGGTCTGCGCGGGCTTGGTGGACGTTTCCTTGATCAGCGCCTGGAGCTGCCGCAGGAGAGACCTGCGGGAACGGGGGTCAGCTCCGTGCCCTTCCCGGTGCCCCTTCCCGGTGCCCCATGCCCCTCCCGGTGCCCCTTCCCAGTGCCCCATGCCCCTCCCGGTGCCCCATCCCGGCTCCGTGCCCTTCCCGGTGCCCCATCCCAGCTCTGCACCCATCCCGGTGCCCCCTTCGGGCTCTGTGCCCCTCCCGGTGCCCCATCCTGGCTCCGTGCCCATCCCGGTGCCTCATCCCAGCTCTGTGCCCCTCCCGGTGCCCCATCCCAGCTCTGTGCCCCTCCCGGTGCCCCTTCCCGGTGCCCCACCCCGGCTCCGCGCCCATCCCGGTGCCCCCTCCCGGCTCTGTGCCCCTCCCGGTGCTCACCCGTTGCTCGTCTCCAGCTCCTGGACCTTTTTCCGCAGCTCCTGGTTCAGTGCTGAGCACGCGGCCGCCCTGCCCGGACAGAAAGAGGGACAATAAGCGGGAAAGGGACACCCCGGGATAACGGGAACGCCGGGATAACGGGAGCGCCGGCCCCACCTGCTCTCCAGCTCGTCCAGGTATTCCTTCTTCCTCCGCCGGCTGTCCTGCGCCGATTGCTTGTTCCGGATCTTTCTCCGCACCTTTTTTAGGAGCCGCTCCTCGGCCTGGGGCACGGAGGGGTCACTCCTGTCCCGTCCCCCCCTCCCCCGGTCCCACCGAGCCCCCCGTGTCCCCCCCGCCCGTACCTGGGTGAGGGGCAGGGCCCCGGGCAGGGTCACCCCCTCCTGCGCCAGCAGCCGCTTCTCCTCCTCCGTCAGCTGGAGCTGCGCGACAGGGAGGGACTGGGGGTGAACTGGGGGGACTGGGGGTGTCTGAGGGCGAACTGGGGGGACTGGGGGTGAACTGGGGGAGTCTGGAGATGAGCTGGGGGGGGGGTCCAGGGGTGAACTAGGGGTGTCTGGTGGCGAACTGGGGAGGTCTAGAATTGAACTGGGGGGTCTGGGGATGAGCTGGGTGGGTCCAGGGGCAAACTGGGGGGGTCTGGGGATGAGCTCGAGAGGTCTAGGGGCGAACTGGGGGGGGTCCCGGGGTGAACTGGGGGGACTGGGGGGGAACTGGGGTGTCCGGGAGTGAACTGGGGAGGTCTGGGGACAAACTGGGAGGTCCAGGTGTGAGCTGGGGGTGCGGGGACTCACCATGGGCTGGGGCTCGGGGCTCGGGGCCAGCTGGATGCCGGGGAACAGCGAGGGGTGCAGGGGCGTGCTGAGGTCACAGACCACCTCCAGCAGCACCGGGGGGGGCCCCTCGGGCCGGGGGGGCTCCGGGCTGGTGCCGAGGCCGCAGGCGATGTCGGGGTTCACCGTCAGCCCCAGCAGCTCCTCGGCTCCGCTGCCCTGCGGGGACACCGGGCCGGGGTCCGTGCCAGCATCCCCGGGACATCCCGGTGTCCCCGTGGGGGTTCTGCCCACCCGCGCCCCTCCCGCCTCCACTCACATCATCCTCCGGGAGCGTCAAGGTCTGGAAGCCCAGTACCGGCACCGGGAACGAGGCGGGATCCGAGAAGAGCCCGTCCGGCTCCGGGAGCTCCGGTGCCTCCATTGGGGTTCCCTGGGGACCCCCCCGCGGGACCCCTCGTGCCCCGACCCCCGGGGATGAACCCCCTGCGCCCCCTCCTCGGGGTCCCCCGGTCCCCGGTGGTGCCGCCGCCTCCGCCCGGTGCCGGCGCTGGGCACCAGGATCTCCGGGATCCCGGGGAACGCGGCCAAGTCCCGCCCCGTGCCGGGAAGGGCCGGGATCATCCCTCCCCCCGCGGGGCTCGGGGCTCCGGCCGCCCTACCGGGGCACCGGGGGTACCGGGGGGGTGCGGCTGCCCCGGTACCGCGCCCCGGAGGGTCTCGCGGTGGAACCGGGAACGGGGGAGCCGGGCTTTGGGCGGCTCGGCTGCGGCCGCCGGTGGATCTGTACCGGAGCCGGTGCCCCCCGCGCCCCCCGGTAACGGAATTCGGGTGGAGGAACGGGGGGATGCCCCCGGTAACGGGGTCAGGGAGCGTAGAACGGGGAGATCCCCCCGGACACCGGAGGATTCCCCCGCCCCGCCCGGCCGAGCGGACACGTGCGCGCTCCCGGGGCCGCGGGGCCGCGCGGGCTCCACTCGCTCCCCATTGGTTGCTCCGCGCGTCAATCAATGACGCCACAGGGGATTCCGCGTCTCTATTGGCTGAGCTGGCGACCGCACCGCCCCCCGGAGTTCCCGGGACGCCGTTGGGATGCGGCGGGCGGTGAGTGCGGGGCAGGGGGGAGCGGGGGTCCCGTTCTCGGTTCCGTCCTCGGTCCCGACCCCCGTTCCTGTCCTCGGCCCCGGTTCCGATCCCAGTCCCGGAATAACCGATCCTTGACTCCCGGTCCCGGTCCTTATTTCCCGATCCCCGCTCGGTGCCGTTCCTCGGTCCCGGTTCGCAATCCCAGTTCTTGATCGTGGTCGCAGTCCCGGTCCTTGATCCCGATCGCGGTCGTGGTTCCCGGTCGCGGTCCGTGACCTCTAACGCGGTCTGTGGTGCCCAAGTTCCCCATCCCGGTCCCCGATTCCGGTCCCGGTCCTTGTTCCCATTCCGGTCCCTCCCCGCCGCCCTGTCCGTGTCCCGGGGCCCCCGGGCGGGCGGGGGGGGTCGGCGCCGGGTGAGTCACCGGGGCCGGCGGGCGGCTCTGACCGGCCCGTCCCGTTCCAGCCCCGCTGCCCGGGGATGCGCAGCGCGGCTCGGAGTTTCCCCGGCGGCGGCGGGCGCTGAGCTCCGGGAGCACGATGGACACCGGGATCGGAGACACCGGGATCGGGGCCTCGCTGGCCTGGAGCCCCGGGGCGGCCTCGCAGCCCCCGCCCGGGCTGGGGGTGAAGTTGGGGTCGTTGGTGCTGCTGCTGCTGCTGCCTCTCGCCTGCGGCCTCGCACCCCTCTGGTGCTTCCGACAGCCCCCCGGTACCGGGAATTGGGGGTCTGGGGGGTCTCGGGGTCTCAGGGGTTCGGGGAGTGGGAGACTCGTGGAATTTGGGGGGTTCCCGGGGATCTTGGGGAGTCTGGGGGTATCCGAGGGTCTGGAACAGGCTGGGGCCAGGGCTGTCCCCACCTCAGGGCTGTCCCCAAGGCGTCTGGCAGGGTGCAGGGCTGAGGGGGGGGTCTCGTTGGGGTCTCAGCCCCCCCAATTTCCCCCGCAGACCCCCGCAGCCCCGTGCTCAGCCTCGTGAGCTGCTTCTCGGGCGGGGTTTTCATGGGCACCTTCCTGCTGGACCTCCTGCCTGACTACCTGGGCAGCATCGCCGCGGCGCTGGAGGGGCTGCGCATCACGGTGAGACCCCCAGGGAGCTGGTCCTGTCCCCATGGCTGTCCCTGTCCCCGGGATTGGGAAAGGGGCTGGTGGGGAGGGGGTGGCTGGGATGGGGACAGCGCAGGGGGAACAGTGGCAAAGGGACAAGGACAGAGAATGGACAATACAGGGGGTACAGTGAAAAAGGGGCACTGAGGACATTGAGGATGGGGAAGAACAGGGCAGCTGGGACAGCAGGGCCCCATGGGTGCCAGCAGAGCAGCCAGAATGGTGACAGCATCCCCCAGAATGGTGACACTATTCCCCGGCCTCTCCAAAGTGCCTCTCTTAGCTCTGTGCCTCAGTTTCCCTGTCACATGATGCACGGACGGATCCTCCTCTGCCCGCAGCTTCCCCTTGGCACTGACTATCCCCTCCCCCTTGGCACTGTCCCCTTCCCCTTGGCGCTGACTGTCCCCTTCCCACAGCTGCAGTTCCCCCTGCCCGAGTTCATCCTGGCCATGGGTTTTTTCCTGGTGCTGGTGCTGGAGCAGGTGACGCTGGCGCAGCGCGAGCTGGCCGAGCCTCCCGAGGAGTCGCGGGCGCTGCTGCCCAACGGTTCCTCCATCCAGGCCACGGCTCCCGGCGGCGGCGGCGGCCCCGGTGTCCCGGTGGGCTCGGCGGTGCCCGGTGCCCCCGGGGCGCTGCGGGCCGCGGCGCTGGCGCTGGCGCTGGCGCTGCACGCGGTGCTGGAGGGGCTGGCGCTGGGGCTGCGCGAGGGCGACGCGGCGGCGCTGCGGGTGCTGCTGGCCCTGCTGCTGCACAAGGGCGCCGTGGCCTTCGGCCTCTCGCTGGAGCTGCTGCGGAGCCGCCTGCGCCCGCCCGCCGTGGCCTCGTGCCTGGTGCTGCTGGCCCTGATGTCCCCGCTGGGCGTCGGGGTGGGCACGGCGCTGGCGGCGGGCGCGGGGCCGCGGCAGCGCCTGTGCCGGGCCGTGCTGGAGGGGTTGGCGGCCGGGACCTTCCTCTTCGTCACCTTCCTGGAGATTCTGCCCCAGGAGTTGGGGGTGCCGCGGAATCGCATCCCCAAGGTCATCCTGATCCTCGCCGGCTTCGCGTTGGTCAGCGCCATCCTCTTCGTCAAGGGATGAGAGCTCCCGGGATCCGCACCCCAGCCTTGGAGGATCTCGTGGAATTCCTGTACCCGAAGTGCCAAAGTGCCTCTCCCAGCTCTGTGCCTCAGTTTCCCTGTCTAAACTGTCCTCTTTCTCAAGCCCGGCCTGGGATCCCCCATTCTTGCTCCTGGAATTCGTGTCCCACCCTGCACCCCCCTTTTCCAAAGTGCCAAAGTGCCTCTCTCAGCACTGTGCCTCAGTTTCCCCATCTGCACAAGGGATCGGTGCTGTGACCCCCCCCCCCCCCCCCCCTCAGGACCCCGGGAGGGGGTGAGTGTCCCCCCCACCCCACCTCATAACCACAAGTGCCCTTATGGACTCCCCCGGATTTGGGGGTGTTGGATGAAGCAAATAAAGGACTGAACCCCAAATTGCTGCCTGTGCCTGGGGAGGGTGGGACAGAATTTGGGGTGGGTGTTGCAGTGTCCCCTGATCACCCCCCAGGATATATGGGCTGGGGGAGTCTGGTACCCCCTAATTTTGGGTCTGGGGCGTGTCTGCTCTGTTCCCAGGCTTGGGGAGGGGGTGACCCCGCTGTACCCCCCCAGAGCCGCCCCCATTTCTGAGCCCTCCATCCTGTCCGTCCCATTCCCCTCGCAGCGCAGACCACGCCCCTTCCCCGCCCCGCGCTCTCGCGCTGCTCTCCTGGACTTGTAGTCCCAGCCTCCCTCACCCCCCAGTACTTCATAACCCGGTGCCTCCATTTCCCAGCGCTCCCTGCGTAGCGCTCGCACCGATCACTGGGCGTTGTAGTCCAGACACCCAGCACACTCTGCTGTTGGCACGGCCTACTGAACTACAGATCCCGGCGTGCCACGCGCGGCGGCGGCGGCTGAGCGGCGGAGCGGGGAAGATGGCGGCGGCGGGCGCGGGGGCCGGGCCCGGGCCCGGCGCGGGACCCTCGGCCGGCGCCGGTGCGTCCAACCCGCGCAAGTTCAGCGAGAAGATCGCACTGCAGAAGCAGCGGCAGGCGGAGGAGACCGCGGCCTTCGAGGAGGTCATGATGGAGATCTGCTCCACACGGGTGAGGACGGGCCGCGCGCCGGATGCGCCGCGGGGCGGGGGGGGCCGGGGCGGAGGGGCCGTGAAGGGCTGGGGGGGACCGGGGCTGAGGGGGTGGGGACTGAGGGAATCGTGAAGGGCTAAGGGGGGTCTTGAGGAGCTGGCGGGGGTCGTGATTTGGGGGGATCGTGAGGGGATGCGGGGGCGAGGGTGTGGGGCGGCTGGAGGGGTCGTGAGGGGATGGGGGGGCCTGTGAAGAATTTGGGGAGGGGGCTAAGAGGGGGCTAAGGAGGCTGCGAGGGTGTTGGGGGGAGTTTGAGGGGTCGAGGGGTGCTCTGAAGGATTTGGGCTGGGAGTAAAAGGATCCGGGAGGGCTGAGAAGGGTTTGGGGGTGTTGGAGGGGGCTGTGAGGATTTTGGGGAGGGGGTCCAGGGGGGCTCCGGGTGGATCCCGGCGTGTCCAGCGGAATCGGGGTGGGAAAAGGATCCCTGATCGCTGGGATCCCACCCCGTGTCCCCTCCGCGGAGCTCCGGGCTCTGTCCCTGTCCTCGGAGACCCTCGGGGGATGCTCAGGTTGGGCTTGTTGGGAGCTGGGAAAAGCAGGGATGGAATATCTGGGATAAATCCCACCCGGCAGCTCCGGGAAAGGCGAGTGCGGGGAACTCGGAGGGAATCGGGAAAACCAGGAATGCTCCAGATGTGGAGCTGGTCAGGAATTGCCTCCCAAAACCTGTGGGAATTTCCAACCATCCCGGGCGTTTGGTGGGATTTGGTCCTTCCCAGCCCAAAGTGCAGGATGGAGGAGCGAGGGTGTGGAGTGTGGAGTCGAGGGAGGCTCGTCCAGGGGATGGGGGCAGCGCCGACCCTGGGGAAATGCAGGGAATACTCAGCAGAGCTTCCAAAACCGGGAATTTTTGGCTTGGAGAGCCCCGTGGCTCCCGGCTCTGTGGGGACCCGGGCTCTGGGATGTCACTGCCGCCGTCACAGGGACATCCTTGGGGAGTTTGGGGATGGGCTGGACTTTTCTGTCCCTTCCTGGGGAGTTTAGGAACGGGGTGGAGCATCCCCGGGTGCTTCCATCTGCAGGGATTTTGGGGCCGTGTTTGCAGAGCAAACAGCTGGTTAATGTGCAGCGGGGCTGTGCTGATCCCTGCCTGGAATCATTCCTCTGGGAATTCCTTCCCCAATCCCTGCCTGGAATCATTCCTCTGGGAATCCACTCCCTGATCCCTGCCTGGAATCATTCCTCCGGGAATCCACTCTGGGATGGCTCCTCTGGGAATTCCCTCCCTGATCCTTGCCTGGGATCATTCCTTTGGGAATTCACCCTCTGATCCCTGCCTGGAATCATTTATCTGGGAATCCATGCCCTGATCCCTGCCTGGAATCATTCCTTTAGGAATCCACTCCCTGATCCCTCTCTGGAATCATTCCTCCAGGAATCCACTCCCTGATCCCTCTCTGGGATGGCTCCTCTGGGAATTCCTCCCCTCATCCCTGCCCGATCAGTTCCCGTGTGGGATCCACAGCCCCCCCAGCTTTGCTCCATGGTTTCCTGGAGTTTTTCCCGGCTCTTTCAGAGCTGCTCCCAGGTTCCAGGCTCCCACAGGGATCCTGGCTCACAGCTCCATGCTCCATCCCAAGACCTTAAGCCCCAGCGCAGCTCCGGGCGCTAATCCCGCCAGCTGCTGCCTAAATCTCCTGGGTTTTTTGGGTTGTTTTCCTTGTTTTTCCCTCTGGATCTGGATTTCCACGGTTTTACGCTCAGGAATTTGGTGTTTCCCGTTTCTCAGCTGTTTTTTGGGCTTCAGCTTCTCTCTCCCTGGGATTTCTCCAGGCATTGAGGAGCAACAACTCTTGGATTTATTTAGGGACCCCCAGCTCCAGAGGGACAGGGGATTCCTGTGGGTGCAGCCCAGGGAATTCCTCCCTCCCCGGGCATTGGGAGCAGGGAGGGGTGATCAGGGGACCCCTGCTCTGTCAGGATGGGGGGGGTTGGCCCACGCCCTGCTGCTGGGGGGTGGTGGGGGCCCTTCCCTTTGCTGGGAATCCCAGATTTCGGGTGTTTTCTGGGATCCCCTTATCTCCCGCCCTGCTTTGCTGTGACTCCTTCCACCGGCCTTGGGTCCCGCTCTGTGCTGGAATCTCCGGGGTGGCCTTGGGTGGATGAGGTGGAAAATCCCTCTGGATCTGACTCCAGAGCCTGTCTGGGACAGGGACAGCCAGGCTCAGCCTCTGCTCTGGGACTGTGGGATCCTCTTGGGATCCCGGCTCTCATCCATCCCACTCTGGATGCGGGAAGGGCCCGGATCCACTGTGTCCCCCCCGAAGGGCAGCCTGGGTGTCCCAGGGGGTGCTGGACACCCCAGGATGCCCCTGACGTGTCCCCCACGCCGTGTCCCCCCAGCTGCAGGCGCAGAAGCTGCGGCTGGCCCACAGCCGGGGGCCCTTCTACAGCGGCTCCCTGCCCAACGTCAACCAGATCGGCAGCGGCGTGCCCGACTTCCAGGTGACTCCAGGGGGCGTCTGGGGACACAGGGACCTTCCCCAATCCCTTCACCCGCTCCCACGAGGGGGGAGCCGGTCCTGAGCCCTTCCTGGGTGGGCTCAGCCGTTCCCCCTCCCCTCAGGGCCCGTCCCCGCTGGATTCCACGCGGAGCACGCGGCACCACGGGCTGGTGGAGCGCGTGCAGCGGGACCCGCGCCGGATGATGTCCCCCCTGCGCCGCTACGTCCGCCAGATATCCTTTGTCCCGTGTCCCCAGCAGTGTCCCAGCCCTCCCGCCCTTCCCAGGGGATTCGGGAGCCCCCCTGCTCTCTGTGTGTCCCTTAACGTGGCCCCCACATCGACAGCTCTCCCTATGGACCCACGTACCTGTCACCACCACCTGAGCCCAGCTGGAGGAGGTAATTCCCTGCCTGCCCTGGATCCCCGGTGCCCATTCCCAGCCTGTTCCCATCCCATTCCCATCCTGGAGGAGATAATTCCCTGCCTGCCCTGGATCCCTGGTGCCCATTCCCATCCCATTCCCATCCCTTTCCCATCCTGTTCCCATCCCATTCCCATCCTGGAGGAGGTAATTCCCTGCCTGCCTTGGATCCCTGGTGCCCATTCCCATCCCATTCCCATCCCGTTCCCATCCCATTCCCATCCCATTCCCATCCCTTTCCCATTCCATTCCCATCCCTTTCCCATCCTGTTCCCATCCCTTTCCCATCCTGGAGGTTTGGGAGTGGCAGAGGCTCTGGCACAGGCAGCCAGAGCTGCCTGGGATTCCTGGGGATTCCTGGGATCTGGGATGGGGGCAGAGGGAAGCTGCTGCCTCTCAGATTCCAGGATTGTCCCACAAAATGGGGGTTTGAGGAGGAATTTCATCCAGTAAGAGGAATCCCCAGGGACAGGTGACAAGTCCAAGCCGCAGCTCTGTCCCTGGAGTGTCTCTGTCCCAGTATGGCGTGTGACAGTCGTGTCCTTGTCCCCAGTATGGCGTGTGACAGCCGTGTCCCTGTCCCTGTTCCATCTCCCTGCCGTTCCCAGCCCTCCCAGGCAGGGAATGGGGTCCTGGATCACTGAGGGGTCCCTGCCTCCCCCGTGGCTCCTTGTTCCCCCCCCATTGCCTCCCCTGATCCCCTTTTCCCTCAGGACCATGCCCTGGAGCAATTTCCCCATGGAGAAAGGACATTTATTCCGGCTGCCCTCAGCTCTCAACAGGTAATGGAGGCATTGATTCCGTTTTCTCCCCGTTCCCAAGCCAGGCTCCAGCCCTTTCTGCAGAGGAGGTGCCCCAGGACCCCCCTGGGGAGGAGGTGGCCCCTGACTCCCCCTCAGGGCCCCCCTCTGGAGGGGTCCCTTTGCTCCCCGGTGCCACAGCTGAACAATGTCCCTCTTTGTCCCTCGTCCCAGCTGCCTTTTCCCAGCCCTTCCCTGCCCTCCTGTGCCTTGCAACAACTCAGTGGGAACAGCCTGGGTGCCCCCAGCCCCTAAAGGGTCCCCAGAGGGTCCCTGGGGGTCCCCCCGTGCCGGGGGGTGGTGGAGGAGCCGGGAGCGGAGCCAGTCTGGGGGCACAGGGGGAGGGGGCAGCAGGAGGGGTGTGGGGCTGGGCTGGGGGCTGTCAGTGGGGAGGGGGCTGTTGGTCAGTGGGGAGGGGGCCAGGCTGAGCCCAGATCCAGGCAGCTCTCCCCATTGCCAGGACGAACTCGGATTCGGCGCTGCACACGAGCGTGATGAACCCCACGCCCCAGGACTCCTACCTGGGCCCCTCCCAGGCCGGGCCCCCCCCTGGCCGCCGAGCTGGTGAGCGCCCCCCACTCCCCCTGAGGGGTCTGGGGGCTCCCAGGGCAGCCCCCCCTCCCCTCTGTGCTCCCCTCACCCTCCTGCTCCCCCACAGGTTTCCTGGACGGGGACTCAGACAGCAAAGGTGAGCCTGGCACCCAGCTGGGTCCCCAGTGTGCCGAGTGCTGTGTTCTTCTCTTCCTCTGTGCTGGGGGGCTCTGAGTGAACCCCCCTGTGCCCCCTCCTCCTCCCACTGACCCCCCCATGCCCTTCCCAGTGTTTCTTTTCCAAGTGCCTCCCATCGAAGAGAACTTCGATGACAACAAGCACTCGCTGAAGCCCTGGGACACCAAGAAGGTGGGTGGGGACGTCCCCCCTGTGTCCCCCAGCCCTGTGGCCTGGCCTGGCCTCATTCCCATCCTTTGATCCCACAGCTCTCGTCCTCCTCGGCCCGGCCACGCTCCTGCGAGGTCCCGGGAATCCAGTGAGTGCTGGGGGAGGCTGGGATGGGGAGGGGGATCTCAGAGAGGGGCTGGAGGTGGGAAAGGGACACTGGGGGGCCCTGGGGGAGCCCCTCTCCTGCTCTGATCCTGTGTCTCTCCCCCCTGTCCCAGCATATTCCCGTCCCCGGATCAACCTGCCAACGTGCCCCTCATGCCCTCGGCCCTCAACACGGGGGGGTCCCTGCCTGACCTGACCACGCTGCACTTCCCATCCCCCCTGCCCACCCCCCTGGACCCTGAGGAGGCCCCGTACCCGCCCCTGAGCGGGGGCAGCAGCACCTCCAACCTGGCCACCACCATGACCCACCTGGGCATCAGCGGCAGCGCCGGCGTCGGGCTGGGCTACGACCCCCCAGGTGAGCTGGGACCCCCTCCCTGCACCGGGGGCACACGGGGGGCCAGAGGGGGCCCCCAGGCTGGGAACTGCTCTGGGGCACACAGGGGCCTCAGCCAGTGTCCTGCAAACAGAGATGGGGACCCCTGGCCAGCGTGGGGGGACACAGACCCCCCCCCACCCCCAGGAGGTGTCCTGGGGTCGCTGTGGCAGCTCCAGGGATCCCAGTCTGGGAGTGGGGTGGGGATGGGCTCTGATGGATTTGGTCCTGGGGGTGTGTGGGGGGAGCCCAGCTCCCACCTTGTTGCTCTATGGGGTCCAATGGCTTTGGGGGTCCCTGGAGGGAGCCCAGCTCCCACCCTGTTGCCCTATAGGGTCCATTGGTGTTGTGGGTCCCTGGAGGGAGCCCAGCTCCCACCCTGTTGCCCTATAGGGTCCATTGGTGTTGTGGGTCCCTGGAGGGAGCCCAGCTCCCACCCTGTTGCCCTATAGGGTCCATTGGTGTTGTGGGTCCCTGGGGGAAGCCCAGCTCTCATTCCCTGGGCTCTGACGGTGCCAGGGGTCTCACAGGGCTCTGGGAGGAGCCATCTCCCACTCTGGTGCCCCCTCCCGCCGCTGTCCCCCTGCCCGGGGTGTGTGTCCGTCCCTTTGTGTGTCCGTCTCCATCGTTTTGTTCCCCCTCCATCCCCCGCCGTGCCCCCGGGGAGCCCCGCCCGGGCCGTCCCGGGGCTCGGGGCCGTGCTGGGGTAACGGTGCTCTCTGTTTTTGTCCCCACAGGACTCCCCTCACCTCTGCAGAGCTCCCTGAGTAACCCGTCCCTGCAGTCCTCCCTGAGCAATCCCAACCTCCAGGCCTCCCTGCGCAGCCCCTCCCTCCAGGCCTCCCTCAGCAACCCCTCGCTCCAGTCCTCCCACAGCAGCTCCTCCATCCCCTCCTCTCTCTCCAACCAGTCCCTGCCTTCCTCCCTGTCCTCCTCGCTCTCCAACCCCTCGCTGCCCACGTCCCCCCGCCCGCAGCCCCTCCAGTCCTCGCCCAGCAACCCCAGCCTGCCCTCGGGGCTGGGCGGCTCCTTCGCGGCCACCTCGCCCCGCCGGCGCGTCCCGCTCAGCCCCCTGTCCCTGCCCGTGGCCGGCGACTGCAGACGGCAGCACCCCAAACAGTTCTCACCAACAATGTCACCCACATTGTCCTCCATCACCCAGGTACGCATCGCCCCCGCTC
Source organism: Agelaius phoeniceus (assembly GCF_051311805.1). Taxonomy (NCBI): domain Eukaryota; kingdom Metazoa; phylum Chordata; class Aves; order Passeriformes; family Icteridae; genus Agelaius; species Agelaius phoeniceus. The sequence goes on from NC_135295.1 coordinate 1,661,306, forward strand.
CAGCGCCGCCGCCTCCTCTTCCTCGGCCTCCTCCTCCTCTTCCTTTCCCCCCTTCCTTCTTCTCCTCTTCCTCGGCCTCCTCCTCCTCCTCCTCCTTTCCCCTTCCTTCTTCTCCTCCTCTTCCTCGGCCTCCTCCTCCTCCTTTCCCCTTCCTCCTCTTCCTCCTTTCCCCTTCCTTCTCCTCCTCCTTTCCCCTTCCTTCTCCTTCTCCTTTCCCCTTCCTTCTCCTCCTCCTCCTTTCCCCTTCCTCCTCTTCCTCCTCCTTTCCCCTTCCTTCTGCTTCTCCTTTCTCCCCTTCCTCCTCGTCCTCCTTTCCCCCTCCTTTCCCCTTGTCCTCTTCCCCATCCTCCTTCTTCTCATCCTTCTTGAGTTCTTTCTCCTCTTTTTCTTCCTCCTCTTTCTCTTCTTTTTCTTCTTTCTCTTTCTCCTCTGCCCCGTCCTTGTCCTTGTCTTGGACCTCATCTTTGTCCTCTTCCTCCTCTTCCTCGTCCTCCTTCTCTTCCTTTCCCCTTCCTTCTCCTCCTCCTCGTCATCTCCTTCCTCCTCATCCTCCTCTCCATCCTCCTTCTTCTCATCATTCTCGTGTTCCTTCTCTTTCTCTTCTTCTTCCTCCTCTTTCTCTTCTTCTTTTTCTCCTCTTCCCCATCCTCCTCCTTCTCATCCTTCTTGTGTTCCTTCTCTTTCTTTTCTTTCTCCTCTTCCCCATCCTCGTCCTTGTCTTGGGCCTTGTCTTTGTCCTCTTCCTCCTCTTCCTCGTCCCCCTTTTTCCTCCTTTCTCCTTCCTTCTCCTCCTCCTCGTCTCCTTCCTCCTCATCCTCTTCCCCGTCCTTTCTCTTCTTTTTCTTCTTTCTCCTCTTCCCCACCCTTGTCCTTATCTTGGCCCTCCTCTTCCTCCTCTTCCTCTCCCTCCTCTTTGTCCTGCTTGTCCTCAACCTCCTCATCCTCCTCTTCCTCTCCTCTCCCCTCCTCCTGCCTTTCACTTCTTGTCTCGTTTCCATCCTCATCTCACCCACACCCCAGGGCCCCCCTCACTCCCACAGCCCCTCCCCATGCTCAGGTTCAGTGGGGGGGACCCCCGTGTCCCTTCCAGGTCCCCCATGTCCCTTCCAGGGCCCCCCATGTCCCTTCCAGGCCCCCTCCCCTCACAGGGGTCCGGCTGCAGCTGTGGCTGTTTCGGGGGTCTCAGGGACGGCTCCTGCCGGCGCCGGGGGGGCTGGGGGAGCCCCCCACCCTCGGGGGGCGGTGCTGACGCCCCCCTCCCCCTGTTGTCTCCACAGGGCGTCCCCCTGGACACCAGCAAGCTGCCGGCGGAGCAGCGGCTGCCCCCGTACCCCTACGGGCAGCCAGGGGTGCTGCTGGGCTCCCAGCCCCCCCCGAGGGCCCCCGCGCCCCCCCCGCGCCCCTACAACCCCCCCTACACCCCCGGGACCCCCCTGGGGCAGCCCCTGGCACAGCCCCACGGAGACTTCGGCCTGGGCAGCGTGAGTGGGGCACGGCGAGGGGGACAGGGGGACAGGGAGGGGGACAGGGGGACAGGGACACTGGGCGGATATGGGGACAGGGACACTCTGGGGACAGGGACACTCTAGGGGGACATGGGGACGGGGAGGGGGACATGGGGACAGGGACACTGGGGACAGGGACACTGGGGGGCCATGGGGACAGGGACACTCTGGGGCAATATGGGGATGGGGAGGGGGACATGGGGACAGGGATATGGGGACAGGGAGGGGGACATGGGGACAGGGAGGGGGACATGGGGACAGGGACACTGGAGGGACATGGGGACAGGGACACTGGGGGGATATGGGGATGGGGACACTGAGGTGATAGGGGGACATGGGGACAGGGACACTGGGGACAGGGACACTGGGGGGACATGGGGACAGGGACACTCTAGGGGGACATGGGGACGGCGAGGGGGACGTGGGGACAGGGGCACTGGGGGGATAGGGGGACATGGGGACAGGGACACTCTGGGGACAGGGACACTGGGGGGATATGGGGACAGGGAGGGGGACATGGGGACAGGGACACTGGGGGGACATGGGGACGGGGAGGGGGACGTGGGGATGGGGACACTCTGAGGGGATATGGGGGTGGGGAGGGGGACATGGGGGTGGGGACCTGTCAGGAGGGTCCTTTTGGGGTGGATATGGGGTTAGGGGGGCAAGGGGGACATGGGGGTGGGGACCCTCTGGGTGGGTCACCGGGGGAGAGATGGGGTCAGGACACCCTCTGGGGGGGGGTCTCACCTCCTGTGTCCCCCCCCCCTGCAGCTGGAGCAGTTCGGGATCGGGGAGAGCCCCCCCGGGAACAGCGGAGGCTTCCCCGAGGATTTGGGGGGGGCCCTGAGTTACCCCCCGAGCGAGGGGGGCTACGACCCCCCCGGCCTGAGCCGCCCAAACCTGAGCAACTGCAGCCGCCACGGCCCCATCCCCAACATCATCTTCACAGGTGGGGGGGCTGGGGGGGTCCTGGGGGTCTGTGGGGTGTCACAGGTGGGCGGTCCTGGAGGGGGCTGAGGGCTCTGTGGGGTGTCCTGGGGGTCTCTGGGGTGTCCTAGGAGGGGAGCCTGGAGCGGCTGGGGATCTCTGGGGTGTCACAGGAAGTTGGGTGGGCAGGGGGCTCTGTAGGGTGTCCCGGGGGTCTCTGGGGTGTCCCAGGGGCTCTGTAGGGTGTCCCAGGGGTCTCTGGGGTGTCCAGGGGCTCCATAGGGTGTCCCAGGGGTCTCTGGGGTGTCATAGGGGCTCTGTGGGGTGTCCCATGGGCTCTGTAGGGTGTCACAGGGGTCTCCGGGGTGTCCCGGGGCTCTCTGGGGTGTCACAGGAGCTCCATGGGGTGTCCCAGGGGTCTCTGGGGTGTCCCATGGGCTCTGTAGGGTGTCCCAGGGGTCTCCGGGGTGTCCCGGGGCTCTCTGGGGTGTCACAGGAGCTCCATGGGGTCTCCCGGGGGTCTCTGGGGTGTCCCAGGACTCTTTAGGCTGTCACAGGGCTCTCTGGGGTGTCCCAGGGCTCTCTGGGCTGTCACAGGGGGTTTGTCCCTGCTGACCCCTGTGTCCCCCCCACCCTTCCCCGCAGGCGATTCCCCCCCCGGGCTGTCCAAGGAGATCGCCACGGCTCTGGCGGGGGTCCCGGGCTTCGAGGTGGAGGGGGGGTCTCTGGGGGGGCTGGGGGGGCTGGAGGAGGAGCTGCGCATCGAGCCGCTGACGCTGGACGGGCTGAGCATGCTCAGCGACCCCTGCGCGCTGCTCACCGACCCCGCCGTCGAGGATTCCTTCCGCTCCGACCGCCTCCAGTGAGCCCGGGGGGGCCCCGGGGCCGCGCCCCCTCCGCCATCCCCGCCCCCGGGGCCCCCCCCCGGCCCCGCCGCCCGCTGCGCTCCCGCTGAAAGGCCGGGACAGCACCGGGAATGCACCGGGACAGCACCGGGAATGCACCGGGAATGCACCGGGAATGGGCGGCCCAAACCCGGCTGGAGGGAGCTGCGACCCCCCCCCAGTCCCAAATAATGGGCGGGGGGCTCCGTCCGGACCCCCCAAACTGTTGCTGTCAAGGGCTGCGACTGCCTCCAGTGAGTCTGGGGGGGTCCGTGCCAAGCCCCCTCCCCAGTTCCCGCTCTGGGAATTGGCCCCACCTGTCACCGTCATCCCAGGAAAATCCTGGAAAAGTGGGGAGGGGGCTCCAGCCACGGCTCTCAAGGGCTCCTTCTGCTCCTTCCGAGGCTGGGGGGGGTCCCCAGCACCCCCCAGTTCCCCTCCCCCCAGCTCCCACCGGGTTCTGTTCTCCAGGAAAACCCCGGGACCACCTCGGGGTGGGGAAAATTGGGGAGGGGGAGACAATCCAGGCACCCCCCCCAAACATCCTGGGGGGTTCCACCCAGCGCCCCCTCCTCTAATTCCCACCACCCCCAGACCCCACCTGGCACCGAACCCCGGGAAATTTTGGGGAGGGGGCTGCAATCCAGCACCCCCGGGGGGGGCTGTACATAACCCTGTAGGTAGAGACCCCCGGGGGGGGCTCGGGGGGGCCGCTTCTGCCTTTATTTTATCATTTTTCCGGCTAATCATCATGTTTAAGGAGAAATCCCGCTCCCCCCTCCCCAATATGTACCCCCAGCCCCCCTCCCCAAATTACCCAGCTGCCGGGGACGTGTAGAAAGCACTTGTAACTTTGCCCCCCGCCCCCCTCCCCAAAATTGGGGGGCCCGTCCGCGGGTGGGGGGCCCTGGGCCCCCCCCGGAGGGAGCCAGAGTGATTTATTATTATTATTGTTATTTTTTAAAATATATTCTATGTTAATTAAATCCCCCCCCTCCCGCTGGCATGTGGTTGATTTTGGGGGGGTTAAAAGGGGGGGTTCAGACCCCCCCCCCCCCCCCCAGTTTCTGTGGGATTTGGGAGACGGGGTTCTGAGGATTTTGGGGAGGGGGCTCTGAGGATTTTCTGAGGATTTTGGGGAAGGGGGTTCTGAGGATTTTGGGGTGGTTCTGAGGATTTTGGGGAGGGATTCTGAGGATTTTGGGGAGGGATTCTGAGGATTTTGGGGATGTGGGGTTCTGAGGATTCTGGGGGGGTTCTGAGGATTCTGGGGAGAGGGCTCTGAGGATTTTGGGGAGGGGGTTCTGAGGATTTTGGGGAGGGGTTCTGAGGATTTTCGGGATGTTTTTGAGGATTTTGGGGAGGGGGTTCTGAGGATTTTGGGGAGGGGTTCTGAGGATTTTCGGGATGTTTCTGAGGATTTTGGGGAGGGGGTTCTGAGGATTTTCTGAGGATTTTTTGGGGGTTCTGAGTTTTTGGGGCGGGGGGCGGTGTCCCCCGGTCGGTCCCGCGAGTCCTCCGCGCCGCCAGGGGGCGCCGTGGCGGGCGGGCGCCGGGCGGGCGCGCGGTCGCGGCCCAGCGGAGCCCAAAGACGCGGCCCCGGCCCGGCCCGGCCCGGCCCGCAGGTACCGGGAGGTGTGGGGGGGGGACACACCCGGGAGGGGCCGGGCCGGGGGTCCCGCGGGGGCTGCAGGGGCTGCAGGGCCGGGTCTGGGCTCGGGGAAGGACCGGGGCCGCATGTGGGGGAGTCACCGGGAGGGGGGACACGGGGATGCGGACCCCGCCGAGGGGGCCACCGGGGCGGCCACGGGGATGGGGAACCCTCCGGAGGCGCCACCGGGAGGGACACGGGGACAGAGGATCCTCCGGGGGGTCACGGGGAGGGACACAGGGATGGGGGACCCCCGCAGGCCCTCGGCAGGAGGTGACCCCCAGGCAGGGCTGTCGCTGTCCCTGTCACTGTCCCCGGGGCTGTCGCCGCCCGTCTGAGGGGGTGTCACCGCTGGCACCCCTCGGTGCAGCGACCGCGACCTCCGTACCGGGGCTGCCCTCCCGGGGTCACGGTGCCACCCCGCTGCCCCTGGGGGTGTCCGCGGTGGGGTCGCGGCTGTGTGGCCCCCCCGGTGTGGCGGGGCCGGGGTGACGTGCGCGGCCCGGGCCTGGTGCCGCTTCCTTCCCCTTTCCTGCTGCCCCCGTTCTCCGGCTCCGCCGCTCCCCGTGGGCAAACCGGGGGTGCCGCGGGCACCGAGGGGGTCTGGGGACACCGGGGGGACTCCGGGGACCGGGGGGACTTTGGGGACGGGGACAGCGGAGGGGCTCCGGGGACCGGGGGGACTTTGGGGGACCGGGTGTGCTGCTGGGGCCCGGCGGCGCTGGGGACAGCGAGGGGGCACAGAAGGGAGCGGGTCCCCAAAGCGAACCGGGGGTGCCTCGGGGTGGGGGTTCCGTCCTCTCTCCGGCCACTCCCGAGGGGATCTGCCCATGCTCGGGGGTGGCTGGAGGCTCTGGGGGGTCCCCGTGTCCCGCGGCGTGACCGGAAAACTCCTCCCTTCCCTTCCCTTCCCGTCGCCGGCGGGGGTGGCGGCATCATCGGCCGTGTCCCCGCAGATGCTGTGACAGCCATGTCGGACGAGAAGCCCCCGCAGCTCGTGGATTATTTCGTGGTGGCCGGGCTGGCGGAGGGGTCGCGGGCGCTGGAGGAGGAGCAGCAGCCGCGGCCGGCGCGGCCCGGGGAGCCCATCACGGACGTGGCCGTGATCATCCGCTCGCAGGGCGAGGAGGTGCCCCAGGGCTTCACCTGCATCGAGACCAGCACGTCCGGCCACCCCGTGGACCTCAACGCGGGGCTGCTCAACAACCCCCAGATGTTCCTGTGCTACAAACGAGGGCGGGACAAACCCCCCCTGATCGAGCTGGGGTGAGTGGGGGGCGCCCGAGTCCTGCTCTGGGTCACAGCAGCCCCGGGGAAGAGTTTGGGAAGCTGGGAAAGAACCCAGAGGGGGAAGAGTTTGGGAAGCTGGGAAAGAACCCAGAGGGGGAAGAGTTTGGGAAGCTGGGAAAGACCCCAGAGGTGCTGCTGGCAGCTCCTGGGGTTCCCCTCACTCCTCTCGTTGTGGTGGTGTTCACGGGGGTCTTAGGATGAGGGAAGAGACGAGAATGTTGATTTTATGTTTCAGAAGGCTTGATTTATTATTTTATGATATATATTATATTAAAAAAGATAATAATATATATTAAAATAAATATGATATATATTATATTAAAAAAGATAATAATATATATTAAAAAAGATAGAAAAAGGGATTTCTTCGGACAGCTAGCTGAGAATAGAAAAAGAATGATAACAGAGGCTTGAACTGACTGAGACAGTCAAAACAGCTGGACTGTGATTGGCCATTAATTAAAACAACCCCACAAGACCAATCCCAGACCCACCTGTTGCATCCCACAGCAGCAGACACCCATTGGTTACATTTTGTTCCTGAGGCCTCTCAGCTTCTCAGCAGAAACAACCCCAAGGAAAGGATTTTTCATAAAACCCCGTTCTGTGACACTCCCACCCCCTCAGGGTGCACTATGAGGGCAAGGACCGGCCCAAGCCGGGGTACCAGATCCTGGACACGACCCCGTACAGCCGCTCTGCCAACCTGGCCTCGGGCTCCCCGGGCCACCAGCGCACGTTCCTGACGTTCCGGCGCGCGGCCGAGCCCCCCGGCCACCACACGCTGGGGGTCACCGACATCTGCCTGGTGATGCCCAGCAAGGGAGAGAGCACCCCCCACACCTTCTGCCGCGTGGACAAGAACCTCAACACCAGCATGGTGCGTTTGGGGGGGGTCCCTCTCATCGCTCTGGTGCTGCCCAGCCCGTGCTGAGCCCCAAATCCCTCCTTGCAGTGGGGCCCCGCGTTGTTCCTGTGCTACAAGATCGCCGTGGCCAAGGACAACACGCTGGTCTACGAGGCAGGTGGGGACCTGGGGCTGGGGGTTTTGGGGCCTCGCAGGGGGAGCCAGAGTTGTTTATTGTCACAATTATTTTATTATTTTATTTTGTGTTGATTAACCTCCTCCAGCCGGTGTGGGGTTGATCTTGGGGAGGCGCAGGAGCCCCTGGGTCTCCTCAGGGGGGTTTGGGGAGCACAAGGTGGGGCCCTTCAGCTGCCCCAGCACCCCTGGGGGGGCCTTGCCAGGCTTTTGGGACTGGAGTCACTTTCTGGGGAGGGGGGACAATGGGGTTCCTTACTGGGAAGTGTGGTGTCCCTTACTGGGGTGACACTGGGGTCCCTTACTGGGGTGACAGTGGAGTCTCTTACTGGGGTGACAATGGGGTCCCTTACTGGGGTGACAGTGGGGTCCCTTACTGGGGTTGGGGGCAGTTTTGTTTCCTGTTGGGGGAAAGTTTTGGGGGGTGATTTTGTGGAGCTATGGGCGCACACCCGGCTGCCCTCTCCTCACTGGGGTGGGTGAGATGACCTGGGGCGCTGATCCGGTGTCTGGTGTCCACGTGTCCGGCTGTCCGTGTGTCCGTGCAGGGCTGCTGAGCCGCTACCCCGAGCAGGACAGTGAGTCCTTCCCTCTGCCCGAGTCGGTGCCCGTGTTCTGCCTGCCCATGGGGGCCACCATCGAGAGCTGGCCCGTGGGCACCAAGTACCCCCTGCCCGTCTTCTCCACCTTCGTCCTCACCGGCGCCTCGGGGGACAAGGCACGGCAGGACAGGGGGCTCGGGGGGGTGGGTGGGATGGGGGTCCCCAGTGCCATGGGAGGGGTTGGGTGCCCACAGCACCCACAGCCTCGTGGGACCGGGATCCCAGTGCCAGGGGTTCTCATCCCTTGTGGGACTGGGATCCTTGTGCCAGGTGTTCCCAGGGCTGTGGGACCAGGATTCCAGTGCCAGGGGTTCCCATCCCTCATGGGCCTGGGATCCCCAGTGCAGGGGTGCCCATCCCTCATGGGACAGGGATCCTGGTGCCAGAGCTTCCTGGCGCTGTGGGCCCAGGATCGCAGTGCCAGGGGTTCCCATCCCTCGTGGGCCCAGGATCCCAGTGCCAGGGGTTCCCATCCCTCATGGGCCCAGGATCCCAGTGCCAGGGGTTCCCATCCCTTGTGGGCCCAGGATTGCAGTGCCAGGGGTGCCCTGACAGCCCGGGGTGCCCCGCAGGTGTACGGCGCCGCCATCCAGTTCCACGAGGCGTTTCCCCGGGAGCGGCTGTCGGAGGCGCAGGCGCTGCGCCTGGGGCTGCTCAGCGTGGTGGACCGGCGGCCGGTGCCCGGGCGCTCGCTGCACACCCGCAAGAGCATCTGCGTGCTGTCCCACTGGCCCTTCTTCGACGTCTTCCGCAAGTTCCTCATGTTCATCTACCGCTACTCCATCTCGGGCCCCCACGTGCTGCCCCTGGAGACGTGAGCGGGGTCCGGGGGGGGCTCCGGGGGGGACGGGGGCCCGCGGCCACCCCCGCGCTGACGGGGCCGCTCCGCCCGCAGGCACATCTCCCACTTCATGCACAACGTGCCCTTCCCGTCCCCGCAGCGCCCGCGGATCCTGGTCCAGGTGAGTCACCTGGGGAGGGGGTGACCGTCCCACCCCACCCCACCCCACCCCATCCCATCCCATCCCATCCCATCCCATCCCATCCCATCCCATCCCATCCCATCCCATCCCATCCCATCCCATCCCATCCCATCCCATCCCATCCCATCCCTTCCCATTCCATCCCATCCCATCCATTGTTCCCATCCCTTCCCATCCCATCCCATCCCATCCCATCCCATCCCACCCCATCCCACCCCATCCCATCCCATCCCATCCCATTGTTCCCATCCCATCCCATTGTTCCCTTCCCATCCCAGCCCATCCCATCCCAGCTCAGTGTGTCCCTGTGTCCCCCACCACCACGTCCGTGTGTCCCTGCAGATGTCCCCCTATGACAGCCTGCTGCTGTGCCGGCCCGTGTCCTCCCCGCTGCCCCTCAGGTAGGACTGGGGGGTGCTGTTGGGAGGGGGGACAGGTGGGGAGGGCGCTGTGGGTGACCAGGTGATGTCCCCACCCTCAGCGGGGCCAGTTTCCTGACGCTGCTGCAGAACCTGGGCCCCGACAACGCGGTGGCGCTGCTGGTGGCCGTCCTCACCGAGCAGAAGCTGCTCATCCACTCCCTGCGCCCCGATGTCCTGACCAGCGTGGGTGAAGCCCTGGTGGCGGTGAGTGACCGCAGGGGACACTGCAGGGACACTGAGGGGACGTGCCACCATGGGGCTGGGGACCTGCTGTGCTGGGGATCCTGGTCCCACAGCGCTGGGGACCTGTGGCACTGGGGATTGCCACCCCTCAGCACTGGGATTGCTGTCCCTCAGTGCTGGGATTGATGTCCCTCAGTGCTGGGGACCTGTGGCACTGGGATTGCCGTCCCTCAGCACTGGGGATTCCTGTCCTATGGTGTTGGGAGCACTGATCCCATAGTGCTGGGGATGTGCCATGGAGATCTCCCTGCCACAGTGCTGGGGATCCCCATTTTGTGCTGCTGGGGACCCTGATCCCACAGGACTGGGCATCCCGCTCCCATGCCATTGGTGATCCCGGTCCCACGGCTCTGGAGACCCCACCCCGCGGCGCCGGGCCCCCCATCCCGCCTGGCGGGGGCCCTGCGGCGCTGACCACCCTCGTCCTGTCCCCAGATGATCTTCCCCCTGCGCTGGCAGTGCCCCTACATCCCGCTGTGCCCGCTGGCGCTGGCTGACGTGCTGTGTGCCCCCGTGCCCTTCATTGTAGGCATCCACTCCAGCTACTTCGACCTCTACGAGCCCCCCCGCGACGTCATCTTCGTCGACCTGGACACCAACACCATTTTCCAGTGAGTGTCCCCAGGGCTGGGGGCGGGTAGGGGGTCCCAGGGGGTCCCGGGGGTCCCGCCCTGCCCTCGTGCCTATGTCCCCAGGAGCGAGGAGCGGAAGCTGCTGTCGCCCCGCGCGCTGCCCCGCCGGCCCTGCAAGGTGCTGCTGGCCTCGCTGCACAGCCTGTCCCAGCAGCTGGATGAGCGTGAGTGGGGGGCCTGGGGCTGGCCTGGGGGGTCTGGGGGATCTGGGGGTCATCACATCCCCCAGCTCTGCTGTTATCATGGAACTGCCCAAACTGAGAGGGACCCCCTGGGGTCAGAAGCCACCCTGAATTCCCCCCCTGCCTGGGAGCATTTCCCAAGCAGGATCAGAGCTGTGGCTTCACTCCCTCATTCCCTGGGCATTGCTTCCCAACTGACCCCATCCCCGGGGCTTTGCAGCCATAGGAGACTTGTCCAGCTGAGTGTCCCTGGTGCTGACTGTGTCCTGTCTGGCCGGGTGTCCCCGGTGCCAACACTGTCCCATCCCTGTCCCCGGTGCCAACACTGTCCCAATCCTGTCCCCAGTACTGACGCTGTCCCATCCCTCTTCCCAGCACTGACCCTGTCCCGTTGTGTCCCTGGTACCGACCCTGTCCCATCCCTGTCCCCAGCACTGACCCTGTCCCGTCCTGTCCCCAGTACCAACACTGTCCCATTCCTGTCCCCAGCACTGACCCTGTCCCATCCCTGTCCCCAGCACTGACCCTGTCCCGTCGTGTCCCCGCAGTGCTGAGCGCGCCGGGCGAGGAGGAGCCCCCGGAGCTGGTTCTGAGCGACGCGGAGGCGGCGGGGGCGCGGCGGGCGCAGCTGGAGCTGGAGGCCCGGGCGGCCTTCCTGCGCTTCATGGCCTGTGCCCTGCGCGGGTACCGCTCCTTCCTGCGGCCCATCGCGCCCGCGCCTGCCCCGGCCGGCCGCGACGCTGGCAGCCTCTTCGCGCTCCAGGGTGAGCAGGGGACATGGTGGGGTGTCCTTGCGAGTTCTGTGCTGCCCTGTCCGGCTGGTTCCTGCTCATCTTCGTCCCGTCCCATTCCATCCCATCCCATCCTATTGATCCCATCCCATTCCCGATCCCATCCTGTGCATCCCATCCCATTCCATCCTGTACATCCCATTGATCCCATCCCATTCCCGTTCCCATCCCATCCCATTGATCCCATCCTGTGCATCCCATTCCATCCTCTACATCCCATCCCATCCCACTGATCCCATGCCACCCCAATGCTCCCTTCGTGTCCCCTTTGTGTCCCCAGGGTTCCTGCGCTCCCGCGAGCGGGCGTACCAGCGTTTCTATGGGCAGCTGCTGCGCACGCAGCTCTTCACGCAGTTCATCGAGGACTGCTCCTTCGCCAGCGACCGCGAGCCCTGCCTCGAGTTCTTCGACACCTGCGTCGACAAGGTCTGTCCCTGTGTCCCTGTGTCCCCTCTGTGTCCCTTGTGTGTCCCTTGTGTGTCCCTTGCTCCCTGCCTTGAGTTCTTCGACACCTGCGTCAAAAAGGTGTGTCCCTGTGTCCCCTCTGTGTCCCCTCTGCATGTCCCTCATGTGTCCTTCACTCCCTGCCTTGAGTTCTTCGACACCTGCGTCGACAAGGTCTGTCCCTGTGTCCCCTCTGTGTCCCCTCTGTGTCCCTTGTGTGTCCCTTGTGTGTCCCTTGCTCCCTGCCTCAAGTTCTTCGACACCTCTGTTGACAAGGTCTGTCCCTGTGTCCCCTCTGTGTCCCCTCTGCATGTCCCTCATGTGTCCTTCACTCCCTGCCTTGAGTTCTTCGACACCTGCGTCGACAAGGTCTGTCCCTGTGTCCCCTCTGTATCCCTTGTGTGTCCCTTGCTCCCTGCCTTGAGTTCTTCGGCACCTGCGTCAACAAGGTGTGTCCCTGTGTCCCTGTGTCCCCCCTCTGTGTCCCTTGTGTGTCCCCTCTGTGTCCCTTGCTCCCTGCCTCGAGTTCTTCGACACCTGCGTCGACAAGGTCTGTCCCTGTGTCCCTGTGTCCCCTCTGTGTCCCTTGTGTGTCCCTTGTGTGTCCCTTGCTCCCTGCCTTGAGTTCTTCGACACCTGCGTCAAAAAGGTGTGTCCCTGTGTCCCCTCTGTGTCCCCTCTGCATGTCCCTCATGTGTCCTTCACTCCCTGCCTTGAGTTCTTCGACACCTGCGTCAACAAGGTCTGTCCCTGTGTCCCCTCTGTATCCCTTGTGTGTCCCTTGCTCCCTGCCTTGAGTTCTTCGGCACCTGCGTCAACAAGGTGTGTCCTTGTGTCCCTGTCCCCCCTCTGTGTCCCTTGTGTGTCCCCTCTGTGTCCCTTGCTCCCTGCCTTGAATTCTTTGACACCTGTGTCAACAAGGTCTGTCCCTGTGTCCCCTCTGCATGTCCCTTGTGTGTCCCTTGCTCCCTGCCTTGAGTTCTTCAACAGCTGTGTCAACAAGGTGTGTCCCTGTGTCCCCTCTGTGTCCCCTCTGCGTGTCCCTTGTGTGTCCCTCACTCCCTGCCTTGAGTTCCTCATCCCTGTGTCCCCTTCGTGTGTCCCTGTGTCCCCTCCGTCCCCCTGCTGACCCTGCCGCCCCTCCAGGTGCAGGTGGACCTGGAGAAGCCCGAGGACACGCCCCTGATGGAGCTGGACGACCCCCGTGGTGGGGAGCACACGGTGTTCATCACCCCCCCGGAGCAGCCGGCGGGGCCCGACGGGGCCGAGCCCCCCGCGCGCTACAGGTGAGACCCCCGGGCCCCTCGCTGGGTCTCCCCCTCCCCAAACCCCCCTCACCTGCGCCCCCCACACCCAGGTATGACGGGTTCCCCACGCTGCGCCCGGAGCTGCTGGAGCCCCCCCGGGACCCTCTGGTGGCTCAGCTGTGCCAGGCCAGGAGCAGCGCCCCGAGCAGCCCCGCGCCACGGCGCACCAAGCAGGTGAGGGACAGCACCTGGGCACGGCTGCTGGGACACCTGGGCAGGTGGGACAGCACCTGGCTAAGTGTCCCAGTGGGCTGTGACACCTGGGCAGGTGGGACAACACCTGGCTAAGTGTCCCTGTGAGCTGTGCCACCTGTGAGATGGCACAACACTCACACAGGTGCCCCCGAGCTGTGCCACCTGGCCAGGTGCCCAGCTGGGCACGGCACTGAGGGCTCAGCTCCCATTCCCTGACTGTCCCCTGGTGTCCCCAGGAGATGAAGGTGGCCCAGCGGGTGGCCCAGAAGTCGTCGGCGGTGCCTGAGCTGTGGGCACGGTGCCTGCTGGGGCACTGCTACGGCCTCTGGTTCCTGTACCTGCCCACGCAGGTGCGCGCTGCCCCTGCCAAGCTGCGGGCGCTGCAGCTGGCCTATGACGTGCTGCGCAAGATGGAGCAGCACAAGGTGGTGCTGCCCGACGAGGTGGGTCAGGTCCTGCCCCAGAACCTGCAGGAAAAAGGGGCAGCTGCTGTGGGGTGGCACTGATGGGGTCAGTGGGGCTGGAGGGTGAGGGAAATGAGAAACTGTGGTTGGTGTCCAGGGCTGGGTCCAGTGTCCAGGGCTGGGTCCAGTTCTCAGGCCAGGAGGGACTTGGAGGGGCTGGAGCAGCTGGAGACGGGAATGGAGAACGTGTGAGGGAGCTGGAAAGGGAGAAAAGGCGGCTCTGAGAGGACTTTGTGGCTCTGCACAGCTCCTGACAGGAGGGGACAGCCAGGGGATGGGTCAGGTCCTACTCCTGTCCCCTCCTGTCTGGGGTGGCACTGCTGGGGTCAGTGGGGCTGGAGGGTGAGGGAAACGGGAAACTGTGGCCAGTGTCCAGTGCTGGGTCCGGTGTCCAGTGCTGGGTCCAGTGTCCAGGGCTGTGTCCAGTTCTCAGGCCAGGAGGGACATGGAGGGGCTGGAGCACATCCAGAGATGGGGAAGGGGCTGGAGCAGCAGGAGAAGGGAATGGAGAACCCCTGAAGGAGCTGGGAAGGGGCTCAGCCTGGAGCAAAGGAGGCTCAGGGGGGCCCTTGTGGCTCTGCACAGCTCCTGACAGGAGGGGACAGCCAGGGGGCTCAGGCTCTGCTCCCAGGGAACAGGGACAGGATGAGAGCTGGGCCAGGGGGGCCTCGGGGTGGATATTTGGGAAAATCCCTCCTGAAGAAACTGCTCAGGCTTTGGAAGGGCTGCCCAGGGCGGTGTCTGAGGAGTCCTGGGCATTGGTGTCCAGCTGGGGATTGGCACAGCTTGTGCTGCTGGGGCTCTGTGGCATTCTGAGGCCGGAGGGGTGCCCGGGGTGCCCCCCAGGCTGACGGGGAGGTGCCCCCCAGGTGTGCTACCGCATCCTGATGCAGCTGTGCGGGCAGTACGGCGAGCCCGTGCTGTCCGTGCGCGTCCTGCTGGAGATGAAGCGCGCCGGCATCGTCCCCAACACCGTCACCTACGGCTACTACAACAAGGTGACACGGAGGGGACGCCCTGGGGGGGGTCCTGGGGGTCCCCTGGCCACCCCTAACCCCCCCTGTGCCCCCTCGGCAGGCGGTGCTGGAGAGCAAATGGCCGGCGGGGACACAGGGGGGGCGCCTGCGCTGGGCCAAGCTGCGGAACGTGGTGCTGGGGGCGGCGCAGTTCCGGCAGCCCCTGAGGCAGAGGCAGCGCCAGAGAGCGGCTGGAGACCCCCCTGGTGAGGGCACGGGGGGGACAGAGGGGGTGGCACCACACTCACACCCCCTGGGCCCCCTCAGGTGACTGAGATCCCCCTGGTGAGGGCACGGGGGGGACAGAGCGGGGGTGGCACCACACTCACCACACCTGGGCCCCCTGTGGGTGATCGAGCCCCTCTGAGCATCTCCAGGGCATGGGGGAGACCCCAGTGATTGTCCCCTGTCCCCTCCTGTCACCTCCCTGTGTTGGGGGGGTGTTATGGGGGTTGTTAACACCCCCTTGTCCCCCCCAGGTGACTGAGCCCCCCCCCAGCCCACCCACTCACACTCACACCCCCTGATCGAGCCCCTCTGAGCATCTCCAGGGCATAGGGGAGACCCCAGTGATTGTCCCCTGTCCCCCTCTTGTCACCCCCCTGGGGCAGGGGGGTGTTATGGGGGTCATGGACACCCCCTTGTGTCCCCCCCAGGTCACTGTCCCCCCCATGGATGGGATCTGCTGTCCCTGACCCCTCTGTTCTGTCCCCCCCCCCAGGTGACCGTGCCCCCCCCCGCCCCGCGCCCCCCCCTGCACCGCCAGACCACCTGGGCGGGCCGGAGCCTCCGGGACCCGGTGCCGGCCCCGCGGCTCGTCAAGAGCGGCAGCCTCAGTTTCCCCGCCCGCACCGAGGCGGGGGCGGCCCGGGAGGGGCCCGGGGAGCCCCCCCTGCTCCCGGTGACCCCCACCCCGCCGCCCCCTCCCCACCGCCCGCGGGCCCCCCCCGGTTCGGCCGACGGGAGCCTCTCGGACATCGCCACCGACGACAGCGGCGGCGACGAGGGGCCCGGGGGGGCGGGTCCCGGTGGTGCCGGGGGTGGGGGTCCCGGGGGGGTGACCCCGCGCCGGGGCTTGGCGGCCAAGCTGCAGCAGCTGCTGTCCCCCGGTAAGCGCCCCCCGCCCCCGCGCCCCTCGGAGCCCCCTCGGGAGCCCGGGGGTCGCCGGGGGTCGGAGCAGCGGGACGGGGACCCCCCCACCTCACGGCGCAGCCCCGCCGGGACCCTGCTGCGGCCCCGGGAGCGCCCCGAGTCCACGGCCTCCGAGGTACCGTGTCTGTCTGTCCAGCTGTCTGTCCGTCCGTCTGTCCGGCCGCCCCCCCTGACCCCCGTGTGTCCCCCGTCTCTCCGCAGAGCTCGGTGTCCCTGGGCAGTGAACTGGACCTGTCCGATGCCTCGGGGGGCAGCAGCGGCGCCCCCAAAGCCTCAGGGGAGCCCTGCACGGACGGGGGGGCGGGGACGGAGCCCCCCGGCCTGGAGGTGGGAAATGGGGGGGGCAGAGATGAGATTTGGGGGGCACAGCCGAGGTTTGGGGGACAGATCTGGGGTCTGGGGGTCAGAGCTGAGGTTTGGGGGGGCAGAGCTCAGGTTTGGGGGGCAGAGCCCAGGTTTGGGGGGCACAGCTGCCTTTGGGGTCAGAGTGAGCCGTGCCTGCAGGTGCTGCTCTCCAGCTGCTCGCGCTGCCCGGGCTGTGCCGCGCTCGTGTTCGATGAGGAGCTCATGGCCGGCTGGACCTCGGACGACTCCAACCTCAACACCTCGTGCCCCTTCTGCTCCCGCTCCTTCGTGCCCTTCCTGAGCATCGAGATCCGTGACCTCCGGCGGCCCCCCAGGTGCCACCCCCGGGGACCCCCCCTAGGGACCCCCACTGCCCTCCCCATGTCCCCAAGGTGTCCCCAACACCCCTCTTTGCTCCCCACCATTCCCCCCATCCATCCATCATCCATCATCCATCCATCATCCATCCATCCATCCATCCATGGATCCATCCATCATCCATCCATCATCCATCCATCCATCCATCATCCATCATCCATCCATCCATCATCCATCCATCCATCCATCATCCATCCATCCATCCATCCATCCATCCATCCATCCATCATCCATCATCCATCCATCATCCATCACCCATCCATCATCCATCCATCACCCATCCATCATCCATCCATCATCCATCATCCATCCATCCATCATCCATCATCCATCCATCCATCCATCCATCCATCCATCCATCCATCCATCCATCACCCATCCATCATCCATCCATCCATCCATCCATCCATCCATCCATCCATCCATCCATCCATCCATCCATCCATTCACCCTTTGGGGGTTCCCCGGTGCCCCCCATTACTCTGACCCCCCTGTCTGTCCCGCAGCCCCCCCCCGGTGCCCCCCTCCCCGCAGGGGCCGGTGCTCAGTGACCGCCGGCGCTGCCTGGAGCTGGATGGGACCCCCGAGACCCCCGGGACCCCCGGGACCCCTGGGCTGTGCAACGGCTGTGCTGAGACCCCGGTACTGGGGGAACTGGGAATGGTGGGGGGGGGGGGGGGTCCCTCATCCCTGAAATTGGGGTTGGGACAGTCCCAGCTGGGATTTGGGGTCACTGGGGGTGCTTTGGTGGTTCTGGGCTGGGCAGGGGGTCCCAAGTGTGTCCCCCCCAAATTCTCAGGTCCTGGTGCTTCTAGGGGGTCCCTCCCCTCTAATTTGGGGATCCCCATTCCCGGGTCTGGACAGGGGGTGCTCCCAGGTCCCGGGGTGTTCCAGGGATGGGCAGAGGTTGTCCCCCCCTCCCAATCCGGGTGTCCCCATTGTGTCCCCCCCTCCCAATGCGGGTGTCCCCATCGTGTGTCCCCCCCTGCAGCCCCCGTGGCGCCGGGAGCGCGTGGCCTTTGCCTACCTGAGCCCCCTGGTGCTGCGCAAGGAGCTCGAGAGCCTGGTGGAGAACGAGGGCGGGGAGCTGCTGGCGCGGCCCGAGCTGGTGGACAAACACCCCATCATCTACTGGAACCTGCTCTGGTTCTTCCAGCGCCTGGCACTGCCCAGCCAGCTGCCCCTGCTGCTGCTGGGCTCCCAGCATGCGCCCCCGGACCCACAGGTGCGTTTGGGGGGCTCTGGGGAGTTCTGGGGGGGCTCTGGTGGGGCTCTCGGGGTGTCTGGGGGGGTCCTTGGTGGTGCTGAACCCACCCAACCTGTCCTGAATCCCCCAACCCTGTCCCGCAGCCCTGCTGGGTTCCCAGCACGGCCCCCACCACCCTCAGCTGGGTTTGGGGGGTTTGGGGGGCTCTGGGGGGGGTCCTTGGTGGTCCTGACCCCCCCCCCCCCCATCGTGCAGCCCCCCGAGCCCTCCCGTGTCCGTGTGAGGCTCCTGTGGGATGTGCTGAGCCCCGACCCCGAGAGCTGCCCCCCCCTCTACGTCATCTGGAGGCTGCACAGTGAGAGCAGGGACTGGGATTGGGGGATATGGGAATGGGGAGATTGAGATATGGGATTGGGGGTGTGGGATATGGGATTGGGGTGTGGGATTTGGGGGGTGGGATTGGAGGATTGGATTTGGGGTGTGGGATTGGGGATATGGGGATGGGGATATGGGATTTGGGGTTGGGGGATTGGATTTGGGGTATGGGGATATGGGAATGGGGATATGGATTGGGGATATGGGATTGGGGGTGTGGGATTGGAGATATGGGATTGGGGATGTTGGAATGGGTATATGGGATTGGGAGATGTGGGGATGGGGTAAACAGGGGGATGGAAGGAGGAGGGGAATGGCCAAGAGCAAAGAGGGGAATCGGGGACACCTTAGGGACACTGGGCTCACCTTTGGGGTCCCCGAGGTGACATCCCAGGCGATTTGGGGACACTGGGGTCACATTTTGGGGTCCCCCAGGTAATATCCCAGGGGATTTGGGGTCACGTTTTGGGGTCCCCCAGGTAACATCTCAGGGAATTTGGGGACACTGGGGTCATGTTTTGGGGTCCCTCAGGTAACATCTCAGGGGATTTGGGGACACTGGGGTCACGTTTTGGGGTCCCTCAGGTAACATCCCCCCCCGGCTGCACCCCTGGGGCCCCCCGGCCCCCCAGTTCTCGCTGCCCTTCCTGGAGGCCCTGCTGAGCCACGTGGGGCTCAATGAGGTGCACAAAGCCATTGGGCTCTTCCTGGAGACCCTGGCGGACCCCAAAGCCCCCCGCACCCTGCACAGGTATGGACACACCCCCAAATTCCAAACCTCCCCCCCCCCCCCCCCCAAATTCCCCCAAAATCCCCCAAATCCCCCCTCCCTGTCCCCTCCTGCAGGAGCATTTATCGGGAGCTGCTGTTCCTGACGCTGGCGGCGCTGGGCCGGGAGCACACGGACATCGGTACGGGGGGCACGGGGGTGACATTGGGGGGACATGGGGGGTGGCACAGAGGGACATGGGGGGCTCAGGGTGTGTTTGGGGTGACACGGTTGGTGTAGGGGGGCTCAGAGGGACATGGGGGGCTAAGGGGGCACCTGAGGGGTGTTGAGGGCTTGAGGGGGACATGGGGGTGGCACAGAGGGACACGGTGGGTCTGGGGTGCTTGGAGGGCTATGGGGTGCTCAGGGTGTGTCCGGGGGGTACACGGGGGTCCGGGGGTGTCCGTGCTGACCCCCGCGTGTCCCCCCCAGCCGCCTTTGACCGCCGGTACCGTTCGGCGCTGGCCAAGCTGGGCGGGGCCCCGGGCCGGGATGAGCTGCGGCGGCGGCGGGCGCAGCCCCCGAGCGCCAGAGCCTCCGAGTGCCGCCGGTGTTTCGGGGCGCCCCCCGAGTGCTGAGAGACCCCCGGGACCGACACCGGCACAGGGAACCCCGGGAACCCCCCAGGAGGAGATGGGAACGAGCCCCCCCGGGCACCCCCAAAGTGTGTGTGTGGGGGGCGAGATGGGGAAGGGACCGCCCCCCCCAGGACCCTCCTCAAATACTCCAGGGACCCCCAGGACCACCCTCAAATCTTTCAAGGTGGGGAAAGGACCCCCAGGAACCCCACAAATACTCCAGGAGGCAGAAGGGACCCCCCCAGGACCGCCCTCAAATGCTCCAGGGTGGGGAGAAAGGACCCCCGGCACCCCAGGCTCACGACGGGTTTTATAAGTCAGTGTTAATATATTTTTATTTATTTATTCAGCCTCCCCCAGAGTGAGAGCGCGGGTGGGACAGGCAGGGGCGGCTCTGGGGGGGTTCCCCCTCCTCATTTCTGTCCCGGGGGGGTTTGGGGGTGGCAGGGCAGCTGGGGGGGCTTTGGGTTTGTGCCCCCCGGGGGGATTTGGGGCCATTGGGGGGTTCGGTGGCCACTGGGGGGGGGTTCGGGGCCGCCCCCTCCCCTCGCACTGTGCAATAGCAGCCCCCGCCCCAGGGGCCTGTAAATAAAAGCTGCTGCGGTATTTTCCTCGCTGTCTCCAGGATAATTTTTATTTACCAGGGGGGTTTTAGGGTGCGGAACCCCCCTGAGGGGAGTGAGGCCGGATCCGCCATCTTGGACCCTGGCGCTGCCCTCAGGCCGCCATCTTGGATCCGGGCACGGGCCATGAGGCCTCGCGGCCGCCGAGCCCCGCGCGCTGCGGCCCCGCCGGGCATTGGTGGGCTCTGCCCGGTGTCCCCAAAGCCGGGATCTCCTCCCCGGAGCCACCGCGGCCTCGCAGAGGCGCCACGTGCGGCAGAACCAGGCCGGTGCTGGGCCCGGGGCGGGTACGGTGGCTGGGAGGGGACAAAACTCCCCGGCGCGCCGGGGGAGAAGTCGCGCGCCGCCACCGCGCGCCGCCGGCGGTACCCGGATGTTCAGGCTCGGGGACCCATTAAAGGCGCCCCGCGGGGAAGCTCGGCGCGTACACATTGGTGCAGCGGGACATCAATCATTGCTGAGACACCCAGTGAAAGCTGTCAGGCGGGATAAGAACGGGTTGCAGGGATTCCATTGGTGAGATCTTGTGCCAGTCTGCGTGCCGCACCAATTGGCGTCGCGGCTGGGGTCGGGAGGCGGGGCGGGCGCGGCGGCGGCGGCGGCCAATCAGCGGCATTGTTTGTGGTGGTGCCGGTTGCGCTCGGCGGTGGCCGCGTCTGCTCCGCCCGCCCGGCCCGGGACCCCCGGGACCGCCCGGGACCCGCCGGGAACCGCCGGGACCCACCGTGAACCGCCGGGAACCACCGGGAACCGCCGGGAACCCGCCGAGACCCCCGAGCCAGGTGAGGCCCGCGGGGGCGGCGGGGCCGGGCCCGGCGGGGGCGGGGCAGGGCCTGTCTCGGAGTGGGGGGGGCGAGAACAGGGGCTGGGGGGGATTTTGGGGGCTCAGGGCGGATTTTGGCGGCCTGAGAGTGGATTTTGAGGGGCTGAGGGCGGATTTTGGGGGGCTGAGGGCAGCAGGCAGAGCCCGAGGGGTTGGGCGGCGGCGGAGGTCGGATTTGGGGGAGCAGAGCTCGGATTTGGGGGAGCAGCGCTCAGGGATTTTGGGGAGCAAAGCTGAGGGATTTTAGGGAGCAGAGCTCAGATGTGGGGGAGCAAAACTGAGGGATTTTGGGGAGCAGAGCTCAGAGATTTTGAGGGGTAGAGCTCGGATTTGGGGAGCAGAGCACAGGGATTTGGGAGTGCGGAGCTCAGGGATTTTAGGGAGCAGAGCTCAGATTTTGGGGAGCAGAGCTGAGGGATTTTGGGGGTAATGCTGAGGGATTTTGGGGAGCAGAGCTCAGATTTTGGGAAGCAGAGCTGAGGGATTTTGGGAGTAATGCTCAGGGATTTTGGGGAGCAGAGCTGAGGGATTTTTGGGGGGCAGAGCCCAGGGATTTTGGGGAGCAGAGCCCAGGGATTTTAGGGAGCAGAGCTCAGATTTGGGGGAGCAGAGCCCAGGGATTTTGGGGGGCTCAGCCCGGGAGGTTTGGGGGCGCGCCGGGGAATCCCCCGGGAAATCCGGGGTGTTCCCGATGGGATTTAGGGGGGCGGATGCCGGGAACCCCCTGGATCGCCCCCCCTCGAGCCCCCCTTTGTTTCCTCCGCTCCGTGCGGGATTCGGGAGCGGCTCCCGGTTCCTTTCCGCGCCGTTTCCCGGCCTCATCCCGGATTTCCTCCCCGCGGGATTCTCCCTCTTTTCCTGCCGCCCCCCCCTCACTTCCCGGTGCTGCTTCCCCTGCTCGAAGGCAGCGGGGAAACTTTGCCATCCCTGCAGGAGCCTCCGGCGCCTTCCCCTGCCCGCGTTTGGGGTGGGATCGGGATGAAAACGCCGCACTGGGGGGGTGGGAGGGGGCACGGCCCCTTCCTCACCGCTTTTTGGGAAGCTGGATCCTCTCCCAGCAGCAGATCCGAGAGGATTTCTCCTCCCGGCGATGAGGATTTCTGCTCCCGAGGAGAATCCTTGCCCACATTCCCAAAATTGAGGCGTTCGGGCGCTTTCCCCTCCCTTTGGAGCCTGGAGAAGGGATCTGTGATGGCGGGGGGAGGGGGTGGTTTGCCGGGAACAGAGGAGGAGGAGGAGATTTGGGAATCTGGGAGCAGGGAGGAAGAGCCGGGATCGATTGGCTTTTCCCGAGCTTCTCTGATTTTTTTTTTTTTTAATTTTAATTTTTAATTTTAACATCCATTTGATTTTTTTTTTTTTTTGGAGCTTCCTCGGCCGCTGCCGGGCGGGAGGAGGAGGAGGAGGAGGAGGAAGGGGGAGCACGGGAATGGGAGCAGCCTCCTCCTGGCAGGAGTGTGGGAGGATTTGACTCCTGTTCCTCGGTGCTCCCGGGTGGGGGCTGGGGCTGATGGCACAGCCAGCCGCGCTTTTAGGGCGATTTCAGGCGTTTTAAGGACTGGGGGTGCCCGCCCTGAGAGACCCTGGCACGTGCCAGGATCTGGGACATCCCCCAGATCTGTGTGGTGTTGGGGTGAAATGGAGTTTCCACAGGGAATCCCTGCTGGGAATCCAGGATCGAGCTGGGATTTGGTGGTGTTGGAGCTGCTGGGATCCATCCCAGGGCTCCGTGGTGGTTCCAGTGCTCTGATCCTCTGGGATCTCAGTGCCACCTTCCCCTGGCACCTTTCCTGGTCATGAGGCTGGCACTGCCTCCATCCATCCTCCATCTCTGCTTGGAGCACGTGCCAGGGTTTGGGACATGTGCACGGGGATTTGGGGGAGCAGAGCTGAGATTTGGGGGAGCAGAGCTGAGATTTGGGGGAGCAGAGCTGAGATTTGGGGGAGCAGAGCTCAGGATGCTCATGCTGAGGTTGCTGTTGGGGTGAAATGGAGTTTCCACAGGGAATCCCTGCTGGGAATCCAGGATTGAGCTGGGATTTGGTGGTGTTGGAGCCTCTTGGGATCCATCCCAGGGCTCCATGGTGGTGCCACTGCTCTGATCCTCTGGGATCTCGGTGCCACCTTCCCCTGGCACCTTTCCTGGCGCTGCCTCCATCCCTTTCCCATCTGTGCTCAGAGCATCCCCCCGGAGCAGGGCGGCTCCCGGGCTCCCCTCAGGTGCTGCTGGCACAGGGGAGGGCAGCAATTCCTGCCTGGCAGGATTTATTCTTTATCCCACTCAGGAGGTTCTTGGGAGCACCTTCCCCTCCAGTGCCATCTCCCAAGGGGGTTGGGATCCACGCTCAGGACAGGAATTTCCCACATTCCTTCCAATCTTCAGCTTTTTCCTGATTATTTCCCAGGTCATTGACAGTTTTCCATGCTTGGCTCTTCCATCTCCAATGGCAAAAATGCTCCTTGGTCCATCAGAGTTCCTGGTGGAAAATTGTGAGTTTGGGTTTCACATGGATCCTGGAATTCCTCCCCATGGATGGCTGGGGTTGTGTTTGCTGTGGGTTTTGTTGCTGTTTTAGGGTCTTTTCCAGGTTTTTAGGGATATCTCTGGGTTTGGGTTTCACATGGATCTGGGAATTCTGCTCTGTACAGCCATGGATGGCTGGGGTTGTGTTTGCCGTGGGTTTTGTTGGTGCTTTGGGATTTTTTTGAGATTTTTAGGGAAATCTGTGCATTTGGATTTCATGTGGATCCTGGAATTCCTCCCCATGGATGGCTGGGGTTGTGTTTGCCGTGGGTTTTGTTGCTGTTTTAGGGTCTTTTCCAGGTTCTTAGGGAAATTCTGTGTTTTGTAGCATTTAGGGATGCTCTCATGGCTGGGATGGTATGTGCTGGGATGCACCCTCATTTCTCTGCAGGAATTTCTTCCCAACATCCCCCCCAAATCTCCCCTTTCCCAGCTCCCAGCCCTTCCCCCTTTTCCTGCCACTCCCCGTCCTTGTCCCACACCCCTCAGAGCCCTCAGAGCCTCTTTGGCTGCTGGGGATGCTCCAGGCTCTCCCTGGGCCTTCCCTTTTCCAGGCTGGGCAATCCCAGCTCCCTCCTCCTTCAGCAGGACACGGGGAATGTTCAAGGATGTCCCAGCCCATTCCCATCAGGAGCTGCCCTGTTGTGTCTGGGGCTCCTTCCATCCCCAAATCCGCCCCCATCCCGCTGCTTTGGGGATTTTGGGCACCTCAGTGCTCACTCAGAGCTGGGGGAGCTCATCCTGATCTGAGGGAAGTGGGTCAGGAAGAGGCTGCAGTGCTGAGCTTGGTTCTTTCTTTATTTTTATTTCTTTATTTCCCCCTTTTTTATTTTCCCCCTTTTTTATTTTCCCCCTTTTTTATTTTCCCCCTTTTTTATTTTCCCCCTTTTTTATTTTCCCCCTTTTTTATTTTCCCCCTTTTTTATTTTCCCCCTTTTTTATTTTCCCCCTTTTTTATTTTCCCCCTTTTTTATTTCCCCCCTTTTTTATTTCCCCCCTTTTTTATTTCCCCCCTTTTTTATTTCCCCCCTTTTTTATTTCCCCCCTTTTTTATTTCCCCCCTTTTTTATTTCCCCCCTTTTTTAGTTTTCTTTCTTTATATTCTTCTTTCTTTTTATTATTTTTCTTTCTTTTTCTTTTTCTTTTTTTCTTTTTCTCTTCTTATTATTTTTCTTTTTTTTCTTTTTCTTTTTAAATTTTTTTTCTTTATTTTTATTTTAATTTTTTATGCTTCTTTTTAAAATCTTATTATTATTATTTTTCTTTATTTTAATTTTTCTTGATTTATTTTTCCTTTTTCTTCCCCTGGTTTTCCCATGAATGCAGCCCTTCCCAGCACTGGCAGGTCCAGGATGGGCTGGGGCAAGGGGATCACTCTCCCCTCCAGACCCCGGGGTTGCCTCTCTGCCCCTTGGATGTGGAATTTGGGATGGTGGCATCTGGAAAATCCCTGAACTCCCTCTGAAGAGCAGCCCCAGCCTCTGGAATCCGCAGGGTGTTGGGAGCGGCGCCTCCAAACCTAAAATTAGCCCCGGGTTTGATTTCCAGGGATGCTCCTCACGGCCATGGGGTCCCATCCCCGCCCCAGAGACCCCACCCCGTGAGCTCTGAGTGGGGATTTTGGGGCTGAATCCTGGAATTGCCCCATTTTGGAAGCCCTGGGGGCGGAGGCGATGGGAGGAGTTGGATTTGTGTGGGTTTTCCATGCCTGGGGTGGTTTTCCCAATAAAATCTGGGCTTCATTTTCATGGAGTCCCCGAAGATGGACACATGAACCCTGGGGTTTTTTGGGGTGAGACTGAGCCAAAGCCTGTGGGAAGGGGAGGCTGCTCCTTGTCATCCATTCCCACTCAGCTGCGAGCAAGAAATTGCCCAAAATCCACGTGAAACTCCCCAAACTGCGGGTGTGCTCCCCAAATCCTGGCTCTTAGGGAGGGCCTGGCTGCAAAACCTGCCTGGGCTGTTTCCCACAGGGGATTTTAAGGTCGAGGCTCCAGGGATTGGTCCTTGGCTGAAGGAAGGATTGGGAATTTCAGCTGCTCCCGGTTCCAGCTCACCTCAAGGATGAGAGGTGCAGGTGGGGGAGCTCCTCCATGTCCATGAGGAATTCCCCAGCTCCTCAAACACATCCCTCCACACTGAGGGAAAAGGCAGCAACCAGAGGGACGCAGAATTCCAGGGAATTCCAGAATGATCCCATGGTTCTCCTTCAGTAACTCCAAACTTGCTGTTTGGGAAAAAAAAAAAAAAATAATCCCAAACTTGGATTTTCTTCTTTATTAAGTCCTGGATTCCAATTAAATCTTGGAGCCTTGAGAAATCCCAACACTTCCTTGTGCCATGGGGGCATTCCCATGGCTGGGTGTTTGTTCCTTCCAAGGAATGGTCTCAGTGGAAGGTTGAGGAATCCCAGAACCCAAAATGTGCTGGTTTTAGCTGGAATTGCTGGGCTGGGAGGTTGGAGCTGCTGGATGTGGGTGGGAATGGCTCTGGTGTCCTTTGGGATGGGAATCCTGAAATTCCATTAGGCCAAGGCCATGTCTGGAGGGGTTGGGATGAATCCATGGGAATGGGATCATGGATTCCTGCTTTTCCAAGGAATGGCCTCAAGGGAAGGTTGAGGAATCCCAGAACCCAACACTCACTGGTTTTACTGGGAAGTTGGAGCTGCTGGATGTGGGTGGGGATGGCTCTGGTGTCCTTTGGGATGGGAATCCTGAAGTTCCATCAGGCAAAGGAGAGGTTAACCCAGCTGGGGTTGGGATGAATCCATGGGAATGGGATCGTGGATTCCTGCTTTTCCATGGAATGGCCTCAATGAAGGTTGATGGAATCCCAGAACCCAACACTCACTGGTTTTACTGGGAAGTTGGAGCTGCTGGATGTGGGTGGGGATGGCTCTGGTGTCCTTTGGGATGGGAATCCTGAATTCCCAGCAGGCCATGGACACGTTCTGGAGGGGTTGGGATGAACCCATGGGAATGGGATCATGGATTCCCACCTTCCCCTGGTCGGATCCTGGCAATCCTTGGGTTGTGTTGAGGTTGTGGTGGAAGCTCCTTGAGCGAGGCCTTCCCTGGAGATCAGGATTCCCACTGGATGGCAGATTTGGGGAAAAATCTTCCATTTCCCTGCTTAATCACCCTCCAGTTTTCCCAGAATCTCTTGCTGAGTGCACAGTGTTGGCCTGAGGCCGGATCAGGATCACAGATCCTGTCTGTGTTTAGTTTAGGAGGAGAGGGAATTGGATCCAGGGATTCTCTGTTTTGAGGGAGATGCATCAGTGGGGAAGAAGATCCAGGGATCCTTTGGATTTGGGATAAAAGGAGCTCTGGTCAGATTCCTCAAAGACCTTTTGAGGAAACAGAAGCTCCCAGGGAATGGATCCACAGGGAAAAACCCCCAAATCCAATTAAATGATGTTTGAGTGCTTCCTTTGCCCATCCTGGCTGGGAGGATCCATTGGGAATCCATTGGGAGCAGTGGGATGGGGCAGGAGCAGGGATGGGAGGGATTTTATCCCTTCCCAAATCCCCACCCAGCAAAAAACAGGGATGGAAGGGCCTGAGGAAAAGGGGGAGGATGGAAACAGCCTGGAATGGTCCTGAAAAACCAGGGGATGGAGAAATAAAGGAATTTGCTGCTCTCCTGTGCCCTCTGCGTTTTCCATGGACACAGCCTGGAATAAATCATCCCCGGGCCCATCCCACCCCCTCATTAGCTGATAAATCCATGGAAACGAGCATGCAATTAAAGCTAATTAATCCTTTCCCCCTTTGGAAACCAAATTGTTCCATTTTATCCAAGAAAGGCAAACTGGGGGTTCCAGTGCTGGAATGCTGTGGAATTCCCAGACTCCCACACCTCAGGGGTGGAACCAAGCCGTGGATGTGGGGGATTATGGGATTATCGGGGTGTTCTGGGGCAATCTGAGCCTTTCCATCTGCTCCAAGCCCTGTCCAGCCTGGCCTTGAGCATTTCCAGGGATGGGGCAGCCTCAGGTTCCTGGGATAATCTGTGCCAGGGCCTCCCCACCCTCACAGGGAGGGCTGGAAGGAGGATAGGGATATTCCTGTGGCTAAGGAATCCCAAATATCCAGGCTCAATCTCCCGTGTTTTGGTTCAAAACTGTGTTTTCCATTCCCTGGGGTTCTCCATCCCTGGGATTCTCCCATCTCCTGGGTTCTCCATGCGGTGAATGCTCCAAGCTCTCATTAATTCCTTTAACGAGGCCCCAGATCTGTCCCCATCCTCTTCCCTCTGCTCCCTGCTCGGGACACCCTCAGCCCTGGGGACCCAGAGTGGGGTTTGGGCGCCTCTGGAATTGGGCTCAGCTGGATCAGGAGGTTTGGGACAGCTGAAATCCCTCTGGATGCTCCTTCTGCAGGGCCAAACCCCACAGGTGGCGTCTCCCAGCCCTTGGCATCTTCGGGGAATCTTCCCAGGGAATCCTCAGGGATCTTCCCCTGCTCCCTGTGACCTTTGCTGGGACCCTTTGGCATCTTCCTCACATCCCTCAGCATCTCCTCCTGCCCCTTCCCTTGGTGTCTTTTTTTGGGATTTTGGCGTCTTCGTCGACATCCCTTGGTGTCTTCTTGGTTGTTCCTTGGCATCTTGCACATCCCTGGGCAACTTCCCTGGGATCCCTGGGCACATTCCCTGGGCACATTCCATGGGCACATTCCATGGGATCCCTGGGCACATTCCCTGGGCACATTCTGGGATCCCTGGGCACATTTCCTGGGCACATTCCATGGGCACATTCTCGGATCCCTGGGCACATTCCATGGGCACATTCTGGGATCCCTGGGCACATTTCCTGGGCACATTCCATGGGCACATTCTCGGATCCCTGGGCACATTCCATGGGCACATTCTGGGGTCCCTGGGCACATTCCCTGGGATCCCTGGGCACATTCCCTGGGCACATTCCCTGGGATCCCTGGGCACATTCTGGGGTCCCTGGGCACATTCTCTGGGATCCCTGGGCACATTTCCTGGGATCCCTGGGCACATTCCCTGGGATCTCTCGGGACCCTCTCCCTGCCCTGGGCTCGGCGATCCCGAGGCTGCTTCGACCTCGGGCCGCGGTTTTTTTTGGCGATGGGAGGGGCGGCTCCCGGCGGCGCCGAGGCTCCTTTTTGGGAGGGAAAGGGTTAAAATTCCAGGGGAGGGAAGGAGCTTCCATGAATGAAGACAAAGTTTGGCGGGGGGCCAGCTGCGGGGGGAGGGGGAGCGGGGAGGGGGCGGCCGCGCCAGCGCCGAAACCCCAGGAAAAATTAAACCCCCCCCCCCCCAAAAAAAAAAAATCCGGAGCCAGTTCCATGTCGGGAAGTGCCAAACCGGTCACGACCGGAATTTTTATCTTTTCTTCTTCTTTTTTTTTTTTTTTAATTTTTTTTTTCATTCAAATTTTTTTTTTTTTAATTCCCTTTTTTTTTTTTTTTTCCTTCCCTCTCCCTTCTCTTTTTCCCTGCCCCGCGAGGCATCATGGGAAAAAGTCAGCATCCCCCCTTTTCTTTTGTTTAATAAAACAGAACGCGCATGATTGGCAGGGAAGGGCCCGCTCGGAGCGCGGCTCCGGCTCCGGCTGCGGCTGCGGCTCCGCGGGCGATGGAGCGCGGGGCCCTGCCCGGCCCCGGCCGCCTCCTGCCCCTTCCCGCTCCGCTCCCCGCTCCGCTCCTCCCTCGCTTTCTCGGCAACTCGAGGCAGCGGGAATATTGGACCTGTAAGTATCCCTCAGACCGTGCCGGGGTTTGTCGGGCAATTCGCACCGGACAAAAGGGTTCCTTAAGGTGCTTTTCCGCTTTTTTTAAATTTTTTTTTTATTTTTGTTTTTTTTTATTGTGGTTTTATTTTGTGTCTGGAGGAGGGAGTGTTTTAAGGAGAAAAGCAGCGCTGGCGCTGGGATTTGCTGTCGGAGCGGATCCGTGATTCCCTTCTCCCTTCCCTCCCCCCTTTCCCCACCATCGCTATTCCCCTGGAATTCTCCAATCCCACCCTCCCCGCCGCCCGCTGGACAGGGGCTGACAAAAATACCGGCAACAACAATGCCTCGCATCCCTGTCACGCCCTCCCCTTCCCCTGGTGATTGATTTCATTATCGATTGGGCCGTTCATGGGTGATCCATGGCCCCGCCGAGCCCGAGCGGCCGCACAAAGGCAGCGCCCGCAGTCGAGGAAATCGGGAAGCGTTATATAAGGGAGCCTGGGAAGTCTGCGTCATCCCGGATGGGGAGGGGGCCGGGGCCCGGCGCTCCCTCCTCCCCCCCACCTTCCATCCCATCGCTTTTTATTGCATTTTCTTTTTCCCAGCTGGCTTTTCCCAAAATGGGCCGGCCCAGCCAGATGCTTTGGAATTTTTATCTCTCTTTAAGACTTTGAGGAGTTTTTGGGTCTTCCCCCCTCTCCCCCCACCCATTTCAGGGCATAAAGCAGTTTCTGGAATTCCTGCTCTCCTCCCACATCCCAGAAATCCTGGGCTGGGATGAGGTGTGAGGCCCGTGGTGCTGGACCCGGCCCTGGCATTCCCTGCTCCTGAGAAGTGGAGTTGGACAAGAACACAAACTTAGGAGGGAAGGGAAGCGCTTTTGGGGAGGGAGGATTTTCCTCCTTTCCTACTTTTCCTGCTTCCCATTGTTAGTTTTGTACTTGACCTGGGGGTGCAGAATCTGAGGACATCCCGAGCTGGGGGTGCTGACCTGGAATCTGAGAGATCCAGGGTCTGAGAGACCCGGAACTGGGGGGATCCCCAGGGTCTGGGAGATCTGGAATCGGGGGGATCCAGGGTCTGGGAGATCCAGAATCTGAGAGATCCCGGGTCTGGGAGATCGAGAATCTGAGAGATCCAGGGTCTGGGAGATATGGAATCGGGGGGATCCAGGCTCTGGGAGATCTGGAATCTGGGAGATCCAGAATCCGAGAGATCCCGGGTCTGGGAGATCCAGAATTGAGGGGGGATCCCGGGTCTGGGAGATCCAGAATCCAGGAGATCCAGAGTCTGAGAGATCTGGAATTGGTGGTGGAATCCAGGGTCTGGGAGATTTGGAATCTGGGAAATCCAGGGTCTGGGAGATTCAGAATTGAGGGGGGATCCAGGGTCTGTCAGATCCAGAATCAGGGGGGATCCAGGGTCTGTCAGATCCAGAATCCAGGAGATCCAGGCTCTGTCAGATCCAGAATCAGGGGGATCCAGGCTCTGGCACTGGTGTGTGGGAGCAGGGACCGGTGTCCCCGTGCTGGGCTCCGGGAACGGGAGCAGCAGAACTCCTGGAGCAGTTTGCTCTGCAGGAATTCCCACTCTGCCACATCCCAGTGCCCGCTCCCATCCCTTCCCAAATCTTCCCTCGTATTCCCATTCCCTCCCGGGAGCAGCCGCGTCCCTGCGGCTTCTGGGATGGCTCTGGGGCCGTTCTTAGGGCTTCTCTGCCGTCGCTTTAATCCCGGTGCTCCTCCTGCTCCGGAGAAAATCTCCGTGAGCCGCCCTCATCCTCCCTTACCTGCCTCGGGATTCCTGCCCGGGGATTCCTGGAGCCAGCGCGGTTTTTGTTCAGCCTTGGAGGAAGGAGCCTTTTCCCCTTCCCGGATCCCGCTCCCGGCCGCCGAGCCCTTCAATCCCAATTACCTTTTTAGGTGATTCTCCTTTTCCTGGCGTTCCTTGGGAATGCTGGCCCTGGGAGCCAGCCATTTTGTGTTCGTTTTGTGTTCCTCCGTGCCGGAACGCCGTTGGTTTTTGTTTTTTTTTTTTTTTTTTTTTACGACGACGTCGGGATGTGCCGAGCCCGGATGGAATTGGAGCCGCCTCGTGCCGGGAAGCCCCCGGAGCGGGATTGTGGCCGGATGGCTCCGGATGAGCAGCCAGCCCTGTGCGTTTCCCATGGGATCAGCAGGGATTGACGCCAGATCCTGGGATTTAGGGGGGTTTGGGCAGTGGGAGCGTGCCCAGGTGAGCTCCAGGGGTTGGATCTCGCCAATTCCCGCTCCCTGATCCCGGGAAAACGGGACTTTAATGGGTTTTGGATGGGTTTTATTCCATCAGCCTCGTATCTGAGTGGGGTCTGGGTTTGGAGTGACTGGAATGGTGCTGGAGCCTCATGGAGCACCTTGGCTCTGGGGATGGGTTTGGATTCTGGGTCTCTCCTGGGATTAATCCCAGCCCCAAATGGACTTTGAGGGATGCTCTGGGTCCCCCAGGGCTGCCTCTGCCTGGCCATACCCGAGCTTCCCAAGGGGCAGAGCAGGGGCTGGGCTGGTTTATCCCTGATTTCCCATCCTTGCTCCCTGAGATCCCAGGGATCCACCTCGGCTCCTCTGGGGCTGCCAGCAGCTCCATTCAGCAGAATTCTGGTCCTGGTGGAAAGGGGTTGGGAAACTGGAGGGTGCTGGGGGCACTGGGGGCGTGTGGATCCCTCGTGGGGGATCAGGGATCACTCCTGGTGGATCAGGGATTGTTCCTGGTGGATCAATGATTGTTCCTGGCAAATCAGGGATCACTCCTGGTGCTGGATCAGGAATTGTTCTGGTGGATCAGGGATCCCTCGTGGCAGACCAGGGATCACTCCTGGTGGATCAAGGATTGTTCCTGGTGGATCAAGGATTGTTCCTGGCAGATCAGGGACCATTCCTGGTGCTGGATCAGGAATTACAACCCCTCCATGAGCTCTGGAGGGTCTGAGGCTGGAAACTGGGGCTGGAAGACCAACATGGGGATTGACCCAACGGAAAACCCTCCAAGGAGGCTGGGAAGGAGCTGGGACCTGCCTGGATAAACTCTGGCTGGAATTAACTCCTGGTGCTGCCAAGTCTTGGTTCTGGATTCCATCAGGTGAATCCCAGGATATTTTCATCTCTCCCTGGATATTCCCACTTCTTCCTGGAATATTCCTTCTTTTGGCCCAGCTCGCTCGTTCCAGCCTTTCAAATCCTCCCACTGAGGAATTTTTTTGTTGTTGTTGTTGGATATTTTCCCCTGTGGGCACCGCATCCAATACCCATGGAAAAGGGGGTGCTGCTTTGTTTGTCTGCACCAAACCCGTCCTGCCGGGCCCCGCGGAGCGGGAGGAACGTGCCGAGGAGCGCGTGGTGCCGCGGCAGGGACGGGATCCCCACGGAGAGCTGGCAATCACCAGCAGGCCCTGTCCAGCACCCTGGGATTCCTGGAAAGCCTCCCCAGGTCGGTCCAGCCCGCCCTGCTCATCCCACTCCTGCAGCTTCTGGAATCTTGGCTCTCAGGGATAACCCCAGTCCGGAGGCGCACCGTGGATTTAGCTCCTGTTTTCCATGAGTTTTGCCACCATTTGGGAATTTGTTTCCAGTGAGGAGGATATTTGAGATGGAAGCTGAAGGGAGAGGCTGAGGCTGTTCCCTGGGATGTGCCGGAGCCCCGGCGGCTGTGCCCGAGGGCGGCGGGGCCGGATGATCCGGTTTGGGATGTGCCGAGACCGGAGCGGGGCCGGCGCGGAGCCTCCCGGAGCCTGTCCGACCTCCAGACGATTCCCGGGATTGGAATCATTCCTGCTCTTTGCTGTGGATTTCTGCGTGGAATCAGGAGCTCTGCCCTGGTTTTCCCAGCGCTCTGGAAATTCCCAGTGGATCCTCCCCTTCCCCCTCCAGCCAAAGGGCCCCATTCAATACCGAATCCAAAGCCTAATTTCATTTTTATTGGATCTGGCTGAGCCTGGAGAACCTCTGGAGTGGATTAAATGGTGGTGGGCCCCATTCCTGGTAACGGCCCTTTGGATTTCTTTGGAATGCCAGAGGGGAGGGCATTGTGAGACCACCTTGGTGATGGAGCAGGGACTGGGGGGGATCTCTGCAATTCCTGCAGGATCCTGGAAGGGACAAGCAGGAAGTTGGAGCAGGAGATCCTGGCTCTCCCTTCTGGATCCCAGCTCCATGCTCAGCTCAGCTATCCATGGCGAGCTCCCATCCTGTGGGATGTTGCTCCTGTGCACCTCTCCCTCCTCCTCCTGCTGCTGCTGCTGTCTCCTTGCCGGGAGCAGCCCTGGGCCCGTTCCTGGCGCGCTCCCAGCGGCTCCAGCCGCAGCGCTGGGCGCGGCTCCCAGTGCTCCCGGGGTGTCTGGAACATCCCCGCTCCCCCCGGGGTCACTCCTGCGGGACGGGGGTGGGAGCAGCTCCCGCGGCCTGTCCCGGCTTGCTGGGCTAAATTTGGGAGACGTGCGGAGCGACGGGATGAGCAGGTAGGGAAGAGCCCTCGGTGCTCCTCAGAGGCTCCGTCCGGCTTTTTTTGGGATCGTATTTGGGATTTCCGTGGGTTTTCCTGCTGCCCTCCCCTGCTCCCGCTGTCTCCAGTGGGAGCTGGACTCGTGTGCCGATGTGCGGATGCGTCACTCCAGGGATTTGTACCCGAGCCAGAGCCTCCTCCTGGCAGGGCTTTGGGAGGGTTTGTCCCGGGAATGACTCGGAGCCGGGTCCTGGCAGGTGTGGAGCAGCTCCAGGTGCTCCACGGGACACTTTCTGTTCCCTGCAGAGCAAGGAATTCCTGTGTTCCCCAGCCAGCCACATGGAATTCCCAGCGATTCCCCAGGTGTTTGTCCTGATTCCCCAGGTGTTTGTCCTGGTCCCCAGCCCTGCTCCTCAGGGAAAGGCCTCGCCCAGCTGCTTTGCAGGTGGAGCTCCCCTGGCTCTTTGTTGTTGGAGCTGGTTCCTTATCAGCCTGGGAGCGGGATTGGGATGGGGTTGGGATGGGCTCCAGGCTTGGGATGGGGTTGGGATGGGCTCCTGCCTGTTTTCCAGAGGGCATTCCTGCACCTGGAGAGGTGGGAGGGCGGGGATGGACCTGCCCAAGCCTCCATCCCGGAGCAGCCGAGCATTCCTGCCTGGAAAAGCGCACGGTGGGGATTTCCTGGTGTTCCAGGGGGTTCATCCCAGCTCCCCTTCCTTGCTGAGCTGCATCCATGGGGTTTAATCCCAAAGGAAGGATGGTGCTGCTGTTCTCAGGGACTTCAGGGCCTTTCAGAGGGGGAAACTCCTGACCTGGATGGGGGCTGGGGAGGTTGGAGCTCCATGAGGAGACTGGAGCTCTCCAAGGCGTTGGAGCTCTGTGAGATTGGAGATCTGTGAGATTGGAGCTCTCCAAAGCGTTGGAGCTCCATGAGGAGCTTGGAGCTCTGTAGGATTGGAGCTCCCAAAGGTTGGAGCTCTGTGGGATTGGAGCTCTCCAAGGGGTTGGAGCTCCATGAGGAGATCAGAGCTCTCTATGGGGTCAGAGCTCTGTGAGGAGATTGGAGCTCTCTTAGAGGTTGGAGCTCTGTGGGGAGATTGGAGCTCTCCAAGGGTTCAGAGCTCTGTGAGATTGGAGCTCCCCAAAGCATTGGAGCTCCATGAGATCAGAGCTCTCCAAGAGGTTGGAGCTCTGTGAGATTGGAGCTCTCCAAGGCATCTTAAGGTTCTGTGAGATTGGAGCTCCATGAGGAGATCAGAGCTCTCCAAGAGGTCAGAGCTCCATGAGGAGATCAGAGCTCTCTGAGGAAGCCAAGCTGAGCTCGGGGGGGTCCTGGGGGGATTCACTGGGATCCTTGGCCCTGACATGTCCCTGTCCCTCAGGATGGACCGCATGACGGAGGACGCGCTGCGCCTGAACCTGCTCAAGCGGAGCCTGGAGCCGGCGGAGGAGCGCGAGGACGTCCTGGCCAAGAGGCTGAAGATGGAGGGACACGAGGCCATGGAGAGGCTGAAGATGCTGGCACTGCTCAAGCGCAAGGACCTGGCGGGGCTGGAGGTGCCCCACGAGCTCCCGGTGAAGCCGGACGGGATCAAGGGCTACGAGGAGAAGCTCAACGGGAGCCTGAGGCCCCACGGGGACGGGCGGAGCGCGGCCCGGCCGGGCAAGGAGAACATCAACGACGAGCCCGTGGATATGAGCGCCAGGAGGAGGTGGGTGCTGGGAATCCTGGGGTGGGAGGAGCTGGGTTGGGAATGAAATGGGATTTGGGGGATCCTGGAGAGCCCGTTCTGGTGACACCGAGAGCTGGGAATGGTGGGATGAGGGGGAATGGCTTCCCATGGACGGAGGGCAGGTGGGATGTGAAGGTGGCACAGGTTATCCAGAGATTTGGGGATTTCTCATCCCTGGAAGTGTCTGAGGCCAGGCTGGACGAGGCTTGGAGCAGCCTGGGATGGTGGGAGGTGTCCCTGGAGGGTCCTGCTCTGAGTGTGGAGCTGCATCCTCAGCGGGATTCCTTGGATATTGTGCAATATGAGGGTTCCCAGCGGGGCACCAGCATCGCACACGGACACTTGGATCAGGAATCAGCCCTGGGAAAAGCTGGGAATGCTGCACTCGGAGTTGAGAAGTGAGACTGGGAATGTCTCATTTTCCTGGATTTTCTTTGCTCCACCTCTCCTCACCTCTGCCTGCCTCCCTCGCCCTGGCTCCTCCTCCAGTGATTCTGTTGGAATTCTGCTCTTCCCTGGACAAAGGAAATCCAACAATTTGTGATTCCTCATGGATGAATCTGTTTTTCCTCTTGGATTTGGACTCTGGCTCTGCCTTGTTCCCCTGGTGGAATGTCAGCCATGCAGCCTGGATGTATTGGGATGCTCCTGCAGAATAATCCCCAGGAGCTGCAGGAAGGACAGCCCTGATCCAGGGAAGTGCCACCCAGATGTGCCAGCCCAGTTTGGAACTCCTGGCACGCAGCCTGCTTTGCCTGGACGGGCTCCCACTGCCTCCTTCTCCTTGGGATGCTCTGGAATTTCTCTGCTGGAGCAGGGACAGCTCCGTGCCCTGGTGCTTTGGAATATCCACAAAAACAGCTGGAATGTTTGGGAGGCAATCCCAGCTCTGAGCATCTCCCCAGCCTCGGAGCAGCCAAACCTGGGAGCTGGGATCCGGCTCTGGGGTCCCTCCTGGGTGTTCAGAGCTCAGAGTTTGGGATGAGATATTCCATGGTCTCCCCTCACTGCAGGGACCTTCCAGGGAGCTGGAATTACCTCCACGCTGGATTATCCCACGGTTTTCCAAGGCTCTCCAGCAGCAGGAATGAAATCCAGGGTCTCTCAAAGGGCTTTTCTTGGACTCTCCCTTCCCGGGATTATCCTGGGATGATCCCACCTGGATCCTGCTGGATTCCACCACTGATTTTTTGGTTTATTTCTTTTCCCTGCTGCTCCTTTGGTTTCCCAATCCCATCATGGATCAGTTGGATATTCATGCAGGTTTTCCTTTATGGAATGAGCTTTTCCAATAGATTTGGGTTGGGATAGGCTTGGAGTGGTGGGGGGAGCTCAGCCCCTTCTCCACCACAGTGAGGACGAGCAATTCCAGGCTGGAGAATCCCTGCCATTCCCTCCCATCCCAGGACACGCTCCTGGTTCCCACCTGATTCCCAGGTGGGATTTGCACCCCTGCAGAGGGAGGGAGTGCATTTGAGGGACTCCTTCCCTCTTGGTATCCATGGGAGCCGCGCCGCTCCGGGTCTGTACTGGAACGAGGGCGATCCTGCTCTCAGAATCCCACACTGCTGGCTCGGTGGGGCTCCCAAATCCCCAATTCCTGCCTCACTGGGACTCCTCTCCCCCTGCAGTGACCAGGACCGGGGCAGGTTGACCCCGTCCCCGGACATCATCGTCCTGTCGGACAACGAGGCCTCCAGCCCCCGCTCCAGCTCCCGCATGGAGGAGCGGCTCAAGGCGGCCAACCTGGAGATGTTCAAGGTGAGGGAGCGGGGATTCCATCCTGGGAAAGGCACAGCATGGGGGGGAGGAAGTGTTTGGGGAGGGATGAAGCATTTGGGGAGGGATGAAGCATTTGGGATGGGATGAAGCGTTTGGGGAAGGATGAAGCATTTGGGATGGGATGAAGCATTTGGGGTGTTGGGGAGGGATGAAGCATTTGGGGCATGGGGGGGGATGAAGCATTTGGGATGGGATGGAGCATTTGGGGCATGGGGGGGAATGAAGCATTTGGGGAGGGATGAAGCATTTGGGGCACTGGGGAGGGATGAAGCATTTGGGGCATGGGGGGGAATGAAGCATTTGGGGAGGGATGAAGCATTTGGGGCACTGGGGAGGGATGAAGCATTTGGGACATTTCTCAGCCATTTCCATGTGCAGCTCCCCTGTTCTCACACCTGTGGCCCAAATTCCTGCTTGGATTCAGCTTCCCCTCTCCCTTGCTCACATCCTGCTCGGTCTCTGGGGTTTTCCAGGGGAAGAGCCTGGAGGAGAGGCAGCAGCTGATCAAGCAGCTCCGGGACGAGCTGCGGCTGGAGGAGGCCCGGCTGGTGCTCCTCAAGAAGCTGCGGCAGAGCCAACTCCAGAAGGAAAACGTGGTGCAGAAGGTGAGGGGTGGGGATGGGAGGGATGACGGCAAGGGGTGCACACAGAGCCCCCACTCCACCTGTGGGATTCCCTAAATCCCCTCCTGGGAAGACAAATCCTGTCCTTGGTGCCCCCCCAGACCCCCGTTGTCCAGAACGCCGCGTCCATCGTGCAGCCGTCCCCCGCCCACGTGGGACAGCAGGGCCTGTCCAAGATCCCCTCCCGGCCCGGAGCTCAGGGGGTGGAGCCGCAGAATTTAAGGACATTACAGGTGAGAATTCCCGGGTTTTTCCTGGAAAATGCTGATTTTGGTGGGTGCACACAGAGCTGAGGGGATTTTTCACTCAATTCCCGGTGCTTGGGGTTGGATTTGGGTTTGTCAGGAATTAAGACTCAGTGATCCTTGTGGAGATGGATATTCCATGATCCTCTGAATGTCCAATGTCCCAGCTGGAGTGGGATGAGGATGGTGGGAATTCTCCAAGGCCTGCAGCCTCCCTGCTGCTCCCAAAGGAGAAATGTTTGCTCCATGGATTTCTGCTGCTCTCCTTGACCATGGAGCAATCCCAACCTCCCATGGGAAATAGGGATATGCCAGCTTCAGCTGGGGAAAAGGTCCACAATCCTCAAAAATCCAGGAGAGTTTGGGGGAAAACGAGGGATTTGAGGCATTAGAGATTAACTGTGATTCCGCATAAGCAGGAATTCCGTGCAGCAGGGAATCAACGCTCCAAGCTTCCCTCATTTTTCTGCCATTTCATTACCGAGCTCTGGGGGGGTTCTTGGGGTCCTCCCGAGCCGGTTGCTGGGATTTAACCCCAGATTCCCCACAGGGCCACAGCGTGATCCGCTCGGCCGCCAGCTCAGCCCTGCCCCACATGTTGATGTCCCAGCGCGTCATCGCCCCCAGCCCTGCCCAGCTCCAGGGCCAGCGCGGGCCCCAGAAACCCGGCCTGGTCCGCAGCTCCACGCCCGGGATGAGCCCTGCCATCAACTACCAGCCGGTGGGTGGCTGGCTGGGGCACTGGTTTGGGCTGGTTTGCACTGGTTTGGGCTGGTTTGGGCTGCCTGGGCACTGCCCGGGCTACCTGGGCACTGGTTTGGGTTGCTTTTCATTGGTTTGGACTGGTTTGCACTGGGTTGGGCTGCTCAGGTACTGGTTTGGGCTGGTTTTCACTGGTTTGGGGTGGTTTGCACTGGTTTGGCTGGTTGGGCACTGGTTTGGGCTGGCTGGGCACTGGTTTGGGCTGCATGGGCACTGGTTGGTACCGGTTTGCACTCAGCTTTTACCGGTTTGTACCGGTTTGGGCAGTAGTTGGGGCTGGTTGAGCACTGGTTTGGGCACTGGTTTGTACCAGTTTGCACCAGTCTGGGCCACAAGGCCACACCTGCTCCACAATTCCTGGGACTTCTCAGCCCTTGTGCGCCACTGATCCCAAATCTCCACCTGATCCCAAATCCTCACCCTGATCCCAAATCCTCACCCTGATCCCAAATCCCTACTGTGATCCCAAATCTCCACCTGATCCCAAATTCCTGCCCTGATCCCAAATCCTCACCCTGATCCCAAATCCCTGCTGTGATCCCAAATCCCCACCTGATCCGAAATTCCTCCCTGATCCCAAATTCGCACCCTGATCCCGAATTCCCCCTGCAATCCCAAATCCCCACCTGACCCCAAATCCCGCCCTGCTCCCAAATCCCCACCATGACCCCAAACCTCCTCGGCAGCAATCGGGCTCCTCGGTGCCGTGCCAGCGCTCGTCCTCCTCCACCACCTACATGAACCTCACATCCCAAATCCCCACCCAGATCCCAAACCCCCACCCAATCCCAAATCCCCCCTGTGTCCCCAAATCCCCACCTGACCCCAAACCTCCTCGGCAGCAATCGGGCTCCTCGGTGCCGTGCCAGCGCTCGTCCTCCTCCGCCATCTACATGAACCTCGCGTCGCACATGCAGCCGGGCTCGGTGGCCCGCGTGTCCTCCCCTCTCCCCAGCCCCAGCGCTCTCTCGGACGCCGCCAATTCCCAGGCTGCGGCCAAGCTGGCGCTGCGCAAGCAGCTGGAGAAGACGCTGCTGGAGATCCCTCCCCCGAAACCGCCGGCGCCGCTCCTGCACTTCCTGCCCAGCGCCGCCAACAGCGAGTTCATCTACATGGTGGGGCTGGAGGAGGTGGTGCAGAGCGTCATCGACAGCCAAGGTGATCCAGGGCACATCCCAAAGGGGATCCCGGGGCGTTCAGCCCGCGGTTTGGGGAGTTTTGGGGTGAAACCCTGGCGTTTATGGCTTTGGGGGTGCTTGGAAGGTCGTAGAAGGAGGTGGTGGGGGTTTGGGGGGAAGTTGAAGGTTTGGGGTGGGTTTGAAGGTTTTTAAAGGGTTTTTGCAGGGTTTCAGATTGAATTTGTGGGATTTTAGATGAGATTTTCAGGATTTTGGATGATTTGCGGGATTTCGGCCGATCCGCGGGATTTTGGCCAAAATTTTCGGTATTTCGGCCAAAAATTTCAGTATTTCCATGCAGTTTTTTATGGTTTCTGCCAGGATTTTCAGGATTTTAGCCCAAAATACTGTGTTCTGCCTGGGTGCAGGATTTTTGGCCGATTCGCAGGATTCCAGCCAGAAATTTCACTATTCCCACCCAGTTTTTTGCAATTTCAGTCAGGATTTTCAATCTTTCAGCCCAAAACGTTGGTTTCTGGCTGGCTGCAGGATTTTTAGCCAATTCTCAGGGTTTTGGCCGATTTGCATGGTTTCAGCCAAAACTTTCACTATTCCCACCCAGATTTTTGCAATTTCAGTCAGGTTTTTCAGTCTTTCAGCCCAAAACATTGGGTTCTGGCTGGGTGCAGGATTTTTGGCCAGTTCTGGCTGGGTACAGGATTTTTGGCCGATTCGCAAGATTTCAGCCAAAACTTCCACTATTCCCGCCCAGTTTTTTGGTGATTTCAGTCGAGATTTTCAGGATTTTCGCCCGAAACGTTGCGTTCTGTGCGGGTGCTGAGCTCGGGGCGTGTTTCAGGGAAGAGCGCCCCGGCGGTGCCGCGCGTGGAGCCGTTCGTGTGCGCGCAGTGCCGCACGGACTTCACGCCGCACTGGAAGCAGGAGAAGGGCGGGCGGATCCTGTGCGAGCAGTGCCAGACCTCCAACCAGAAGAAGGCGCTCAAGGCCGAGCACACGAATCGCCTCAAGAACGCCTTCGTCAAGGCCCTGCAGCAGGAGCAGGTGGGGGTTGCTGGGAACGCCCCTTTCCAATGGCTCGTCCCATCCCAAAGCATCGCAGAGCATCCCAAACCACCCTGTCCCATCCCATTCCGATATCCCCATCCCATTGTTCCCATTGATCTCGCCCCATGGTTCCCATCCCATTGTTCCCATTGATCCCATTGATTCCATCCCATTGTTCCCATTGATCTCACCCCATTGTTCCCAGTGATCCCATCCCATTGATCCTGTTGATCCCATCCCATTGATTCCGTTTATTCCATCCCATTGTTTCCATTGATCTCACCCCATTGTTCCCATTGATCCCATCCCATTGATTCCGTTGATTCCATCCCATTGTTCCCATTGATCCCATCCCATTGATTCCGTTGATTCCATCCCATTGTTCCCATTGATCTCACCCCATTGTTCCCATTGATCCCATCCCATTGATCCCATTGATCTCACCCCATTGTTCCCATTGATCCCATCCCATTGATCCCGTTGATCTCACCCCATTGTTCCCATTGATCCCATCCCATTGATCCCGTTGATTCCATCCCATTGTTCCCAGTGATCCCACCCCATTGTTCCCTTTGATCCCACCCCAATGATCCCATCCCATTGATCTCATTGAACCCATCCCATTGATCCCACCCCACTGATCCCATCCTTCTGTTCCCATTGATCCTGTCCTACTCATCCCATCCCAGCCAGGCTGGCATTCCAGAAGAATTGAGCGGGATGGCATTGCCATGGGAACTGAGCAGGATGGCATTGCCATGGGGCATTGAGCAGGGTGGC
This sequence comes from Agelaius phoeniceus, assembly GCF_051311805.1. Classification (NCBI taxonomy): domain Eukaryota; kingdom Metazoa; phylum Chordata; class Aves; order Passeriformes; family Icteridae; genus Agelaius; species Agelaius phoeniceus. The sequence goes on from NC_135295.1 coordinate 1,702,954, forward strand.
ATTCCCAAGGCATTGAAATGGGGTGACATTCCTATGGATGTCATTCCCATGGGTGGCATTCCCAGGGGGTGTCATTCCCGAGGGGTGGCATTCCCGTGGCTGTCTGTCCCACGTCTGTCTGTCTGTCTGTCCCCAGGAGATGGAGCAGCGGCTGCAGCAGCAGGCTGCCCTGTCCCCGGGGGGGTGGTGGCATTCCCGTGGCTGTCTGTCCCACGTCTGTCTGTCTGTCTGTCTGTCCGCAGGAGATCGAGCAGCGGCTGCAGCAGCAGGCTGCCCTGTCCCCCACGGCCGCGCCCGCCGTGCCCAGCGTGGGCAAACAGGACGGGATCCTGCGGCACCACACGCTCCGGCAGGTGGGACAGAGGGAATGGGACCCGGGGCGTGGGGCCGGGGGGTAATGGGGTAATGGGATCATGGGGTGGGATCGTGGGAGGGGATCGTGGGATAATGGGGTAATGGGATCATGGGATGGGATTGTTGGATAATGGGGTAATGGGATCATGGGATCACGGGATTGTTGGATAATGGGGTAATGGGATCATGGGATGGGATCACGGGATCATGGTATGGTATCATGGGATACGGGGATCATGGGATGGTATCATGGCATATGGGATGGGACCATGGGATAAGGGGATGGGACAATGGGATAATGGGATGGGTTCCTGGGACGGATCATGGGATGGGACCGTGGGATAATGGGATGGGACCATGGGATGGTGTCATGGGATAATGGGATGGGGTGGGACAAGATGGGATGGGATCATTGGGATGGGATGGGATGGGATCATGGGGATGGGATGGGATCATGGCAGGGGATCATGGGATGGGACGGGACAAGATGGAATGGGATTATTGGGATGGGATGGGATGGGACCATAGGGATGGGATGGGATGGGATGTGGTCATTGGGATGGGATGGGATCATGGGGATGGGACAGGACGTGCCCATCAGGATGGGGGCAGTGGGCACCCTTTGCCCCCATCCCCACAATCCCAACCCCGTGTCCGTGGGGTTCCAGGCCCCGCAGCCCCAGAGCAGCCTCCAGCGCGGGATCCCCACCTCCGCCCGCTCCATGCTCTCCAACTTCGCCCAGGCCCCGCAGCTCTCCGTGGCCGGGGGGCTCCTGGGAATGCCAGGTACGGTGGGGATGGGGTGGGATCAGCAGTGTGGGAATTCACACCCTGTGCCAGCCCCATCCTGGCCCTTCCTGCCTCGTGGGGGTTTTGGGGTGACTGTGGGATCTGGGGGTCTGTAAAGTCTGTGGGGTCTGTGGGATCCATGGGCTCTGTGGGATATTTGGGGTCCCTGGTATCCGTGCAGTGCCCAAGGTCTGTGCTGTCTGTGGGATCCATGGGCTCTGTGGGATATTTGGCGTCTCTGGGATATTTGAGATCCCTGGGATCCATGCAGTGCCCGAGACCCATGCTGTCTGTGGGATCCATGGGATCCATGGGCTCTGTGGGATATTTGGGGTCTCTGGGATATTTGGGATCCCTGGTATCCACACGGTGCCACAGACCTGTGCTGTTTGTGGGATCCATGGGCTCTGTGGGGTCTGTGGGATCCGTGGGCTCTGTGGGGTCTCTGGGGTGGTCCCTGGGCTCTGTGGGGTCTCTGGGCTGGTCCCTGGGCTCTGTGGGATCCGTGGGCTCTGTGGGGTCTCTGGGCTGCTCCCTGGGCTCTGTGGGATCCATGGGCTCTGTGGGCTCTGTGGGATCCATGGGCTCTGTGGGATCCATGGGCTCTGTGGGGGTCTCTGGGCTGGTCCCTGGGCTCTGTGGGGTCCCTGGGGTGGTCCCTGGGCTCTGTGGGGTCTCTGGGGTAGTTCCTGGGCTCTGTGGGGTCTCTGGGGTGGTCCCTGGGCTCTGTGGGATCCATGGGCTCTGTGGGGTCTCTGGGGTCCCTGGGGTGGTTCCTGGGCTCTGTGGGGTCTCTGGGCTGGTCCCTGGGCTCTGTGGGCTCTGTGGGGTCTCTGGGCTGCTCCCCGGGCTCTGTGGGGTCTCTGGGCTGCTCCCTGGGCTCTGTGGGGTCTCTGGGCTGGTCCCTGGGCTCTGTGGGATCCATGGGCTCTGTGGGATCCATGGGCTCTGTGTGGGTCTCTGGGCTGCTCCCTGGGCTCTGTGTGGGTCTCTGGGCTGGTCCCTGGGCTCTGTGGGGTCTCTGGGGTGGTCCCTGGGCTCTGTGGGGTCTCTGGGCTGCTCCCTGGGCTCAGTGGGGTCTCTGGGCTGGTCCCTGGGCTCAGTGGGGTCTCTGGGCTGGTCCCTGGGCTCAGTGGGGTCTCTGGGCTGCTCCCTGGGCTCTGTGGGATCCGGGGCAGTTTTGGGGTCGCTGCCATCCCCGCGTGCCGTCCCCAGGGGTGAACATCGCCTACCTGAACGCCGGCATCGGGGGCCACAAAGCGTCGAGCCTGGCGGACCGGCAGCGGGAATACCTGCTGGATATGATCCCGCCCCGCTCCATATCCCAGTCCATCAGCGGGCAGAAATAGCCCCGGGATTCCCCCTGCAGCCCCTCCCGGGCCGGGCCGGGCGCCGCCGCTCCCGGGGGAGAAGAGACCGCGAGAACCCCAGAGAAACAAACAGAGAAAACGTGGGAAAAAAAACCACACAAAAAACAAAAAACAGCGAAACAGACAAAACAAACATTTCAAACGGCGACCGCCCCCGACCCCAGCCCGAAATTCCTTCGGTTTTCCAGGCCGGGAGTGGCTCCGGCCCCGCCGCTCGTTTTGTAACGCCGCCGCTTCCCCCTTGTGTTGTGGGTTGTTTTTTGCCCCTTTTTTCCTTATTTTTGCCCCCCTCCCTTCGCTCCATGGATGGTTAAAGCTTTTTTCTCCCTTTTTCCAGAGACTTTGGCAAGGGCACCTTCCCCAGTTCCCCGGGGGGGAGATTTTGGGGGCAGCCTGTGCTGATTCCGGGGGGATTGAGGGGATGCTCTGATCCCAGGGGGGGACACAAATCCCTGTTGGATCTGATCCCAGGGGTGTCACCTCCCCCTGGCCATGCTCCTGGGGTGTCACCTCCCCCTGTCCCCAATCCTGGGGTGTCACCTCCCCGCAGGACCCCGAGCCCTGGGCTCCAGCCCCAATCCCAATGTCCCCAGGGGTGACAGACGCTGCCAGACCCACCCCAGGAAGCCCTCGGGGGTCCCTCAGTGTCCCCAGGGACCCCTCCAGGTGTCCCCCCCACCCCCAGGGGTGTCCCCTCTGTGTCCCCACGTTGGGGACGCGGCGGCTCCGGAGCGGACGGCGCGGCCAGGGCGGGTGAGTGTCCCCAGAGCTGTCCCCAGAGCTGTCCCCACGTGTGTCCCCAACCCCTGCATGCTCCAGAGCCGCTCTCACCCCTCCCTGTCCCCTCTGTCACCCGGGGGTGGCACCGGGGTCTCCAATGTGTCCCCACAGGGACAGCAGAGGGGGCGGGGGGGTCCCTCTGTGCACCCTGGGGTCCCTCTGTGCCACCCCAGGGTCCCTCTGTGCCACCCCTGGGGTCCCCTCTGTGCCACCCCGGGGGTGACAGCGGTGGCACCGATGGTGGGGAGGGGTCTCTGCTGTCCCCTGTGTCCCCAGGGGTGGGCACTGGGGGGTTCTGGTGTCCCCTGGGGGTGTCAGGATGACCCAAAGTGAGAAAATGAGCCGCGAGAAAAATCTCGATTTGCACTTCAGCCTTGCCAGCCTTCCCCTCCTGCTCCCCTCCCGCTCCCTCCCCGATTTTTCATGGTTTTGGTGAATTTTGGTCACAATTTCCCCTTTTTCCCCTCACTCTGAGCCTTTCCTGCTCCTCTCGTGCAATTCCCCCAATTGGGGGGGGGGGGGGGGGGGTCCCCAAATCCTCCCCAGCCCTAAAGGGGGAGAGACCCCGACCCCAAAACCAGGGGGGACCCAACCCCTGAATTCAAACGGGGGGGGACCCCCCCATAAATTTTAGGGGGGCCCCAACCCACCCTGAATGGGAGGAGGGCCCCCCCCTGTCCAGCCCCCTCCCCAAATTCAATGAGCACTTACCCCGGGGGGGGCTGGACCCCCCAAAATCCCCCCCGGGACCCCCAGAGGCAGAGGAAAAATGGGGTTTATGGGTTTATTCTGATTTTTGGGGGGGTTAATGGGGTTTTGTATTCAGAATTTTGGGGTGTTTTCATTGGCTTTGATCATTTCCAGCTGCTCCCCCCCTTTGCCCACCTCCATTTTCCCCTTTTCCCCTTTTCCAATTCCCTCCCCCAAAATCCTCCCCCCCCCCTTTTCTCACCCCGGGAGCACTTTGACAAATCGGGTTTTTTTGGGGCTAAAACCTGAATTTTTGGGTTATTTTAGGGGTTTCTTTTACTTTTGGAGAAGGGGGGGGGGGTCATTCTCTCTCCACCCCCCAAGTGCCACTGTCCCTGTCCCCCCCCCCCAGGGCTGAGTTTCAATGAGAAAAATGAATTTTAAAAACCCTAAAAAAAAAGGGATTTTCACCCATGAAAATGGTGAAAACCTGGACAAAAAATCCCAAACCCAAGTGCAATAGGGGGGGGGGGGCCCGGGGGGCCGAACTCTTGGTGCTATAAATGAAATTTTGGGGGGGGGGACGGCCCTGTCACCCCCCCCCGGGGGGGTCTCAGCCCCGGGGGCTGCGGGCAGTTCCCCCCCCCCCCTAAAAAATGATCCTGGGCAGTTCCCACCCCCAAAAATCGACCCCAAATCCCTCCCGGGGGTCCTGGGCAGTTCCCACCCCCCAAAAATCGACCCCAAATCCCTCCCGGGGGTCCTGGGCAGTTCCCACCCCCCAGAATTGACCCCAAATCCCAAAAGTGATTCCCAGGACGGGGAAGGGGGGGAAGGTTCCCAACCCCACAATGACCCCAAACCTTTCCCGAGCTCCTGAGCAGTTCCCACCCCCCCAAAAATGGACCCCCCCCAATCCCAAAAATGCCCCCGAGCCCCTCCTGGGATCCCAGGCAGTTCCCCCACCCCAATCCCGGAATTCCAGGGGGGAATTTGGATCCATGTCCAGCCCCCTCCTCCTCCTCCCCCCCAGCATAGGTTTATCCCTATTTTTATTATTATTATTATTATAATTATTATTATTTTTTGCTTGCCCCCCTTTTCCCCCCCTCTCCTGCTGCCCCCAGGGCTGTGATATCCCAGAAAATTCCCTTTTTTTATTCCCCCCCTTCCCCTCCCAGCTCCAAACTTTGAGGATTTTTCCCGCTTTTTTTCCGGCTAGGGGTAGATCCGCTTGTGAAAATGCTTTTTTGGGGTTTCTGTTTTTGGGGGAGGGGGGGGTGTTTTTTTTTTGTTTTGGTTCCTCCAAAGGCATTTCCCATTTCCCATCCCGAATTCCCACCCAAAAACCCCCCCCAAATCCCGCCCCCCGTTTGCTTCCGCTCTCGCTGCCGATATAACCAGGACTCATCCGTGTATATAAAACTTGAGCTGTTTCTTGACACATTAAAAGAAAAAAAAAAAAAAAAAAAAAGGCAAAAAAAAAGAGACAAAAAAAGGTCAAAAAAAAAAAAATCCACCAAAAAAAAAAAAAAAAGGAGAAATAACAACAAAAAAAAAAAAAACCAACCAAACCTGTACATTGTGTAGAAAAAAAAAAAAAAAAAGACAAAAAAATAATGGAAAAAAAACGGCAAAAATGTCCCGGGAAGGCGCCGGGAAGGACCCGCCTGGTGTTGTGGAAGTGTCACGTCCGTGTCGTGTGACCTCGTGTGTGTGACATGAACCGTGCAAGGGGGGGGGGGCCGGGGGGCTCCGGGCTCAGGGCCCCCGGCCCCACCCCCCAATTCTGTGCCTTTCACACGGGGCGGCACCGGGACCCCCGGGGGGGCCCAGATCCCTGTTCCTGTATTTGCACTGTTTTTATTCTGGATTGGCTTCCCCACAATACACGGCTCCAACGACCCCGGCTGCGCCTCTTCCTGCGCCCAGGAACCCCGAGGGGAGGGGAACGGGGGGGGAATTTGGGGAGGGGGCGAGGGGGGTGAGACCGGGGGGGGGGGTTGGACCCAAAATCCCAGCATTTCAGCCCCAAAATCCCAGCATTTCAGCCCGAAAATCCCAGCATTTCAGCCCGAAAATCCGTGATTTCAGCCCAAAAATTCCAGCATTTCAGCCCGAAAATCTAGGATTTTAGCCCAAAATTCCAGGATTTTAGCAAAAAAAAATTCCCGGATTTTAGCCCGAAATTCCAGCATTTTAGCAAAATAATCCCAGCATTTCAGCCCGAAAATTCCAGGATTTCAGCCTGAAAATCCGTGATTTTTAGCCCGAAATTCCAGGATTTTAGCCTGAAATTCCAGGATTTTAGCAAAAAAAAATTCCCGGATTTTAGCCTGAAATTCCAGATTTTAGCAAAAAAAATTCCAGGATTTCAGCCCAAAAATCTGTGATTTTAGCCCGAAATTCCAGGATTTTAGTCCGAAATTCCAGGATTTTAGCAAAAAATAATCCCAGCATTTCAGCCCGAAAATCCGTGATTTTAGCCTGAAAATCCATTATTTTAGCCCGAAATTCCAGGGTTTTAGCAAAAAAAAATCCAGGGTTTCAGCCCGAAATTCCATGATTTTAGCCCGAAAATCCATTATTTTAGCCTGAAATTCCAGGATTTTAGCAAAAAAAAATTCCAGGATTTCAGCCCGAAAATCCGTGATTTAAGCTCGAAATTCCAGGATTTTAGCAAAAAAAATTCCAGGGTGTCAGCCCCAAAAATTCCAGGATTTCAGCCCAAAAATCCATGATTTTAGCCCGAAATTCCAGGATTTTAGCAAAAAAAAAAAATCCAGGGTTTCAGCCCCAAAAATTCCAGGATTTCAGCCTGAAAATCCATGATTTTAGCCCAAAATTCCAGGATTTTAGCAAATAAAAAATTCCAGGGTTTCAGCCCCAAAAGTTCCAGGATTTCAGAAAAAAATATCTATGATTTCAGCTCAATTCCAGCATTTTAACCCAAAATTCCAGCATTTCAGCAAAAAAATTCCATGATTTCAGCACAAAATTCCAGCATTTTAGCCCCAAAAATTCCAGGATTACAGGAAAAAAAAAATCAGGATTTCAGCCTGAAATTTCAGGATTTCTGCCCAAAAATCCATTATTTTAGCCCGGAATTCCAGGATTTCAGCCCAAAATTCCAGCATTTCAGCCCAAACCATTGGGTTCCACTCCCAGTTTTCAGGATTTCACACCGAGGTTTTTTATTTCCTGGCCAAATTTGGGGATTTCAGTAAAATTTCCAGGATTTCAGCCCAGCTCGAGTTTCAGAAAAAAAAAAAAAAAAAGAGGATTTTAGGCCCAATTTCAGTCCAGAATTGTGGGGTTTTGGTCCCAGTTTCCAGCATTTTAGGCCCAATTTCTGTGCTTGGAATTCTGATCCCAATTTGCAGAATTTCAGTGCCCAGTTCCTGGATTCAGCCCCAAAATTGCTGAATTTATTCCCCATTTTTGGGCTTTCAGCCCCATCTGCAGGATTTTCATTCCCATTTCCATCTTTCAGGCACCATTTTGGGGATTTTGGCCCCTGATCTGTCAGGTTTGGTCCAAATTTGGACGATTTCAGCCCAAATTTGCAGGATTTGAGACCCCAGTTCCTGTCTTGGGGCGGGGGTGGGTGAAAATGGGGCTTTTTTTGCACAAATTTAAGGGATTTTCCCCATTTTTCCCTCTTTTCCATCGGGTTTGAGCTCGGGGCTGATGGCAAAGTGTGGGAGGGGGTGAGGGTGAGGATCCCCCAATTTTTGGAGAAAGGCTTAAAAATAAAATGAATTAAAACTTCAGCCTTTTGTAACAATTATTTAATTAAGAGAAGAATCATTTGCTGGGCTGGCAAATTAGGGGGGGGGGACCCCAAATCCAGGTGGGGCCACCCCAAAAAAAACCCCAGGACATGGGGACACAAATTTCAGTGTCCCTGTCCCCGATTTGGGGGTGACAGGGACCAGATTTGCTACAAAAGGAGTTTTATTTGCTAAAAAAAAGACCCCAAAATGGGGAATTTTGTGTACAAAGAGCCCCCGGGGGGGGGGGGAAGGCACCGGTGGCTGGGGGGGGACAGGGAGGGGACAGGGACCCCCGAGAGGGGACAGGGACGGATTTTGGGACCTCCAGGATGGATTTTGGGACCCCTGGGATGGATTTTGGGACTCCCAGGATGAATTTTGGGGCCCCAAAAATGGATTTTGGGACCCTCGGGATGGATTTTGGGACCCCCGAAATGGACATGGGGACCCCCAGGACAGAGATGGGGGCCCCAGAAATGGACACGGGGACCCCAGAAATGGACACGGGACTCCAAAAATGGACACGGGGACCCCAAAAATGGACACGGGGACCCCAAAAATGGACACGGGGACCCCCAGAATTGACAATGGGACCCAAAAATGGACACGGGAACCCCAGAAATGGACACAGGAACTCCCGGGAGGGACACGGGGACCCCAAAATGGACACGGGGACCCCCAGGACAGAGACGGGGGCCCCAGAAATGGACACGGAGACCCCAGGACGGACATGGGGACCCCAGAAATGGAGACGGGGACCCCCAAAATTGACAACGGGACCCAAAAATGGACACGGGAACTCCCGGGAGGGACACGGGGAGCCCAGAATTGACACGGGGACCCCCAGGACGGACATGAGGACCCCCAAAATGGACACGGAGACCCCCGGGACGGACACGGGACCCCAGAAATGGACACGAGGACCCCCAAAATGGACACGGGGACCCCCGGGACAGACACGGGACCCCCGCCCCGCGGCTCAGATCCGGATCCGGCCGTCCTGGAGGCGCTGCCAGCGCTCGGGGTCCAGCGGGACGAAGGCTCGGGCGGCCTCGTCCAGCACGAACAGCGGCTCCGGCACCCGCGCGGGGTCGCAGCCGTCCCGCGCCAGCCGCACCTTCTGCTGCTTGAAGGTCTCGGTCATGTCCAGCCCCTCCTGGGGACAGCGGCGGCGCTGGGACCCTCCCGTGGGGACCCCTGGGCACGGCCCGGGATCCCCGAGCACCCCCTGGGACCCCCAAGGAGCCCTGAGCACATCCTGAGCACCCTCGGGACCCCTCAAACACTTCCTGGGACTGCTGAGCACCACCCGGGACCCCTGGGACCCCCGAGCACCACCCGGGACCCCTGGGACCCCCGAGCACCCCCTGAGCACCCCCAGGACCCCCGAGCACCCTCGGTACCCCCTGAGCACCCCCCGAGCACCCCCTGGTCCCTTCCCAGGACGCCCCAGGACCCTCCGGGACCCCTGAGCACCCCCCAGAACCCTCCCAGGACCCCCAGCATCCCCTGAGACCCCCAGTTCCCCCTGAACACCCCCCGAGCACCCCCCAGGACCCTCCGGGATCCCCTGGGACCCCCCAGGACCCCCCGGTCCCCCCGGTACCCGCAGCCGCAGGAATCGGGGCCGTGCGTAGGGCGGCAGGAGCTGCTCCAGGTGCCGGTAGAGCCCGGGGCCATCCAGGGAGCGCCCGGGGCGGAGAACGAGAGCGGCCATCCCAGCCCGGCCCTCGTGTCCTGGAGAGGAGGGGACATCGGGGACATTGGGGACATCGGGGACATTGGGGACATCGGGAACATCGGGGACATCGGGGATATTGGGGATATTGGGGACATCAGGGACATCGGGGACATTGGAGACATTTGGGGACATTTGGGGACATTGGGGACATCGGGGACATCAGGGACATTGGGGACATCAGGGACATCGGGGATATTGGGGGACATCGGGGACAGCGGGGACATTTGGGGACATCAGGGACATCGGGGATATTGGGGACATTTGGGGACATTTGGGGACATCGGGGACATCGGGGACATTTGGGGATATTGGAGACATTTGGGGACATTGGGGACATCGGGGACATCAGGGACATTGGAGACATTTGGGGACATTTGGGGACATTGGGGACATCGGGGATATTGGGGATATTGGGGACATCAGGGACATCGGGGACATTGGAGACATTTGGGGACATTTGGGGACATTGGGGACATCGGGGACATCAGGGACATTGGGGACATCAGGGACATCGGGGATATTGGGGGACATCGGGGACAGCGGGGACATTGGGGACATCGGGGACATCGGGGATATTGGGGACATTTGGGGACATTTGGGGACATCGGGGACATCGGGGACATTTGGGGATATTGGAGACATTTGGGGACATCGGGGACATTTGGGGACCTTTGGGGACATTTGGGGACACTGCAGGGATGGGGGTGGCGGCCGTACCTGGCACGGTGACCCCGTAGACGGTGGCGTCCTGCAGGGACTCGTGGGCCAGCAGCGCCTCGGTCACCTCGGTGGTGGCCACGTTCTCACCTTTCCACCTGGGGGAGACCAGGTAGAGACCCCCCCCAAACCCCAAAAATGTTTAATGGGGACCCCCGAGCACCCCCCGAGCACGCCCTGGGACCCAGAACATTCCACAGGGCTGAGATCCCCTGGGCATGCAAGGAGGGGGCTCTGGGGGTGTCCCCATTGTGAGGGGGTGGCTCTGGGGGTGTCCCTGTCCCACAGGGGGCTCTGGGGGTGTCCCCATCGTGGGGAGGGGGCTCTGGGGTGTCCCTGTCCCACGGGAGGGGTCTTTGGGGGTGTCCCCATTGTGAGGGGCGGCTCTGGGGGTGTCCCTGTCCCACAGGGGGCTCTGGGGTTGTCCCCATCCTGGAGGGTGTCCCTGGGGGTCTCCCCAGTCCCTGGGGGTGTCCCTGGGGGTGTCCCTGGGGGTGTCCCCATCCTGGGGGCTCTGGGGCTGTCCCTGGGGGTCTCCCCAATCCCTGGGGGTGTCCCTGGGGGTGTCCCCATCCCGGGGAGCTCTGGGGGTGTCCCTGGGGGTCTCCCCAATCCCTGGGGGTGTCCCTGGGGGTCTCCCCAATCCCTGGGGGTGTCCCTGGGGGTGTTCCCATCCCGGGGCGCTCTGGGGGTGTCCCTGGGGGTCTCCCCAGTCCCTGGGGGTGTCCCTGGGGGTGTCCCCACCCCAGGGTGTCCCGGGCACCTGAAGGTGTCCCCGGTGCGGTCCCTGAAGCGCACGAACTGCTCCCGGTCCTGCTCCACCAGGTCCCCGGTGTTGAAGAATTCGTCGCCCTCGGCGAAAACCCCGCGGAGCAATTTCTGCTCCGAGAGCTCCCGGCTGCCCGCGTAGCCCAGGAACGGCGTCCTGGGGGTCACCGGCGCGATCAGGAGCCCCGTCTCACCTGAGACACCAAATTTAAGGAATTCAGAGAATTTGGAGTTAATTAAAACAGCCCAGGAACGGCTATTTTAATTGTTTTAACCGGGGCTCACTGGGGTGATCAGCAGCCCTGAGTCACCTGAGGGGATGGGGACAGGGATGGGGACAGGGATGGGGACAGTGAGCCAAACCTTGAAGGAATTTAAAGATTTTAGAGAATTTAAGAGATTTTAAGGAATTTAAGAGATTTTAGAGGAGCTGAGATTTTAGCTTTATTTGAGTTCATTAAAATAGCCCAGAGCTGCGTCCGGGAAGCCACAGCAGCCCCGTCTCACCCGTGGGGATGGGGACGGTGAGGAGAAAAATTTAAGGAATTTAGAGATTTTAAGGAATTTAGAGATTTTAAGGAATGTAGAGATTTTAAGGAATGTAGAGATTTTTAGAGGAGCTGAGATTTTAGAGATAAGTTTATTGGAGTTAATTAAAATTAGGGCGTCACCGGGGGCCTGTCTCACCTGAGGGGATGGCGAAACACAAATTTTAAGGGATTTAGAGGATTTTGGGGGAGTTATCCTGCAGTAAACATTTGCTTTCTAACTCTAAACTGCCAGAGCGTTTGGCTGTCAGTTCCAGCTCAAGATCCACCGTTATTGGAATAAACCACGGCGCCCCCGCGGCCGCTCCTCACCCGTCCTGGCGCGGATGCAGCGCCCGTTCCGGTCCCGCTCTGGAGCTCCGGCAGCGACGTCGTAGCGAACGACCTCGAACGGGGAGAAGAGCTGGGGACAGGGGCAGGGGGGTCAGCACCGGTCGGGAAATCAGAATTTTGGGAGGTTGTGGCCGAAGCAATGAGAGCTCAGGTTTGAATTTTGGGGAGGTCAGTGAGGAGTGGTTGGTTCTGGCGGGTGGTTCATGAAAAAGTGGATTTGAGGGGGACTGGGGTCACGAAAATTGAAATGAATATAAATAAAATTCAAATGTAAGTAAAAATAGAAATGAAATAAATATAAATTGGAATGGTTATATTTATTATATATAAATATAATATAATCTATATAAAATTATATTTAAATTATAGAAATCATAATAAATAATTATCTATTAATAGTTAATTAACCTTACGAATGAGGTTAATTAATAATTATGTCATTAAATAGATAATTAAATATTGTTTATTAATAACGAAGAAGGTTAATTAATTATTAATTAATGTAAAACAATAAACTTTTTTTTCCTTTATTCCTAACCTAAATATTATATATATGTATAAAATTAATACTACATATATATATAGTAGTATTAATTATTAACCTCCCCATTATTAATATTAACCTCCCCATACAATATATATAAAACCTAAAATTAATATGTATATTAATTTTAGGTTTTATATATATTGTATATACATATATGTATATATTATATAAACATGTATATACAATATACATATGCATATATAATATACATGTTTATATAATATAGTATGTATATCTAATATACATATGTATATAATATATAAATATCAATACATAATGAATTCTTAACTAATAATAGTTAAATAACCTTAGTAATAAGGTTACTTAATAATTATGTCATTAAATAGATAATTAAATAATAAGAATTGTTAATAACTAATAATAATGTTAATTAAGTATTAATTACTGTAAATTAATAAACTTTTTTTTCCTTGATTCCTAACCTAAACCCTACTTTATTTCTAGTCGCATCTCACAACAAAAAAAAAATATATTTATATATTTACTTTAAAAAAATAAACCTTTCCCCAACCGTATTTTCCCGCAGACCTTGTAGATGAAGCTGCATCGGCCCACGGCGCCGGGGGTGCCGGTGTAGTTGAACAGGGTCACGTTGCCCTCGCTCATCCCGTAGGTCTCCACGATCCGCACGGGCCCGAAGCGCCGCTGGAAGCTCCGCCACACGTCGGGCCGGAGCCCGCTGCCCACGGCCAGCCGGAGCCCGTGCTGCCGCTCCCCGGGGCGCTGCGGGGCCGCCGTCAGCTGGGGGGGACCGCGGGACAGACCCGGGACAGCCCCGGGACAGCCCCGGGACAGCCCCGGGACACCCCCGGGACAGCCCCGGGACCCTTCCCCAGCCCGAGGCCAACGTCAGCTCGGGGGGACCCCCGGGACACCCCTCGGGACAGCCCCGGGACCCTCCCCAGCCCGGGATCCCCCCAGCTCTGGGGAACCCTCAGGGATCCCCCCCAGCTCCGGGAGAGCCCCCCAGGACCCCCAGCTCCAGGGTCACCGTCAGCCCCGGAGAAGCCCCTGGGACCCCCCGCCCCAGCTCCGGGAACCCCCCCAGCCCGGCCTGGGGCCACCCTCAGCTCTGGGGGAGCCTCCAAGGCCCCTTCCCCGGCCCGAGACCCCCTCCCATCTCCGGGGGTGCCCTCGGGACCCTCCCCCCCCACAATCCAGGGCCACCGTCAGCTCCTGGGAACCCCCCGGGACCCCCCCCTAATCCAGGGCCACCGTCAGCTCGGGGGGACCCCCGGGACCCCCACCCCAGCTCCGGGAGAGGCCCCGGGACCCCCGCGCCGCCCCCGCCCTACCTGGGGCTGGTTCACCAGGTACCGGCAGAGCTCCCCGATGTACTGGAACACCGTGACGCCCTCGGCGCGGCAATCCTCCCAAAAGTGGCTGGCCGAGAACTTCTCCTTCAGCACACACGTGGCTCCTGCGGCATCGGAACGGGCAGAGGGGGGATCAGCCCCAAAACACCCCCCAAAGCAGCCCCGGGACCCCCGTCCCCGCTCACCGATGCCCAGGCAGCCCACGATGCCCAGCAGGGACCCGGCCATGTGGTAGAGGGGCAGCGCCAGGTACACCACGTCCTTGCTGGAGGCTCCCACCAGCTCGTAGAAGCTCAGGCACATGACGGCCTTGAGGTGGGACACGCGGGCGGCTTTGGGGAGGCCTGGGAGGGGAAAACAAGAATTGAGCCCCCCCTCGGCTCAGCCTGAGCCCCCTCCCGGTTCCCGGTTCCCGGTGCCGGCCGCACCGGTGGTGCCCGAGGTGAAGATGTAGAGGCAGGTGTCGTTCATGTCCTCGGGCTCCCAAACCTCCTCGGGCTGCAGCTCCTCGGAGGCCGCGTCCAGCAGCTCCTGCAGCGCCACGACGCCCTCCGGGTACGGCCCCGCTCCCAGCACCCACACGGCGACCCCGTCCTCCCGCAGGCTGGGCAGGAGCGGCTCCACCGAGCCGAACAGGTCTGGGGGGGACGGAACCGTGTGGGGACCGCCCGGCTGGCCCCGGGGCCACCACCCCATCCTCAGTGCCACCACCGCATCCCCGGGGCCACCACCGCATCCCCGGGGCCACCACCCCATCCCCGGGGCCACCACCCCATCCCCAGTGCCATCCCCGGTGTCACCACCGATCCCCAGGGCCACCCACTCCTTGTCCCCTTCGTCCCCGTTCTTTACTCCCCTGGTCCCACTCCTGTTCCCGGTCCTCTCATCCCCCGGTATCCCAGGATCCCGGCTCTGTCCCCGTTATACCCCGGGATCTTCGCACTCCGTGGTCCCCGTTATCCCCCGGTCCCCCCCGGTTTTCCCGGTGCCTTTCCCCCTCCATTCCTTGGTCCCCTCCCGCTCTCCTCGGTGTCCCCCCGTTATCCCCCGGTCCCCCCGGTGCCTTTCCCCCTCCGTTCCTCGGTCCCCTCGGTGTTCCCCCGCTTCCTCTGGGCGCTTTTCCCCGCACGGTCCCCGCTCCCCTCCCGGTGTCCCCCCGTTATCCCCCGGTCCCCCCGGTTTTCCCGGTGCCTTTCCCCCTCCATTCCTCGGTCCCCTCGGTCCCCCCGTTATCCCTGGGTCCCCCCGGTGTCCCCCCGCTTCCTCCGGGCCCTTTTCCCAGAACGTTTCCCGCTGTCCTCCCGCTATCCCCCGGTGTCCCCGGTTCTCACCGTCCGCCACCAGCAGCGCCCTCGCCCCGCAGCCTCTCAGGCAGTGCCGGAGCCCCGCGGGGCGCAGCGCCGTGCCCAGGAAGGCCGGGCGGGCTCCGAGCGCCGCCAGCCCGAACCAGCCCCACACGAATCGGGGCTCGTTGCCCACCAGGAGCCCCACGGTGTCCCCGGGCCGCGGCGGGGCCCGCAGCGCCCGCAGCGCGTTCGCCACCCGCGCCACGCTCCGCGCCGCCCGCCCCAGCGGCTCCGCTCCGTGCCGGCCCCGCAGGAACGGCCGAGCCGGGGCCGCCCGGGCCGCCCGCAGGAACCGGGAGGCCACGCAGCCCCCGGGGCCGCCCCGCGCCCGCCGCCGCACCCGCAGCGCCCGCAGCGCGAACGCCAGGTCGGCCCAGAGGTGCGGCCGGAGCAGCCGCTGCAGCGCCAGCAGCGCCCCCAGAGCCGCCAGCAGCGCCCCCAGAGCGGGGCCGGGAGCCCCCGGGAGCCTCCTCAGAGCCAGCGCCCCCAGGAGCCCCCCCAGGAGCCCCCCCAGAGCCCCCAGCGCCCCCAGCGCCGCCGCCAGCGCCATCGCCCGCGCCCGCCTCGGGGGCGGGGCGGACACGCCCACCCTGACCACGCCCATTGACCGCGCCCACTTTGGACGCGCCCGGTCTGAGCCCACCCCCCCCATTCCCGACCCCTCTGCCAAGCCCAACCCCGCCCCCCACACCGCGTCACCTCTGTCCCCTCGCCATTGTCCCCTCCCCATTGTCCCCTCCCCATTGTCCCCCCCTCTGTCCTCTCTTCCCCCCCATCGTCACCCCGCCCATTGTCCCCACTGTCCCCTCCCCTGGTCCCTCTGTCCCCCCAGTTGTCCCCTCTGTCCTCCCTTCTGTCCCCTCCCCATTTTCCCCATTGTCCCCTCCCCACTCTCTCCTGTCCCCTCCCATTGTCGCCTCTGTCCCTCCCCTGTCCCCCTCCGGGGCCTCCCCGCTCCCTCCGTGTCCCAGATTCCCCCTGTCCCGGGGGGGGGGCTGGCAGTGTCACCATTGCTGGGGGGGGCTGTGACAGTGTCACCATTGGGGGCTGGCAGTGTCACCGGGGGGGGTTGGCAGTGTCACTTCCCCGTGGTGCCACCGAGTCCCATCCATGTCACCCCTTTTAGGGGGAAGGGACACACGACCCCTGCCCCCGCCGTGTCACAAATCGGGGCCGTTCGGTACAAAACAGGAAAGTTTTTATTGCTGCTTTTCTTAAAAACGCTCATGGCGGGGGGGGCAGGACCCCCCAACTCCCCCTCCCCAAATCATCCTGGAGCAGCCACTCGGTTCCACCCTTTATTTACACTTCTGGAGGAAAATGGGGCTGGGGGTGCCCCCCTTGTCCCCTGAGGGGGGGGTCCCACCAACAATGGGGGGGTCCTGGGGGTGGGGGGGGGCAGCGCGACCCCTCCCCAGGTGGTGAAAAGGGAGGGGAGGGGGGGTAAGGGAGTGATGGGGACCCCGAGCTTGGGGATTTGCTGGCACCGGTCTGGGGGGTCCTGGGGGGTTCCCATGGAAAGGGGGGTCCCGAGGGGGGTCCCCATGGTGGGGAGGGTCCTGAGGGTGTCCCCATTGTAGGAGTGACAGGGGGTGGCATGGTCGGGACAGACAGAGACGAGAGATCCCTGCAGGCAGGGCGTGGAACTTGGGGTTTATTGCAAAGGGCCTGGGTGCAGGGGATTTTTGGGATTTGGGGTTCATTGCACAGGGCCTGGGTGCAGGGGATTTTTGGGATTTGGGGTTCATTGCAAAGGGCCTGGGTGCAGGGGATTTTTGGGATTTGGGGTTTTTGCAAAGGGCCTGGGTGCAGGGGATTTTTGGGATTTGGGGTTTATTGCAAAGGGCCTGGGGCAGGGGCCTTTTAGGATTTGGGGTTCATTGCAAAGGGCCTGGGTGCAGGGCCCTGCTGGAATTTGGGGTTTATTGCAAAGGGCCTGGGGCAGGGGATTGTTGGGATTTGGGGTTTTTGCAAAGGGCCTGGGGCAGGGGCCTTTTAGGATTTGGGGTTCATTGCAAAGGGCCTGGGTGCAGGGGCCTTTTGGGATTTGGGGTTTATTGCAAAGGGCCTGGGTGCAGGGGCCTTTTGGAGTTTGGGGTTCATTGCACAGGGCCTGGGTGCAGGGGATTTTTGGGATTTGGGGTTTATTGCAAAGGGCCTGGGTGCAGGGGATTTTTGGGATTTGGGGTTTATTGCAAAGGGCCTGGGTGCAGGGCCCTGCTGGGATTTGGGGTTTTTGCAAAGGGCCTGGGTGCAGGGCCCTGCTGGAGCTGCCAGGCACAGCTGGAGCAGGACTGAGAGAAGAGAGGGGGAGAGAGGATGAGAGGGTGAGGGAGCATAAGAAAGTAAAAGGGATAAGAGCTAAGAGACAAGAGCATAGAAAGAGCTAAGACAGCAAAGTTCCCGTTCCAATACAATAAATCTTCTTCTGTGCTGAATATTCTGATTCTCACTCACCAATCCAGTCCAATACACAAATCCTACAGCATTTACATACAGCCTATAAGAATCACTACATCACCACACTGTGTTACATTTTAAACCCTAAAAACTCCTCTTTGGGCCCCTTCTGCTGCGCTGGCAGGGTCTGCTCTGACCCTTGGACCTGTAAGCAGAGGGATTGTTCCATCAAAAGGGGATTTACCTTCAGCAGCCACAGCGTTGTTTTCCTGTTGTTCAGTAACTGAGGGATCTCAAAGCTTGCTTTCATTTCAAACTCACTCATAGTTTCCATATTCTCAAAATCTTTTGCCAGACAATCATATTGATAAGGCTTTCCTGTTTCATTTCACCCCCAAAACCCTGAAATTTTGGTTCAGAACCCCCAAAATTCAAATGAAAAAAAAAAATCAAAATTTCACCTCAAAACCACCTAAATCTGAATTTTAAAAAATCAAAATTTTACAGGTAAAGCTTCTGCTTGTGCCGCCTGTGCAGCTGTAAGAGCCCTTTCAATTTTTTTCTCCTAGAGTTTTTCCAAGTTCATTTGCCTGGATAATTGCCACTTGCTGTGGACTCCCAGTTTTGTTACATCGATCATCTCAGGCACTGTGGGTTTTTCTTTTCCCAGGGCTTTGATAACTCTTTTACATTCTGCATTTCCATTATTTTCAATGATATCTCATATCATTATTGGGTGAGCTGTATCATCACCACATTGTCTCTCTGCTCCTTGCATTACCCGGTCCACAGATGTGGTAAATGGTTCAGAGGAGTCTTGGCTAATCGGATTTTAGGCTTTTTTCAAAACTTCCTGCAGGCCGAATTTGCAAAAATGCATGTATTTTATGATTGGCTTTTCGCAAATATTCAAATGAATATTAGATGTGTTGTGTTAGAAAGTGATGCTGTTTTCATTCTCTTAAGTAGTGTGTTAAATAGAGTTTTAGGTTATAAAAATTGTTAAAATAGAAACGATGCTGTGTAGGTTACTTCTTTTAAAGAAAGGACTCACATTGAGATAGCAGCCACAGAACACCTCAATCTTTCAGAGAAAAAGAATTTATTGCTCCATTATCAGGAGAAATGAACTTCTTCCCACCTCAAAGGCGCTGTCAGGATTAGAAGGAAGAAGTTGAAGATGACCAGACAGAATCCTGTGTTTGAATGGAATTTATGCATCATGTGTGAAGTGTATGAACATGGAACAGGTTATTGTTTTTAAGGGTTAACCCTTTGTTAACGTGGGGCCTTTTTTGGGCTGGTGCTGCCCAGAAAAAGGTACCCAGACTGTCTGTAATTCTTTGTAATTATTGTCTCATATTGTCCTAATCCAAATTGTCCAAATTATTATTACTCCAATTGTATCACTATTTTTATAACCATTTTGTCACTGTGAAACTTTTAACATTTTAAAAACCAAGTGATCGGCGTTTTTCACACTGAATTTGCAAAAAGAGCCATCTTTTTAATGCCACCTAACGCTGTTCTGGGTAAATTCACTCCGTTATCATTCTGATCATCAGGAGGGTCATCAGTCCAGCTCAGACACAACAAGGGTACGAAGATCTGCATCAGTACTTTGTCTATAAGTGGCTTGTACCCCTGTGAGCAGTCTTAATTTCGCACAGCATACATTGTGAGGCTGTGAGAATTACACCAGCAGGATTTTTACAGCCATTTGGTGTCTGTCTGTCCTTCCAGGGTGCTTTTCAGCAGCTGCCTAAAATATGGGCAGCAGATGCCACCATCCCTTATTGCTTTTCACAATTCTTTCATCTCATGAGGTGGGACAGCCACCCGTGTTCTGGGACCAGCGGCTCGCTGGCTGAATGGCACAGGCATTGCTAAAGGATTTGGACTTTCTTCCTTGCAAATCTGGCCTCTGACTTCATCCCAGTCTGTTCATTGAAAATTATCAAAAGATTTCAGTGAGTTTTCTAATTTGGGATTAATGCTGGCCAATTTTCAGGGTTTAGTGTGTCTCATTTTGGGTCGAGAAATCTGTCCCAAACACTGGGGGGGGACTCTGGAGCTATTTGGGAACAGCTCTTTTTCGAAATTTTTTTTTTTATTGTTGGGATCAAAGGGTCGGCATTTGCAGGGGCGAAATAATTCTCTGTCTGTCCTGTATTTATTAAAGCAGCTGTCATATTCCAGCCTCGTTGCCCGGTTTGTGTGCGGACGAATCGTGACACAAAGTAGTCCCACTCGGTGCTGGGAGTGCGAAGGCGAAAACGCGGAGGGATATCAGGTGTCGGTTGTGCAGGGTCGCGCGCTGCGGAGGGATCTCTCGGTGATGCGGCCGAGAGAGGTCCGGCAGAGCGAGGAACGCGGAAGGATACACGCACGGCGCTGCAGTTTTCGTCTGCTGCGGTGCCCTGTACGGACCCGGTGGCGGCGGAAGCGCCGTGCCAGCGCACAGGGATGCCGGCTGTGTCCGGACAGCGGCACGCAGCGGCTCGGAACTGGGACCGCGCTGTACCAAAGCGGCGGCCAAAGCAGTGCGGGGTGCCGGCGGAGCAGCGCCGTGGTTGGATGAGGCGGCGCGGAGTGATATTGATGGTGCGGCGTTGTAGCAACTGCGCATGCGTGGGTTGCGTCACTAGGGCAGTCATCATGGCGGGCGGGCGCGGGGCTGCGGCTGTGGAAAGGAACGCCGGGACCCCCGTGGTTGCAGGAGGCGGCGGAGCCGCGCTATCCAGAAGCTCTGAAGCGGGGGGCTGCGCTGGGGAAGGCGCGGCTCCGCCCGCCATGGAGCGGCGGCGGCAGGAGCGGGAAAGCGACCACGGGCGGCGGCGGGGCGGCCTCGTCAGCGGGAGATGATCCCGGGAGGCGGGAGGAGCGGCGGGGAGGCGGCGGGGGGGCCGCGGCGTGCAGCCGCTGGGGGCTGCGGTGGCTGCCGGCCCGGCGGGCAGGGGCGGCGCGGACGGGAGGCTGGGCTGGAGCGGCGGCAGGCACGGCAGAGGTGGGGCTGGAGCGGCGGCAGGCACGGCAGAGGCAGCGCTGGAGCGGCGGCAGGCACGGGCGGGCTGCAGCCACCGGTGCCGACGCCGCGGCGCCGGCACGGGCGGGCTGGGCGGGCTGGGGCGCTCCGCTCCCAGCGCAAGCGGGGCCGTGCCGGGGCCGGGGGATTGCGCCGGAACGCCGGCAGGGACGGGGTCAGCCGGGGGCGTTTGCCCTGCGGCGGGGCACGGCAGAGGCGGGGCTGGAGCGGCGGCAGGCACGGCAGAGGCAGCGCTGGAGCGGCGGCAGGCACGGCAGAGGCGGGGCTGGAGCGGCGGCAGGCACGGCAGAGGCTGCAGCCACCGGTGCGGACGCCGCGGCGCCGGCACGGGGTGGCTGGGCGGGCCGGGGCGCTCCGGTCCCAGCGCAAGCGGTGCCGTGCCGGGACCGGGGGATTGCGCCAGAACGCCGGCAGGGACGGGGTCAGCCGGGGGCGTTTGCACTGCGGCGGGGCCCGTGGGCAGCTCGGGGTGTGCGGCGTGCACTGGAACGCGAGGGTGGGGGGGCAGAGCTTCCCGCGGCAACGTCCGCAGGGGGCGCAGCGCGGCCGCGCCAGGAACGCTCGCACCGCAGATCCGGGAGCCGCAGGGAACTGCAGAGACGCGGCAGCAGCGACGGGACCTGGGCCAGCACCGGCCCCGCTGTGTCGGCAAAGGGGGCGAGGGGGACGTGGAGGGGGGGCGGGAGCGGCCGCACTCGCGGGGAACGGGGGGGGGGGAGCGGCGGCGGCAGGAGGGGGCGGGGCCGGTGACGCCGGTGGGCGGGATTGAGGGGCGGGGCCCGGGACAGCCGGGACCGACGGGATGGCAAAGGCGGGGATGGCGGCAGCGGTGGGAGGGGCCGGGGGTTGGCCGGGGCCGGGGGGGGCGGGGGGCGGGACTGCGAGGGCGGGGGGCGGGGCGGCAGGGGCGGGCAGGACCGCGGGTACCGGAGCGGCGGCGTCCGACGGGGAAATGGGGGGCGTGTCCGGCTGGAGACTCGCGGCGGCGAGGGGCGGAGTCGCAGGAGGGGCGGAGCTCGGCGTGGCAGCTGCGGGGGGCATCCCCCGTGCGGCAAACACAGCTCAAGCAGCGCCCGGCAAGCTGGGAGCAGCTCCCCGGCAGCCAAATCCCGGCGGGAGATGCTATTAAAGTGCTTTATACAAACTGTGTCCAAAAGTCTCTGGTACACACAGCTGAACTGTCAGCATTGGAAAAATTCAATAAAGTTCATTCTAAGAGGATTTTTGGCTCCTGTTTCGGTAACTGACTTGGCATGGAACTTTAGAAAGGCTTTAGTTGCTTATAGAGATCTCTGTCGTGGGCAGAGTGAGTTTGTCCCATCATTACACGGGTGTGTCACCAGCCTCGATGTTGCAGAAGCAGCGTCCTCGACCAGAGCCTTACAGCACTGCCGTTTACCACAGTCGGGCTTTACTGCCCCTTTTACGACAGTCGGGCTTTACTGCCCCTTTTGCGACAGTCGCGCTTTACGGCCCCTTTTACGTCAGTCGCGCATTACGGCACCCTTTTGCGACAGTCGCGCTTTACGGCCCCTTTTGCGACAGTCGCGCTTTACGGCACCTTTTGCGACAGTCGCGCTTTACGGCACCTTTTACGACATCCGCGCTTTACGGCACCTTTTGCGACAGTCGCGCTTTACGGCGCCTTTTACGTCAGTGGCGCTTTACGGCCCCTTTTGCGACAGTCGCGTTTTACGGCACCTTTTACGACAGTCGCGCTTTACGGCACCTTTTGCGACAGTCGCGCTTTACGGCCCCTTTTACGTCAGTGGCGCTTTACGGCCCCTTTTGCGACAGTCGCGTTTTACGGCACCTTTTACGACATCCGCGCTTTACGGCAGTTTTACGACAGTCGCGCTTTACGGCCCCTTTTACGACAGTCGCGCTTTACGGCACATTTTGCGACAGTCGCGCTTTACGGCACCTTTTACGACAGTTGCGCTTTACGGCACCTTTTACGACACTTCACGGCAGTCGCGCTTTACGGTACCTTTTGCGACAGTCGCGCTTTACGGCCCCTTTTACGACAGTCGCGCTTTACGGTACCTTTTGCGACAGTCGCGCTTTACGGCACCTTTTACGACACCCGCGCTTTACGGCACCTTTTACGACAGTTGCGCTTTACGGCACCTTTTACGACACTTCACGGCAGTCGCGCTTTACGGCACCTTTTACGACACTTCACGGCAGTCACGCTTTACGGCACTTTTGCGACAGTCGCGCTTTACGGCACCTTTTACGACAGTCGCGCTTTACGGCACCTTTTACGACAGTTGCGCTTTACGGCACATTTTGCGACAGTCGCGCTTTACGGCACCTTTTACGACATCCGCGCTTTACGGCACACTTTACGACAGTCGCGCTTTACGGCACCTTTTACGACACTTCACGGCAGTCACGCTTTACGGCAGTTTTGCGACATCCGCGCTTTACGGCACCTTTTACTACAGTGGCGCTTTACGGCACTTTTGCGACAGTCGTGCATTTCGGCACTACCTTTTATGGAACTTTTACGGTCCTTCACAGTGTTTATTTTGTTTTTCATTAATTTTTAATTAATTTTATTTTTTTAAATTTTTTTTATTATTTTTTATTTTTTTTTTTTTGCAGCCTTTTTAAAATTTTTTCAGTTTAATTTTGATTTTTAATTTTTTTATTTTTAAAGCTTTTATTTTCTTTTGTTAATTTTTTAAAAATTTAATTGTTATTTTTAATTTTTCTGGTTTTAAAGCTTTTTATTTAAATTTTAATTTTTCAATTTTTAAGGCTTTTTATTTAGTTTTTTAATTTTTAAATTTAATTTTAATTTTCAATTTTTCTATTTTTTGGCTTTTTATTTAATTTTTAAATTTTTTCATTAAATTTTTATTTTTAATTTTTCTGTTTTTAAAGATTTTATTTTATTTTTTTATTTTTTTATTTAATTTTTATTTTTAATTTTTCTATTTTAAAATATTTTTATTTTATTTTTAAATTTTTTATTTAATTTTAATTTTTATTTTTTTATTTTTAAAGCTTTTTATTTAATTTTAAAATTTTTTTATTTAAGTTTTATTATTAATTTTTCTATTTTTAAAGATTTTATTTTAAATTTTTTTTTATTTAATTTTTATTTTTAATTTTTCTATTTTTAAAGCTTTTTATTTAATTTTTTTTAATTTTTTTATTTAAGTTTTATTTTTAATTTTTCCATTTTTAAAGATTTTATTTTTAATTTTTTTATTTTTTAATTTAATTTTTATTTTAAATTTTTCTATTTTTAAAGCTTTTTATTTTATTTTTTAATTTTTTTTTAATTTTTATTTTTAATTTTTCAGCTTTTAAACATTTTTATTTAATTTTTAAGTTTTTTATTTAATTTTTATTTTTAATTTTTCTGTTTTTAAACCTTTTTATTTAATTTTTTAATTTTTAAATTTAATTTTAATTTTCAATTTTTCTGTTTTTAAAGATTTTTATTTAATTTTTAAATCTTTAAATTAAATTTTAATTTTCAGTTTTTCTATTTTTAAGGCTTTTTATTTAATTTTAAAATTTTTTAATTTAATTTTTATTTTTAATTTTTCTGTTTTTAGAGATTTATTTTTTTATTTAATTTTTATTTTTAATTTTTTTATTTTTAAAGCTTTTTATTTTATTTTTTCTATTTTTTTTAAAGTTTTTTAAATTTTTCTATTTTAAAGCTTTTATTTTATTTTTTAATTTTATTTTTTATTTAATTTTTTTTTATTTTTAAATCATTTATTTTATTTTTTTATTTTATTTTTTATTTAATTTTTATTTTCAATTTTTCTATTTTTAAAGCATTTATTTTATTTTTAATTTTTTTTTATTTTATTTTTAAATTTTTTTAAATTTTATTTTTGTTTTTAATTTTTCTATCTTTAAAGCTTTTGGTTTTTTTTGATATTATTTTAAAATTATTTTTTATTTTTAATTTTTCTATTTTGATAGCTTTTATTTTATTTATTATTTATTTTATTTAATTTTTTAATAATTTTTCTATTCTTAAAGCATGTTTTTATTTTTTAAATTTTATTTTTTATTTAATTTTTATTTTTAATTTTTCTATTTTTAAAGCTTTTGGGGTTTTTTTAATATTATTTTTTATTTTTTTAAATTTTTTTATTTTTAAAGCTTTTATTTTTTTAATTTTATTTTTTAATTAATTTTTATTTTTTATTTTTCTTTTTTTAAAGCATTTATTTTATTTTTTAATTTTATTTTTTATTTAATTTTTATTTTCAATTTTTTCTATTTTTAAAGCATTTATTTTATTTTTAAATTTTTTCATTTTATTTTTATTTTTAATTTTTCTATTTTTAAAGCTTTTGGTTTTTTTAATTTTATTTTATGACAGTTTTGCGACCGTCGCGCTTTAGGGCGCTTCATTTCATGGAAATTTTACGACACCTTTTCTGGCACTTCACTTTACAGCACTTTACAGCTTTTATTTTGTTTTTCATTTATTTTTAATTAATTTTTAATTGTAAAATTTTTTTAATTTGAATAACCTTGGCCACGCCCACTGACCACGCCCACTTTGGACACGCCCACTCTGAGCCCCCCCCCAACCCCTCTGCCAAACCCAAACCCCCCCGCGGTCCCCTCTGTCCCCTCCCTTCTGCCCCCTTCACGCTGTCACCCCCCCATTGTCCCCGATTGTCCCCATTGTCCCCTCCTCGTTACCCCCTCCCCATTGTCACCCCCACATTGTCCCTCTGTCCCCCACCATTGTCCCCTCTGTCTGCTCCCCACTGTCACCCCCCATTGTCCCCTCTGTCTGCTCCCCACTGTCACCCCCCATTGTCCCCTCTGTCTGCTCCCCACTGTCACCCCCCATTGTCCCCTCTGTCCCCCCCCGTCCCCTTCCCTGTCCCTTCTGCCTCCTCCCAATTTTCCCCATTGTCCCCTCCACTGTTCCCCCTTCTGTCCCCTCCCCATTGTCACCCGCCCTTGTCCTCTTCCGTGTCCCCCCCATTGTCCCCTCTGTCCCTTCCCCTGTCCCCCCATGTCTCCCCTTTTGGGGGGGGAGGAACACACGACCCCTGCCCCCCCCCAATGTCACAAATTGGGTCCATTCAATACAAAACAGGAAAGTTTTTATTGCTGCTTTTTTTAAAAACACTTAAAAACGCTCCGGGGGCGGGGCAGGACCCCTCCCCAAATGCTGCCCCCCCCAACCCAGGACCCCCCAACTCCCCCTCCCCAAATCATCCTGGAGCAGCCACTCGGTTCCACCCTTTATTTACACTTCTGGAGGAAAATGGGGCTGGGGGTGCCCCCCTTGTCCCCTGAGGGGGGGTCCCACCAACAATGGGGGGGTCCTGGGGTGGGGGGGGGCAGCGCGACCCCTCCCCAGGTGGTGAAAAGGGAGGGGAGGGGGGGTAAGGGAGTGATGGGGACCCCGAGCTTGGGGATTTGCTGGCACCGGTCTGGGGGGTCCTGGGGGGTTCCCCATGGTGGGGAGGGTCCCGAGGGGGGTCCCCGTGGTGGGGGGGGGTCCCCATGGTGTGGGAGGAGTCCCGGGGGGGTCCCACCCCTCAGTCACTGTCCGACCCCACAGCAGAGGAACCTTTCCTTTTCCTCTTGGCCGGTTTGGGTTTGGTGTCCTCCTCCTCCTGCAGGGACATTGAAGGGGGGGTCACACGGGATTTGGGGGGCTCAGAGGGGTCTCGGGGAGGGTGGGGGTCTCACCGAGGCGCTGCTGGAGCCAGACTCCTCCTCGTTGTTGGGGGGCTGTGCAGCATTTTTGCGGCTGCGGGGGCTCGCCAGGGCCGTGGCCTTGCGGCGGCTCTTGGGGGGTTTGCTGGAGGAATCCTCGTATTCCTCGGCCAGGGAGAAGAGATCCGAGAACCTGGGGGGGCACCAGAGGGGCTCAGGGGGGGTCTGGGGTCTTCAGGAAGGGAGGGAGAGGTGTGGGGAGGGGTCTCACTTCATCTTGTGAGCTTCGTCGCAGCTGGCCTGGACGTGCTGCAGCGCCTGCAGGATCGGGGTCTGGCTGAAAACTGGGGGGAAAACGGGGAGGGTCAGGGCAAGGAGGGACCCCAGACCCAAATGGAACAACCCAGGGTGTGGGGAGGGACCCACAGTTGTGCTTGGTGTTGGTGAGGTTGAGCCTGAGGTTGTCCAGGTGCTCCAGGATCTGTTCCAGGGTGAGCTGGGCCAGTTTGCTGCTGGAGCTGCGGAGGCTGCGGGAGAGGAGGGTGGAAAATGGGGTGAGAACCCCAGAAAATGGGGGTGAGAAACTAAAAATGGGGGTGAGAAACTAAAAAATGGGGGTGAGAAACTAAAAAATGGAGATGAAAGCCCAAAAATGGGGGTGACAAACTAAAAATGGGGATGAGGAACTAAAAATGGGGGTGAGAAACTAAAAACGGGGATGAGGAACTAAATAATGGGGATGAGAAACTAAAAATGGGGGTGAGAAACTAAAAACGGGGATGAGGAACTAAATAATGGGGATGAGAAACTAAAAATGGGGGTGAGAAACTAAAAATGGGGATGAGGAACTAAAAATGGGGATGAGGAACTAAAAAATGGGGATGAGAAACTAAAAATGGGGGGTGAGAAACTAAAAATGGGGGTGAGAGCCCAAAAATGGGGGTGAGGAACTAAAAAATGGGGGTGAGAAACTAAAAAATGGGGATGAGGAACTAAAAAGTGGGGAGGAGAGCCCCAAAACTGGTGTGAGACACAAGAAGTGGGGAGCAGCCCCCCAGGACCCCCCGACCTCTGGCGCTTGCGGGGCAGGCTGTTGTTTTTGATCAGCAGGGCCTTGATGTGCTCGCCCAGGAGGTCGTCGTGCCGCAGCCCCCAGTGCCTCAGGATGCTGGTGGTGAACTGGTCCTCGGGGTGGCACGGCCGGCTCAGCACCATCTTCACCATCTCCTCGCTGGGCCTGGCAAAAAACGGGAGTGGGGAAAGGTGGGGGACAGGCCTGGACACCCAGGAGATCACCCTAGGACCCCCAGATCCCCAGGAGATCCCTCAGACCCCCAGGAGATCCCCCCAGACCTCCCCAGACCCCCAGGAGATCCCTCAGACCCCCAGGAGATCCCTCAGATCCCCAGGAGATGCCCCCAGACCCCTCAGACCTCCCCAGAGCCCCAGGAGATCCCCCAAACCCCTCAGGAGACCTCTCAGTGCCCCCCAAATCCCCTCAGTGCCCCCCAAATCCCCTTGATGTCCCCAAATCCTCTCACTGCCCCCCAAATCCCTTCAGTGTCTCTCCCTTAGTGTCCCCAAATCCCCTCAGTGTCCCTTGGAACCCCTCAGTGTCCCCAAATCCTCTCACTGCCCCCCAAATCCCCTCAGTGTCCCCTGGAACCCCAAATCCCTTCAGTGTCTCTCCCTCAGTGTCCCCCAAATCCCCTAGGTGTCCCCAAATCCCCTCAGTGCCCCCCAAATTCCCTCAGTGTCCCCCAAATCCCTTCAGTGTCTCTCCCTTAGTGTCCCCAAATCCCCTCAGTGCCCCCCAAATCCTCTCACTGCCCCCCAAATCCCCTCAGTGCCCCCCAAATCCCCTTGATGTCCCCTAATCCTCTCACTGCCCCCAAATCCCTTCAGTGTCTCTCCCTTAGTGTCCCCAAATCCCCTCAGTGTCCCTTGGAACCCCTCAGTGTCCCCAAATCCCCTCGGTGTCCCCCCCCCAGGACTCCAGGCATGTCCCCCCTCCCTTGGGGACACTCTGGGGGTCCCCCCTGTCCCCCCCAGACTCACTTTTCCCTGCGGAGCTGCAGCAGGAGGCAGGACAGGGCCTCGGGGTGCTCTGCCGGGGGAAGGAGGGTGGCAATGTCCCCAAAACGTGTCTCCAAAAAATGTCCCCTATGGGAATGTCCCCCCACGGGAATGACCCCTGGGAATGTCCCCAGGGTGTCCCTGGGAATGTCCTTGGGATGTCCCCAAGATGTCCCCCTGGGGGCGTCCCCCAGGATGTCCCCAAAAGATGTCCCCAGGAATTTTCCCCCTGGGAATGTCCACAGGAATGTCCCCAGAAAATGCCCCCCATGGGAATGACACCTGGGAATGACACCTGGGAATGTCACCCCAGGATGTCCCCCATGGCAATGTCCCCCCTGGCAATGTCCCCAGGGTGTCCCCAGGGTGTCCCCAGCTCACCCTTGTACTTGAGGAGCTGCAGGATGGGGATGATGGTCTCCAGGGGGAGGTTATGGGACAGCAAATGTCCCCAGCACTGTTCCCCATGGCAATGTCCCCCCTGGGAATGTCCCCAGCTGTCCCCAGGGTGTCCCCAGGGTGTCCCCAGCTCACCCTTGTACTTGAGGTGCTGCAGGATGGGGATGATGGTCTCCAGGGGGATGTTGTGGGCCAGGAAGAGCTGCCAGGTGCAGTACTGCTCAAAGGTCTCCCAGTCCAGGCTCTGAACTGGGGACGGGACAGGGGGACAGGGGGGACAGACGGACAGAGGGACGGAGGGACAGGGGGACAGAGGGACAGCAGGGATGGATAAAAGGGACAATGGGATAATGGGGACAATGGGGGTAATAGGGATGGAAAAGGGTGACAATGGGATAGAAAACAGGGACAGTGGGATAATGGGGATAATGGGGTTGGATAATGGGGACAACAGGATAATGGGAATGGGTAACAGGGACAGTAGGACAATGGGGATGGATAATGGGCACAATTAACCCCATTAAAATGGGGTTAACAGGAATAATGGGGACAGTGGGATAATGGGGATGGATAATGGGGACAATGGGATAATGGGGACAATGGGGTTAACAGGGATCTGTGTCAGCGCCTTCCCCAGCTCTGGGGACCCCAAAACCTGCCCAGGGTCCCCCCACCCCTCCGGGCCCCGGGAATGGGGACAGAGCCCTGTCCTGGGCTGTGGGGGCAGGGTTAACGAGGCTCCCTAATTAACAGGCTTATCCCAAAAAGCTGGATTTGCTCTGGAACACTGAGGGACCCCACAGAGAGGCTGTGGAGCCGATTTTGGGATTTTGCCCGTGGCCTGCCTGGCACCCCTGGGGGCACAGGGATAAATCCCACAATAGGCCCGGGGCAGCGACCCTGCAGTGCCAGCAGGGAATTCAGGGATCTCCCTCTGGAAAGGGCCAAGCCTGGGTGTGGGGTGGGATCTGGGGGCTGCCTGGGACCTCCTCATTCCCATTCCCATTCCCAATCCCTTTCCCGCTCCCATTCCCAGTCCCATCCCCAATCCCACTCCCATTCCCATTCCATTCCCATTCCCAATCCCTTTCCTGTTCCCATTCCCATTCCTGTTCCCAATCCCACTCCCATTCCCATTCTCATTCCCGTTCCTCTTCCCATCCCCATTCCCATTCCCGTTCCAAATCCTTTCCTGTTCCCATTCCCATTCCTGTTCCCATTTCCCATTCCCTTTCCCAATCCCATTCTGAATCCCAATTCCACTCCCAATCCCATTCCCATTCCAAATTCATTCCCATTCCCTCTCCCATTTCCCAATCCCATTCCCATTCCCACTCCCACTCTCATTCCCATTCCCACTCCCAATCTCATTCCCAATCCCACTTCCTCTCTCCCATTCCCGTTCCTGTTTTCCCATTCCCATTCCCAATCTCATTCCCTCTCCCATTTCCCATTTCCCACTCCCACTCACTGAGGATGTTGAGCACGGAATCCTTGCGGAACATGACGAGGTTTCCCATCATCACGTGGCACACGAGCTCCTGGAGCTGGGATGGGACAGGGAATGGGGTCAGGGGGCTTTGAGGACCCTCCCCAAATGGGATCCAGGGGGAGCAGTGCCAGCTCCATCCCTGGGATCCCTGGGGTTCTGGGCACATCCAGACCCTGCTCCAGACCCACGACCCCGGGAATTCGGGCACCCCCAGACCCTGCACAACCCCGGGGCTCCGGGCACATCCAGACCCCGCCATTCCAGGGGTACCCCCCAGAATTTTTGGGTTCTCACAGCAAATTCCAGGCCAGGCAGAGGCAGCGAGATCCCCCCCGGGCAAAGGGGCTCATTAGGGGTAATTAGCACTGATTGCCCAGGAGATCCTTTGGGATCGACCTTTGGACGAGGGGATTTAGGCGAGGATTGAGGCCATGGGTGGCTCATTTTGGGGTTAAATTCCCAAGGAAAGGGGCCGGGAAGGATTCCCCTCACCTGGAAGGAGTCAATGACAGCCACGATCATGTTCAGCAGCTCCCCACTCCTCAGGGTCTCATCTGGAAACTGGGAATGCACAAAATCCAAACTGGGAATGCACAAAATCCAAACTGGGAATGCACAAAATCCAAAATCCGGGCAGAGACAGCAAGGAGAGCCCTCCCAAAATCCCAAAAATCCCAGGTGGGAAAAGCTCCAGCGGGGGGCGGCCGTCAGCCAGGGCTCTGGAATTCCCGGAATTCCCGTTTTTTTTCCCTTTTCCTGGCTCTGCTCCCTGCTCCAGGGCCCCGCAGGAAACACAAAATCAATCAGGGCATGGCAGCGCCGAGGGAGAGGGATGGGATCTGGGGTGGATCCTGGATTTGGGATCAGCACAGGGAACAATGGGATCCTGCCCTGGGATAGATCTGGATTTGGGATCAGTGTGGGGAACACTGGGAGCTTGCTCTGAGATTTGGGATCAGTGTGGGGAACAGCGTGAGCCTGCTCTGGGATGGATCCTGGATTTGGGATCAGCATGGGGAACAATGGGACCCGCACTGGGATGGATCCTGGGATTTGGGGTCAGCTGAGCTGCTCCAGCTGATCCAGGCAGGAAGGAGGAGCAGGCCCAGCTCCCTCCTCCGGGGAAGGCACAGCGAGAATTTTGGGGGATTCTCTGAATTTAGAGAGAATTTTTGGGGATTCTCTGCTGCAGCACAGCTGGGATGGGACCTGGGGCACACCTGGGATGGGATTTTGGGCACCCCTGGGATGGGATTTTGGGCATCCCTGGGATGGGATTTTGGGCACACCAGGAACAGGATTTGGGGCACACCTGGAGCGGGATTTGGGCACACCTGGGACAGGATCTGGGGCACACTTGGAGCAGGACCTGGGGCACCCCTGGCACTCGGGGCACCCCTGGGATGGGGTTTTGGGCACCCCTGGCACTCGGGGCACCCCTGGGATGGGATTTTGGGCACCCCTGGCACTCAGGGCACCCCTGGGATGGGATTTTGGGCACCCCTGGCACTCAGGGCACCCCTGGGATGGGGTTTTGGGCAGCCCTGGCACTCGGGGCACCCCTGGGATGGGGTTTTGGGCAGCCCTGGGCAGGTGAGGGCTCACCTCGGTGTAGATGGAGGGCGTGAGGAAGCAGAGCAGGCGCACGTCGTCCTCCTGGCACGCCTTCATGTCCATCATCAGGCACGTGTGCAGCTCCCCCAGCTGCGTGGCCTGGGCGAACGACTCGTAGAGCCCCATCCTGCCCAGCGCCGCCTTGCTGGGGACACAGCACACCTGGCACCTGCTACACACCTGGAACCTGCCACACCTGGCACAGCTGG
Organism: Agelaius phoeniceus; assembly: GCF_051311805.1. Lineage (NCBI taxonomy): Eukaryota > Metazoa > Chordata > Aves > Passeriformes > Icteridae > Agelaius > Agelaius phoeniceus. The sequence continues at coordinate 1,734,950 of NC_135295.1, forward strand.
CACACACCTGGCACACCTGGCACACTCATAGAGCCCCATCCTGCCCAGCGCCGCCTTGCTGGGGACACAGCACACCTGGCACCTGGTACACACCTGGCATGGCTGACACAACTAACACACACCTGGCACCTGGCATGGCTGATACACTGCTGGCACACACCTGGCACCGCTGGGACACAGCTGACACAACTAACACACACCTGGCACACACCTGGCACAGCTGGCACACACCTGGCACACACCTGGCCCACGCCGCCACGAGGGATAGGGACAGGCACAGGCAGGGGAGTGGCACAGGTAAGAGGGCGGAGCCCAGGTGAGGGGGAGGAGTCACAGGAGAGAGGGAGGAGTCAGAGCAGGGCACGGCCCATCTGAAGGGACAGAGTTGAGCAGGGTGGGGCCCAACTGAGGGGGCGGGGTCAGCGCAGGGTGTGGCCCATCTGAGGGGGCAGGGTCAGCACAGGGTGTGGCCCATCTGAGGGGGCGGGGTCAGCACAGGGCGGGGCCCATCTGAGGGGGCGGGGTCAGCACAGGGTGTGGCCCATCTGAGGGGGCGGGGTCAGTGCAGGGTGTGGCCCATCTGAGGGGGCGGGGTCAGCACAGGGCAGGGCCCATCTGAGGGGGCGGGGTCAGCGCGGGGCGGGGCCTCACCTGGCCCGCAGGTAGTAGAGCAGGTGGTAGCCGATCTTGGGCTGTTTCTGGTAGAGCTCGGAGAGCAGGTCCAGCAGCAGCGAGAAGCCGCTGTTGTCCTCCTGCATCTGGCACAGGTTCCTTGGGAACAGCGGGAACGTCGCCGGGATAGCGGGGACCAAAAACCCCAAAAAAACCCCAAAATCCCCGGATTTCCCGCTGGGAATGGGATGGGAAACTCCCTGGGGTGTTTGGGATGAGGAGGGAGGCCGGGAATTCCCGGGGGTTTGGGAAGGGACCTACCGGAATATCAGGTACAGGGGCTTCCCCACGGACTCCTCCAGGGACCTGGGGACAGACGGACGCGCTGAGCTCCCGGGAATGGCACCCGGGATCCTGGGAATGGCACGGGAACAGCCCCGGGGAACAGCCCTGGATCCCTCTGAGTTTTCCCAGGAATGACAAAGGAGCAGCTCTGGACCCCCCCTTGGTTTTCCCAGGAATGGGAACAGCCCTGGATCCCATTGGGAGCACAGGAACAGCCCTGAGGAACAGCCCTGGATCCCTCTGAGTTTTCCCGGGAATGAGAACAGGAACAGCCCTGGGGAAGAGCCCTGGATCCCTCTGAGTTTTCCCAGGAATGGCACAAGAACAGCCCTGGATCCCTCTGAGTTTTCCCAGGAATGGCACAAGAACAGCCCTGGATCCCTCTGGATTTTCCCGGGAATGGGAACAGCCCTGGATCCCGTTGGGAGCACAGGAACAGCCCTGGATCCCTCTGGGTTTTCCCAGGAATAGGAAGAGCCCTCTGAGTTTCCCAGGAATGGCACAGGAACAGCCCTGGATCATTCTGGCTGCTCAGCCCTCCAGGATTCCCCAGGATTGGGAACAGCCCTCTGGATCTTCCCAGGAAATGGGACAGGAACAGCCCTGGATCCCCCTCTGGGTTTTCCCAGGAATGGGAGAGGAACAGTCCTGATCTCCCTTGGTGTTCCCAGGAATAGGAACAGCCCTGGATCCCACTCAGTTTTTCTAGGAATGGCACAGGAACAGCCCTGGGGAACAGCCCTGGATCCCTCTGGGTTTTCCAGGCATGGGAACAGCCCTGGATCCCGTTGGGAGCACAGGAACAGCCCTGGATCCCCCTCTGGGTTTTCCCAGGAATGGGAACAGCCCTGGATCCCCCTCTGGGTTTTCCCAGCCCTTACTCCTCCGTGATCTCCTCCGGCAGCACCTCCCCACGGAAATGAGCCTTGAACAGCTCCTGCAGGCACGAGGCGAGCACTGAGAGCTGCTCCGAGTCAAAATCCTCCTGGAAAGGGAGGGAGGGAGCTCAGGGCCTGCCTGGCACGGGGCAGGGACAGGGGAATGGATCCTGGCACAGGGAAAGGGCACAGGAATGGATCCTGGCACAGGGCAGGGGCACAGGAATGGATCCTGGCACAGGGAAAGGGCACAGGAACGGATCCTGGCACAGGGAAGGGGCACAGGAACTGATCCTGGCACAGGGCAGGGGCACAGGAATGGATCCTGGCACAGGGAAAGGGCACAGGAATGGATCCTGGCACAGGGAAAGGGCACAGGAACGGATCCTGGCACAGGGAAAGGGCACAGGAACGGATCCTGGCACAGGGAAAGGGCACAGGAATGGATCCTGGCACAGGGAAAGGGCACAGGAATGGATCCTGGCACAGGGAAAGGGCACAGGGAAAGGGCACAGGAATGGATCCTGGCACAGGGAAAGGGCACAGGAATGGATCCTGGCACAGGGAAAGGGCACAGGAATGGATCCTGGCACAGGGCAGGGACACAGGAATGGATCCCAGGCTGCTCCGGAGGGGTTCCAGCACCAGGGATCCCAAATCACTGCTGGGACAGATCCTGGATTCCACACAGGATGGACCCCAGATCCCACCCATGATGGATCCCAGCTCCCACCCAAAATGGATCCCGGATCTCCCCAAAATGGATCCCAGATCCCACCCAAAATGGATCCCGGATCCCGCCCCAAATGGATCCCAGCTCCCACCCAAAATGGATCCCGGATCTCCCCAAAATGGATCCCAGATCCCAGCCCTGTTACCTCCAGGACCTGATCCACGATCTCCTGCATGACCTCGCACTGCGCCTCCGTGTCACTGCAGCAGCACAGGGACAGAAACCCGTTACTGGGAGCACTGGGAGAGGCACTGGGAGCACTGGGAAGGGAACTGGGAGGAGCACTGGGAACATTGGGAGCACTGGGAGGGGCACTGGGAACACTGGGAGCACTGGAAGGGGCACTGGGAGCACTGGGAGCACTGGGAGGGGCACTGGGAGCACTGGGAGCACTGGGAGGGGCACTGGGAGCACTGGGAGCACTGGGAGCACTGGGAGCACTGGGAACACTGGGAACACTGGGAGGGGCACTGGGAGGGGCCACTCGGGGCTGGGTCTGGGGGAGGCCCAGGTGTGCAGATTCCGGGGGTGGGGGGGGATGAATTCCAGGATTTTAAGGGCACTCAGAGCCAGAAATTCCATGGAATCTCTGGGCTGGGAATGGGAATGGTTGGGAATGGGAATGGGCTGGGAATGTCCCCACCTGCCCTTCTGCAGCTGCAGCACTTTGTCCCTCAGGGACTCGTCCAGCTGCTCCAGGAAGGGGGTGATGTCCACGGGCTCCTCCACGATGGATTCCTTGATGGGATGGAACCTGAACTCCCTCTTCTTGCCTGGAACCAGGAATTCCCTGGGATTCTCCTCCTTCCCAGCAATCCCTGTCCTGGACCCTCCTGCCCTGGAGCCAGGGCTGGGAATGTCCGGGATTGTGATCCCTGCTCAGTCCCCATCCCAAACCTGACCCTCCTAGGAGGCAAAATTTGGGATTTGGGGTTCCCCATTCCCAAACCTGACCCTCCTAGGAGGCAAAATTTGGGATTGGGGTTCCCCATTCCCAATCCTGACCCTTCAACATTCCCAGGGCATCTCCAAGGAGGCAAAATTTGGGATTTGGGGTTCCCCATTCCCAAACCTGACCCTCCAAGGGGGCAAAATTTGGGATTTGGGGTTCCCCATTCCCAAACCTGACCCTCCAAGGAGGCAAAATTTGGGACTGGCGTTCCCCATTCCCAAACCTGACCCTCCAAGGAGGCAAAATTTGGGATTGATTGGGATCCTGAGGCTCCCAGGCCACGTCCTCTGCCCCAAAACCCCCGGCAGGGCAGGAATTCTACAAGGATCCAACCAGGGAGGCTGGGAATGGCTCCAGAGGGGATTTGGGTGAGACCATTTGGGATGTGAGGCTGGAAAAATGCTCTGAACTCCTGGGAACAGCCCAGGAAAGGGAACAAACGTGGTGGGCACGGATCCGGAACAGTGGATTTGGGAATCAGCTCCTGGGATTTGGGAATCAGCTCCTGCAGAGGAAATCTGGGATTTTCCAGCAGGATCAGCTCTTGATTTTTGGGAATCAGCTCCTGATTTTTGGGAATCAGCTCCTGATTTTTGGGAATCAGCTCCTGATTTTTGGGAATCAGCTCCTGGGATTTGGGAATCAACTCCTGCGGTGGAAATCTGGGATTTTCCAGCAGGATCAGCTCTTGATTTTTGGGAATCAGCTCCTGCAGAGCCTCCCAGCAGAGGAAATCTGGGATTTCCCAGCAGGATCAGCTCCTGGGATTTGGGAATCTGCTCCTGGGATTTGGGAATCAGCTCCTGCAGGAGGAAATCTGGGATTTCCCAGCTCCTGCTCCTGATTTTTAGGAATCAGCTCCTGCAGAACCTCCCTGCCAAGGAAATCTGGGAATCTCCACCAGGATCAGCTCCTGGGATTTGGGAATCTGGGATCTCCACCAGGATCAGCTCCTGGGATTTGGGAATCTGGGATCTCCCAGTGGGATCAGCTCCTGGGATTTGGGAATCTGGGATTTCCAGTGGGATCAGCTCCTGGGATTTGGGAATCAGCTCCTGGGATTTGGGAATCTGGGAATCTCCACCAGGATCAGCTCCTGGGATTTGGGAATCTGGGATCTCCCAGTGGGATCAGCTCCTGGGATTTGGGAATCTGGGATCTCCCAGTGGGATCAGCTCCTGGGATTTGGGAATCTGGGATCTCCACCGGGATCAGCTCCTGGGATTTGGGAATCTGGGATTTCCACTGGGATCAGCTCCTGGGATTTGGGAATCTGGGATTTCCAGTGGGATCAGCTCCTGGGATTTGGGAATCAGCTCCTGGGATTTGGGAATCTGGGATCTCCAGTGGGATCAGCTCCTGTCCAGGAGGTTTCTGAGGGAATTCTGGGGCCCTGTGGGTGTCCCTGGGGAAGCCCAGGGGCTCCCTGACCTCCTTTGCTGCTCAGCTCCTCCTCATCGTCGCTGAAGGCGGCCTCGGCGTTGTCATAGCAACCGTCATCCTTCTCCAGGTGATTCTCCATCTCCATGGCAACGGGCTCCTCGATTTTCACTGGCACCAAGGAGGGAGCCCAAAAATCCCAATTTAACTCCCAAAAATCCCAATTTAATTCCCAAAAAATCCCAATTTATTTCCCCAATTTAATTCCCCAAAATCCCAATTTAATTCCCTCAAAATCCCCATTTAATTCCCCCAAAATCCCCATTTAATTCTCCCAAAATCCCCATTTAATTCCCCAAAAAAATCCCAATTTAATTCCCCAATTTAACTCCCCAAAATCCCAATTTAATTAATTCCCCCAAATCCCTATTTAAGTACCCCAAAATCCCAATTTAATCCCCCAAAAATCCCAATTTAATCCCCCAAAAATCCCAATTTAATTCCCAAAAAATCCCAATTTATTTCCCCAATTTAATTCCCCAAAAATCCCAATTTAATCCCCCAAAAATCCCAATTTAATCCCCCAAAAATCCCAATTTAATTCCCCAATTTAACTCCCCAAAATCCCAATTTAATTCCCCAATTTAATTCCCCAAAATCCCAATTTAATTCCCCAATTTAATTCCCCAAAAAATCCCAATTTAATCCCCCAAAATCTCAATTTATTTCCCCAAAATTCCCAAGTAAATTCCCCCAAAATCCCAATTTAATTCCCAGAATTCCCAGTTTAATTCCCCACCTTCCATGGGGGGTGAGGGGGAGCTGCAGAATTCCGGGAATTTCTCCCTGAGCATTGCCCGGAGCTCCTTGTCCAGTTTGGGGTTGTCAAAGAGCGGGGCCAGGTGCCTGTGAGGGAAAATTTGGGAAAACTCCACCTAAATTTGGGATCAGCCAGAGCTGGGATGGGGCCTCATCCCACTGGGAATGGGAAGTGGGGTTGGAATTCCTGGGAAATCCCAATTCCCTCTTTTCCCCAATCCCTTTTCCCTCATGGTTTTTGGGATCCCCTCACCTGTGCCACCAGAACATGGGAATGGGAAAAGGGGAAATTTTCCTGGAAAATCCCAATTCCCTTTGTTCTCCCATCCCTTTTCCCTCACTTGTGCCACCAGAAAATAGGAATGGGAAAAGGGGCTGGAATTCCTGGGAAATCCCAATTTCCTCACCCCCCATGGTCTTTGGGATCCCCTCCTGTGCCACCAGAACATGGGAATGGGAGAAGGGGAAATTTTCCTGGAAAATCCCGATTCCCTCTTTTCCCTCATGGCCATTGGGATCCCCTCACCTGAACATGGGAATGGGAAAAGGGGCTGGAAAATTGGGCTGAGAAATCCCAATTCCCTCTTTTCCCCCGTCCCTTTTTCCCTCATGGTTTTTGGGATTCCCTCACCTGTGCCACCAGAACATGGGAATGGGAAAAGGGGAAATTTTCCTGGGAAATCCCAATTCCCTCTTTTCCCTCATGGTCCTTGGGATCCCCTCCCGTGCCACCAGAACATGGGAGAGGGAAAAGGGCCTGGAATTCCTGAAAAATCCCAATTTCCTTGTCCCTCCCATCCCTTTTCCCTCACCTGTCCCACCAGAAAATAGGAATGGGAAAAGGGGCTGGAATTCCTGAAAAATCCCAATTTTCTCACCCCCCATGGTCTTTAGGATCCCCTCCTGTGCCACCAGAACATGGGAATGGGAGAAGGGGAAATTTTCCTGGAAAATCCCAATTCCCTCTTTTCCCTCATGGCCATTGGGATCCCCTCACCTGAACATGGGAATGGGAAAAGGGCCTGGAAAATTGGGCTGAGAAATCCCAATTCCCTCTTTTCCCCCGTCCCTTTTTCCCTCATTATCTTTGGGATCCCCTCACCTGTGCCAGAAAATGGGAATGGGAAAAGGGGTTGGAATTCCTGGGAAATCCCAATTCCCTCTTTTCCCTCATGGTCCTTGGGATCCCCTCCCGTGCCACCAGAACATGGGAGAGGGAAAAGGGCCTGGAATTCCTGGAAAATCCCAATTTCCTTGTCCCTCCCATCCCTTTTCCCTCACCTGTGCCACCAGAACATGGGAATGGGAAAAAGGGGTCGGAATTCCTGAAAAATCCCAATTCCCTCTTTCCCCCACCCCTCTTTTCCCTCCTGGATCAGCCCCCAGTCCAACCCTGGCTGATCCCAAATTTTCCTGGATAACTCCAGAGCTCCAAGACAGGCCCAGGGTGGGGAGCAGCTGTGGAAATTCAGGAAAAAAACGGGAAAAATCTGGGAATTCTTACGCCAGGACTCGCTTCTCCACGATGTGGGTGAGGGAGTTGAACACTCCCTGCCGGACGTGGGCTTCCAGAGGGGGGTAAAAATTGGGAATGATCTGGAAAAGATCAGGGATGGAGAGAGGAATGTTAGGGAAAAAAAATCCCTGCCAAGAGTGGGGAATCCCAGCCTCAGGAATTGGGACATTCCAGAACTTTCTCCTCAGTTCTGCTGCCAGGAATTTGGGATGGGAGGGAGGGAGGGAGCTCCAGGAATGTTCTGGATTCTTCCCACCAAGTGCTGGGGATAATTTGGGATAAAGGAGAAAATCCCTCCTCAATTTGGGATAAAGGAGAAAATCCCTCCTCAATTTGGGATAAAGGAGAAAATCCCTCTTTAATTTGGGATAAAGGAAAAAATCCCTCCTCAATTTGGGATAAAGGAGAAAATCCCTCTTTAATTTGGGGTAAAGGAGAAAATCCCTCTTTAATTCCCAATTCCTGGAAGCAGCAGCTTCCCTGGTCTGGGATCATTCTGGATCATTCCCTGATGCTCTGATCCCTCCCTGGATCAGGAATTCCATCATTAATTTGGGGTAAAGAAGAAAATCCCTCTTTAATTTGGGATAAAGGAGAAAATCCCTCCTCAATTTGGGACAAAGGAGAAAATCCCTCTTTAATTTGGGATAAAGGAGAAAATCCCTCCTCAATTTGGGATAAAGGAGAAAATCCCTCTTTAATTTGGGATAAAGGACAAAATCCCTCTTTAATTTGGGATAAAGGACAAAATCCCTCTTTAATTCCCAATTCCTGGAACCAGCAGCTTCCCTGGTCTGGGATCATTCTGGATCATTCCCTGATGCTCTGATCCCTCCCTGGATCAGGAATTCCATCATTAATTTGGGATAAAGGAGAAAATCCCTCTTTAATTTGGGATAAAGGAGAAAATCCCTCCTCAATTTGGGGTAAAGGAGAAAATCCCTCCTCAATTTGGGGTAAAGGAGAAAATCTCTCTTTAATTTGGATAAAGGAGAAAATCCCTCTTTAATTTGGGGTAAAGGAGAAAATCCCTCTTTAATTTGGGATAAAGCAGAAAATCCCTCTTTAATTTGGGGTAAAGGAGAAAATCCCTCTTTAATTTGGGATAAAGAAGAAAATCCCTCCTTAATTTGGGATAAAGGAGAAAATCCCTCTTTAATTTGGGATAAAGGAGAAAATCCCTCTTTAATTTGGGGTAAAGGAGAAAATCCCTCTTTAATTCCCAATTCCTGGAACCAGCAGCTTCCCTGGTCTGGGATCATTCTGGATCATTCTGGATCATTCCCTGATGCTCTGATCCCTCCCTGGATCAGGAATTCCATCATTAATTTGGGATAAAGGAGAAAATCCCTCTTTAATTTGGGGTAAAGGAGAAAATCCCTCCTCAATTTGGGACAAAGGAGAAAATCCCTCTTTAATTTGGGATTTTTTGGGGGATTTTTTTGGGGGGGGATTTTTGGGTGGATTTTTTTTTGGGGGGGGAATTTTTTAAAATTTTTTTGGGGGGGGGGATTTTTTTCGGGATTTTTTGGGATCTTTTTGGGGGGGATTTTTTTTGGGGGGGATTTGTGGAGCCCGGCAGTTCCCTCCCAGTTCTCCCCACCCCTGGAATCCCCTGGAGATTTTTTTTTTTTTTTTTGAGATTTTTTTGGGGGATTTTTAAAGAGATTTTTTTGGGGGATTTTTAAAGAGATTTTTTTGGGGGATTTTTTTTTTTTTTTGGGATTTGTGGAGCCTGGAATTCCCGGTTGCAGGAGGATTCCTCACCCTGCACATGAAGTCCAGCAGCGTGGCCGTGATGGCCGGGTGGGGTTTCATGGAGTGGTGCATGACCAGGATGGCAGGTTCTGGGGGAGACAGGGGGTCAGAGACCCCAAAAACCCCAAATCCCCGCTCCCGGACCCCAAAAACCCCAAATCCCTGCTCCCGGACCCCAAAATCATCAAATCCCTGCTCCTGGACCCCAAAATCCCCAAATCCCTGCTCCTGGACCCCAAAATCATCAAATCCCTGCTCCTGGAACCCAAAATCCCCAAATCCCTGCTCCTGGACCCCAAAAACCCCAAATCCCTGCTCCTGGACCCCAAAATCCCCAAATCCCTGCTCCTGGACCCCAAAATCATCAAATCCCTGCTCCTGGAACCCAAAATCCCCAAATCCCTGCTCCTGGAACCCAAAAACCCCAAATCCCTGCTCCCAGACCCCAAAATCTCCAAATCCCTGCTCCTGGATCCCAAAATCCCCAAATCCCTGCTCCTGGAACCCAAAAACCCCAAATCCCTGCTCCTGGAACCCAAAATCTCCAAATCCCTGCTCCTGGATCCCAAAATCCCCAAATCCCTGCTCCTGGAACCCAAAATCCCCAAATCCCGGACCCCAAAATCCCCAAATCCCTGCTCCTGGAACCCAAAATCATCAAATCCCTGCTCCTGGAACCCAAAATCCCCAAATCCCTGCTCCTGGAACCCAAAAACCCCAAATCCCTGCTCCTGGAACCCAAAAACCCCAAATCCCTGCTCCCGGAACCCAAAATCCCCAAATCCCTGCTCCTGGAACCCAAAATCCCCAAATCCCTGCTCCTGGACCCCAAAAGCCCCAAATCCCTGCTCTGGGGGGCTGCCCAGGCACCAGGACAGGCTGGATCCATGGGATCCACGGGATCCATGGGATCCATGGGGTGGGATCCAGGGGATGAGGGGCAGGCGGGTCCTGTGCTGCCCGTGGGTCACAATGGCCCCAAATCCCACCCCAGGAACATCCCAGGATCCCATCCCAAGGTGGATCCCCATGGATCTCCATGGATCCCATCCCAGGATCCCATCCCAAGGTGGATCCCCATGGATCCCCATGGATCCCAGCCCCAGGATCCCATCCCAGGATGGATCCCCATGGATCCCATCCCAAGGCAGATCCCCCATGGATCCCCATGGATCCCAACCCCAGGGTCCCATCCCGAGGTGGATCCCCATGGATCCCATCCCAAGGCAGATCCCCCATGGATCCCCATGGATCCCAGGATCCCATCCTGAGGTGGATCCCCATGGATCCCATGGATCCCAGCCCCAGGATCCCATCCCAAGGTGGATCCCCCATGGATCCCAGCCCCAGGATCCCATCCCGAGGTGGATCCCAGCCCTGGCAGGTCCCACCCACCGATGTTCATGATGCTGTCCTTCTCGGGGTTGAAGAAGAGCCAATCATAGAACAGAGCCAGCTTGGCGTTGGAGGCAGCGACGTTCGACTGCAGGAGACCAAAAAACCCCAAAACACCCCATGAACACCATGCTGAGATCCCACCAAGATTCCTTGAGATCCCACCAAGAACCCCTGGGATCCCCCCCAAGAACCCCTGAGATCTCCCCAAGAACCCCTGAGATCCCACCAAGAACCCCTGGGATCCCACATGAACCCCTGAGATCCCACCAAGAATCTCCTGAGATCCCTCCAAGAACCCCTGAGATCCCCCAGACCCCCTGAGATCCCACCAAGACCCCCTGAGATCCCTCCAAGACCCCCTGAGATCCCCCAGACCCCCTGAGATCCCACCAAGAACCCCTGGGATCCCACCAAGAACCCCCTGAGATCCCACCAAGAACCCCTGAGATCTCCCCAAGAACCCCCTGAGATCCCCCCAAGAACCCCTGAGATCCCACTAAGAACCCCCTGGGATCCCACCAAGAACCCCTGAGATCCCACCAAGAACCCCTGAGATCCCCCAAGAACCCCTGAGATCCCACCAAGAACCCCCTGGGATCCCTCCAAGAACCCCTGAGATCCCCCCAAGAACCCCCTGAGATCCCTCCAAGAACCCCCTGAGATCCCCCCAAGAACCCCTGAGATCCCACCAAGAACCCCTGAGATCCCCCCAAGAACCCCCTGGGATCCCTCCAAGAACCCCCTGAGATCCCACCAAGAACCCCTGAGATCCCTCCATGACCAAACTCAACGCTGGGAAACCCCCACAAGCCACCCAAAATCCCTCTGAGAACTCTCCAGCATCCCTTTTTGGGGTGTTCCTGCTCCTGTTTTTGGGGTGTTCCCATTCCCAGCCCATCCTGTGCCCCACTTTTGGGATGTTCCTGCTCCTGTTTTTGGGCTCTCCCTGCTTCCAGCCCACCCCATGTCCCATTTTTGGGTTCTCTCATCCCCCTGTACCCCATTTTTGGGTTCTCCCAACCCGTTTTTGGGGTGCTGACCGTGCAGGTGGTGAGCAGCCCACCCTGTACCCCATTTTTGGGGTTTTCCCATCTTGTCCCCCATTTTTGGGGTTTCTCCCACCCTGTACCCCATTTTTGGGGTTTCTCCCATCCTGTACCCCATTTTTGGGGTGCTGACCGTGCAGGTAGTGAGCAGCCCACCCTGTACCCCATTTTTGGGGTTTCTCCCACCCTGTCCCCCATTTTTGGGGTTTCTTCCACCCCATACCCCATTTTTGGGCTCTCCCAGCCCACCCTGTACCCCATTTTGGGGTTCTCCCAGCCCGTTTTTGGGGCGCTGACCATGCAGGTGGTGAGCAGCCCACCCTGTACCCCATTTTTGGGGTTTCTCCCACCCTGTACCCCGTTTTTGGGGTTTCTCCCACCCTGTACCCCGTTTTTGGGGTGCTGACCGTGCAGGTGGTGAGCAGCCAGCCGATGATGGCCCAGCGGGGCAGGATGTCCGAGCTCAGCACCTCGTTGGACGGGTGCACCACGCCGCAGATGTAACGGATCAGGTCACAGCGCAGGGACTGACTGTCAGGGGTGGACAGGTACTGCCTCTGGAACCAGTCCTGGTACCGCTTCTGCTGCCCAAAGCGCACCTGGGGACAGCCATGGGACATGGGGACACTGCTGGGGACAGGTATGGGACATGGGGACACTGCTGGGGACAGGTATGGGACATGGGGACATGGCTGGGGACAGGCACAGGGACATGGGGACATGGGGACGGACATGGATGGGACATTGGACAGGGACTGACTGTCAGGGGTGGACAGGTACTGCCTCTGGAACCAGTCCTGGTACCGCTTCTGCTGCCCAAAGCGCACCTGGGGACAGCCACAGGGTCATGGGGACATGGGGACGTGGCCGGGGACAGGTATGGGACATGGGGACATAGCTGGGGACAGGGTCTGGCTGTCAGGGGTGGACAAGTACTGCCTCTGGAACCAGTCCTGGTACCGCTTCTGCTGCCCAAGGGGCACCTGGGGACAGGGGACATGGCTGGGGACACACCTGGGGACAGGTATGGGACATGGGGACATGGCTGGGGACAGGGTCTGGCTGTCAGGGGTGGACAGGTACTGCTGCTGGAACCAGTCCTGGTACCGCTTCTGCTGCCCAAAGCGCACCTGGGGACAGGGGACACGGCTGGGGACACACCTGGGGACAGCCACAGGGACATGGGGACACAGCTGGGGACAGGCACAGGGACATGGGGACATGGGGACACTGCTGGGGACAGGCACAGGGACATGGGGACACTGCTGGGGACAGGGTCTGGCTGTCAGGGGTGGACAGGTACTGCCTCTGGAACCAGTCCTGGTACCGCTTCTGCTGCCCAAAGCGCACCTGGGGACAGGTATGGGACATGGGGACATGGCTGGGGACAGGGTCTGGCTGTCAGGGGTGGACAGGTACTGCTGCTGGAACCAGTCCTGGTACCGCTTCTGCTGCACAAAGTGCACATGGGGACAGCCACAGGGACATGGGGACACACCTGGGGACATGGGGACACACCTGGGGACATGGGGACACAGCTGGGGACACACCTGGGGACAGGTATGGGACATGGGGACATAGCTGGGGACTGGTACTGCCTCTGGAACCAGTCCTGGTACCACTTCTGCTGCACAAAGTGCACATGGGGACACACCTGGGGACATGGGGACATGGCTGGGGACAGGCACAGGGACATGGGGACACACCTGGGGACATGGGACAGGGACATGGGGACATGGGACACGGCTGGAAATGGGCACACAGGACAGGGCTGGCAGTGGGGACAAGCAGGACCCTGAGCTAGGGGGGATTCGGGAGGGAACCCATCAGGAATTTGGGATGGAATCCATGGAGAATTTGAGAGGGAATCCATGGGGAAGTTGGGAGGGAATCCATGGGGAAGTTGGGAGGGAACCCGTCAGGAATTTGGGAATCCAGGGGGAATTTGGGAATCCAGGGGGAATTTGGGAACCCAGGTGGAAATCAGGACAGAACCCATCAGGAATTTGGGAACCCAGGGGGAATTTGGGACAGAACCCATCAGGAATTTGGGAACCCAGGGGGAATTTGGGAACCCAGGTGGAATTCAGGACAGAACCCATCAGGAATTGGGGATCCAGGTGGAATTTGGGACAGAACCCAGGGGGAATTTGGGACAGAACCCATCAGGAATTTTGGGATCCAGGTGGAATTTGGGAACCCAGGTGGAATTCAGGACAGAACCCATCAGGAATTGGGGAATCCAGGGGGGAATTTGGGACAGAACCCAGGGGAAATTCGGGACAGAACCCATCAGGAATTGGGGATCCAGGTGGAATTTGGGACAGAACCCATCAGGAATTTGGGATCCAGGGGGAATTTGGGAATCCAGGTGGAATTTGGGAACCCAGGTGGAATTCAGGACAGAACCCATCAGGAATTGGGGATCCAGGTGGAATTTGGGACAGAACCCAGGTGGAATTTGGGACAGAACCCATCAGGAATTTGGGAACCCATCAGGAATTTGGGAATCCAGGTGGAATTCGGGACAGAACCCATCAGGAATTTGGGAACCCATCAGGAATTTGGGAATCCAGGTGGAATTCGGGACAGAACCCATCAGGAATTTGGGATCCAGGGGGAATTTGGGACAGAACCCATCAGGAATTGGGGATCCAGGTGGAATTTGGGACAGAACCCATCAGGAATTTGGGATCCAGGTGGAATTTGGGATCCAGGGGGAGTTTTACCCGCGAGGTCATGAAGAGCAGCTTGGTCTCCATGTCGGGCGTCAGGCGACACGCCAGGAACTTGCGGGAGGTCCTGGACTGCAGCAGCTGCAGCACCCCTGGGGGGACAGGGGCAGAAATTTGGGTGCAAAAAGCCTCAAATACGTCCTGAGTGTTCCCCTGAGGCGTTTAAAGGAGATTTAACCAGGCTCCAAAGGGTGGGAACGCTTCAAAGCCAATTTTTCCCTGGAATTGCTGCATCCAGAAGATGCTGGGAAGTTGCCCAGACAAGGGAATGATTAATAGAAATATAATTAATGTAATTAAATACAGGAATATCAGGAAAGTCAAGAAATATAAGAATATAATCCATGTAAATAAATATAGGCATATAATTAATGTAAATAAACATGGGAATATCATTAATGTGAATAAATAAAGGAATGTAATGAATGTAAATAATTATAGGAATATCATGAATATGAATAAATATAGGAATATCATCAATGTGCATAAATATAGGAATACCATGAATGTGAATAAATATAGAAATATAATTAATGTAAATAAATACAGGAATATAATGAATGTGAATAAATAGAAATATAATTAATGGGATAAATACAGGAATATAATCAATGTAAATAAATGTAGGAATATCATCAATGTCAATAAATATAGGAGCATCATGAATGTAAGTAAATATAGGGATATCATTAATGTCAATAAATGAAGAAATATCATAAATGTGAATAAATATAGGAATATCATGAATGTGAATAAATGAAGAAATATCATAAATGTGAATAAATATAGGAATATCATGAATGTGAATAAATATAGGAATAAGATGAAGTTCTTTAAAGTTTAAGGTGAAATTCTTTAAAGTTTAAGGTGGATTTCTTTACAGTTTAAGGTGAAATTCTTTACAGTTTAAGGTGAAATTCTTTACAGTTTAAGGTGAAATTCTTTAAAGTTTAAGGTGGATTTCTTTACAGTTTAAGGTGAAATTCTTTACAGTTTAAGGTGAAATTCTTTACAGTTTAAGGTGAAATTCTTTACAGTTTAAGGTGAAATTCTTTACAGTTTAAGGTGGAGTTCTTTAAAGTTTAAGGTGAAATTCTTTACAGTTTAAGGTGAAATTCTTTAAAGTTTAAGGTGGATTTCTTTAACCCTATGAGATGCAATTTTCACCTAATTAAAGAAACCCCTAAGCTCCTTTCCTTTTTAAAGAAACAAAAGGCAGTTTTGTCACTCTGGCAACAAAAAAATGCATTGGAAAAGCCCTGGAGAAAGAGAGAACTGTGAGATTCATGGAAAAGAGGGGATTTCCCAGGCTGGTACCTGTGAACTGGGGGCTGAGCACCTGCGGGTTGTGCAGGATGTCCTTCCAGAGCTGCTCAAACTCAGGGATCCGAGCCACGTTCTGCAGCAGCCGCACCAGGTCCCGGCCGATCATGAAACAGTCCATGAACTGGGGAAAAGGGGGGAATTCCATGGGATAATCCATGGAAACGCCATGGAATAATCCGGGAAAAATCCATGGAAATGCCATGGAATAATCCGGGAAACAATCCATGGAAACGCCATGGAATAATCCGGGAAACAATCCATGGAAATGCCATGGAATAATCCGGGAAACAATCCATGGAAATGCCATGGAATAATCCAGGAAACAATCCATGGAAATGCCATGGAATAATCCGGGAAACAATCCATGGAAATGCCATGGAATAATCCATGGAAACAATCCATGGAAATGCCATGGAATAATCCGGGAAACAATCCATGGAAATGCCATGGAAATGCCATGGAACAATCCAGGAAACAATCCATGGAAACGCCATGGAATAATCCGGGAAACAATCCATGGAAATGCCATGGAAACGCCATGGAACAATCCGGGAAACAATCCATGGAAATGCCATGGAATAATCCGGGAAACAATCCATGGAAATGCCATGGAACAATCCGGGAAACAATCCATGGAAATGCCATGGAATAATCCGGGAAACAATCCATGGAAATGCCATGGAATAATCCAGGAAAATCCCACGAAAATCCCATGAAATAATCCATGGAAACACCATGAAACAATCCATGAAAATGCCATGAAAATCCCATGGAACAGTCCATGAAAATCCCATTGAACAATCCATGAAAATCCCATTGAACAATCCATGGAAACACCATGAAACAATCCATCAAAATCCCATGAAAATCCCATGGAACAATCCATAAAAATCCCATTAAACAATCCATGAAAATCCCATGGAACAATCCATGAAAATCCCATTGAACAATCCATGAAAATCTCATTGAACAATCCATGGAAACACCATGAAACAATCCATCAAAATCCCATGAAAATCCCATGGAACAATCCATAAAAATCCCATGAAACAATCCAGGAAAATCCCATGGAACAATCCATGAACTGGGGAAAAGGGAGGGAAAATCCCATGAAACAATGAATGAACTGGTAAAATCCCATGAAATAATCCATGAACTAGGAAAAGGGAGGGAAAATCACAAAGAACAATCCCTGAACTGGGAAAATCCCATGAAAATCCCATTGAAGAATCCCTGAACTGGGAAAATCCCATGAAAATCTCATGAAAGAATCCCTGAACTGGGAAAATCCCATGAAAATCCCAATAAAGAATCCATGAAAATCCCATGGAAGAATCCCTGAGCTGGGAAAAGGGGAGGAAATCCCTCTCAGAGCAGAGGGTGGGACCAGGGAGGGCAGAATTCTCCAGAATTCTCCAGAATTCTCCAGAATTCTCCAGAATTCTCCCTCCTCTCCCTCCCCGGCCCCGGCCCCGCTGCAGCCCCGGGCTGGGGCCAGGGCACAGGCAGGGAAGGTCATTCCAGCAGCTCTTCTGGAATGTTCTCCCTCCCAAAGCAAACAATCGGCCCATAAATCCCACACATCCCATAAATCTGCCACCTTCCCCCCAGGAATGCAGCCAGGGACTGGGGGAGGAGGGGGAACGGGAGGGTTTGGGATGGATCCCAGCTCTGGGGGGATTTTCCTGCTCCAGCCAGAGCCAAACTGGGAATGGGATCACACCACAGTCACTGCCCTGCTCCTGGAGCAGGGGGATGCAGGATCCCAATCCCAATCCCAATCCCATTCCCATCCCAATCCCACCCCATGCACTGACCCGCTCCTGGAGCAGGGGGATGCAGGATCCCAATCCCAATCCCATACACACTCACCCTCTCCCTCAGCACGTACACACAGAACCCCAATCCCAATCCAACCCCAACCCCAATCCAATCCAATCCCAATCCCAATCCCACACACACTCACCCTCTCCCTCAGCAGGCACACACAGAACTCCAATCCCAATCCAATCCCAATCCCAATCCCAATCCCAATCCCATCCCAATCCAATCCCATATAAACTCACCCTCTCCCTGAGCATGCACACACAGAACCCCAATCCCAATCCCATCCCAATCCCAATCCCAATCCCATCCCAATCCAATCCCCCACACACTCACCCTCTCCCTCAGCAGGCACACACAGAACTCCAATCCCAATCCAAGCCCAATCCCATCCCAATCCAATCCCACCCCAATCCCAATCCCAATCCCAATCCCAATCCCAATCCCACACACACTCACCCTCTCCCTCAGCAGGCACACACAGAACTCCAATCCCAATCCCACCCCAATCCCAATCCCATCCCAATCCAATCCCACCCCAATCCCAATCCCAATCCCACCCCAATCCCAATCCCAATCCCACACACACTCACCCTCTCCCTCAGCAGGCACACACAGAACTCCCATCCCAATCCCATCCCAATCCCATCCCAATCCCAATCCCAATCCCAATCCCAGCCACACTCACCCTCTCCCTCAGCAGGCACACACAGAACTCCACCTCCTTCTGGCGCAGCGCCTGCAGCGCGGCCGTGCCGTGGTGATCCACGATCAGCCTCAGGTAGGTGTACACGGCCATGGCCACCAGCAGGCTGCTCTTCAGCACCCACTCCCTGAAAAACCCCAAATCCACCCCAAATCAGCCCCCAGGGCAGAGGGAATTCCAGGGCATTCTGTGGGATCGGGGTGCGGGAACACCGGGAATGGCGCGAGCAGCAAGGGTGGGGTTGGTGTCACCTGGAACCATTGCCCAGGCTGTCCAAAAAGGCCATTGCATGATTAAGAAATAAATTAATGTATTAATTAATACATGTTAATTGTGGAATGTGTTAATTAATAAAGATAATAACCTATAAATATATCCAATGATATCTTTGTGAGATCAGGGTACAGGAAGGGAACACCGGGAATGGGGCAAGGAGCAAAGGGGGGACTGGGTTGGTGTCACCTGGAACCATTGCCCAGGCTGTCCAAAAAGGCCATTGCATGATTAAGAAATAAATTAATGTATTAATTAATACATGTTAATTGTGGAATGTGTTAATTAATAAAGATAATAACCTATAAATATATCCAATGATATCTTTGTGAGATCAGGGTACAGGAAGGGAACACCGGGAATGGGGCAAGGAGCAAAGGGGGACTGGGTTGGTGTCACCTGGAACCATTGCCCAGGCTGTCCAAAAAGGCCATTACATGATTAAGAAATAAATTAATTTATTAATTAATAAGAGTATTAATTGTGGAATGTGTTAATTAATGAAGATAATAACTTAGAAATATATCCAATGATATCTTTGTGGGATCAGGGTACAGGAAGGGAACACCGGGAATGGGGCAAGGAGCAAAGGGGGGACTGGGTTGGTGTCACCTGGAACCATTGCCCAGGGCATCAGCAAAAGTAATTAAATAGTAAATAAATTGGTTAATTTATTAATTAATAAACGTATTAACTGGGGAATGTGTCAATTAATAAAGATATTAAATTATATTTTTGTGGGATTGGGGTGTGGGGAGGGAACACCAGGAATGGGCCTGCAGCAAAGGGGGGACTGGGTTGGTGTCACCTGGAATCACCACCCAGGGCATCAGTAAAAGTGATTAAATCATTAGCAAATTAATCTATTTATTAATTAATAAATGTATTAATTGGTGAATGTGTTAATGAATAAAGATATTAAATGATAAAGATATTAAATGATATCTTTGTGGGAAGGGAACACCAGGAATGGGCTTGTGGCAAAGGGGGGACAGGGCTGGTGTCACCTGGAACCATCACCCAGGGCATCAGTAAAAGTGATTAAATCATTAGCAAATTAATCGATTTATTAATTAATAAATGTATTAATTGGCGAATGTGTTAGTGAATAAAGATAATAAATGATAAAGATATTCAATGATATCTTTGTGGGAAGGGAACACCAGGAATGGGCCAGCAGCAGTGGTGGGAGTGGGTTGGTGTCACCTGGAACCATCACCCAGGGCACCAGCAAAGGTGTTAATTAATAACTGGGAGATGTATTAATTAATAAAGATTATAAATAATAAAGATTCTAAATACTAAAGATTCTAAATGATACAGATATCAATTGCTAAATATCTTGATGATGAACACAGAATTGATAAACACTGGAAAATCCAGCCCAGCCCTGGGGTGTCCCAGGTGGCTCCTGCTGGCTCTGAATCCCAGAAAAAACAAAACAATCCAAGAAAAAAACAAAACAATCCCAGAAAAAAATAAAACAATCCCAGGAAAAAAAAATCCCAGGAAAAAACAATCCCAGGACAAATCCAGCTGGATAAAAGCCGGAGCAGCTCCATGGGATTTTAGGGAATTCATTGCTTGGAGCAAAACTATTCCCAGCCCTGCCTGGGCAATCCTGAATCCCAAATCCCCTGGAATTCTGTGGATCCAGGACAATGGGATGGAATTCCCAGAGGGCTGAGCTGCCCCAAACACAGGAAATTTTTTGGGGCAATCAACTCCAGGCTGCTGCTCCTAAAGGAAAAGCTCCCCCCGTGGCTCAGGAAGTTTGGGAAGGAAACATTCCCGGGATGCTGGGCCAGAGCCACGCCTGCT
This sequence comes from Agelaius phoeniceus, assembly GCF_051311805.1. Lineage (NCBI taxonomy): Eukaryota > Metazoa > Chordata > Aves > Passeriformes > Icteridae > Agelaius > Agelaius phoeniceus. The sequence goes on from NC_135295.1 coordinate 1,755,072, forward strand.
CCTCAGCCCTGAGGGGCATTTGGGGGATTTAGGGACTTTGGGAATGTGGGAAGGGCAGGGGAGGGGCTGTTCCCAGGGGTTACCTTTGCTCTGTCAGGATTTCCAGAACGTTCTCTGCCAGCCAGATGTTCTTGGCAGTGACGTCCCCACCTGGAAAAGCATCGGGGACAAACAGCTGGGATGTGGGGCAGGGGATTTGGGAGCTGGGATTTGGGAATTGGGAAGGAGCAGGGGGATTTGGGAGCTGGGATTTGGGAGCTGGATTTGGGAACTGGGATGTGGAGCAGGGGGATTTGGGAACTGGGATTTGGGAGCTGGGATTTGGGAGCTGGGATTTGGGAATTGGGAAGGAGCAGGGGGATTTGGGAGCTGGGATTTGGGAATTGGGGGATTTGGGAGCTGGGATTTGGGAGCTGGGATTTGGGAGCTGGATTTGGGAGCTGGGAAGGAGCAGGGGGATTTGGGAGCTGGGATTTGGGAACTGGGATTTGGGAACTGGGATTTGGGAACTGGGAAGGAGCAGGGGGATTTGGGAACTGGGATTTGGGAGCTGGGAAGGAGCAGGGGGATTTGGGAGCTGGATTTGGGAGCTGGATTTGGGAACTGGGAAGGAGCAGGGGGATTTGGGAACTGGGATTTGGGAACTGGGAAGGAGCAGGGGGATTTGGGAGCTGGATTTGGCCACTGCCTGCTCCCATCCCTGTGATCCCAGGGAGGCTCCCCAGGGAGACCAGGGGAAAAACCAGGGAAAAAAAACAGGGAGAACTATGGAAAATCAGGGAAAACCACAGAGAGCAGGGAGAAGCTGGGAGAACCAGGGCAAACCATGGAAAATCAGGGAAAACCTGGGAGAACCAGGGAAAACCATGGAAAATCAGGGAAAACTAGGGAAAAAACAGGAAAAACCATGGAGATCAGTGAAAACCAGGGAAAATCAGGGAAAAACCAGGGAGAACTACGGAAAACCATGGAAAACCACAGAGACCAGGGAGAAGCTGGGAAAATCAGGGAAAACCATGGAAAATCAGGGAAAAGCAGGGAGAAGTGGCAGGTCCAGACAATGGATGGCCCTGAAGGGCAGGGAGTGTGAGCCAGAGGGGCCCTGCAGGGGAGGAGTTACCCAGGGGACACTGGGCCTTCTCCAGGGCTCCCTTTCCCAGGGATTCCTTTTCCAAGGTTCCCTTTCCCAGGGATTCCTTTTCCAAGTCTCCCTTTCCCAGGGATTCCTTTTCCAAGGCTGCTTTTCCCACTTCTCCCTCCCTCCTGGGCATCTCCCAGCCATCCAGGAATTCCAGGGACACAATTCCTGCTCCCTGCACGTCAGCCCCGGGAACACGGAAGAGGCTCCGGAAAGGCGGGAGCGGGGCGGGGTTCCCGGGATTCCCGAGGGATGGATGGAGGAAGGAGCGGCTCCTCCTCCTCCTCCTCCTCCTCCTCCTCCCCTGCCTGTCCCGGGAGCTGCCACCCCGGTGATCCCAAGGATTCCCAGCCCAGATCCTGAGGATTCCCAGCAATTCCTGGCTCAGTTTCCAAGGATTCCCAGCCCAGATCCTGAGGATTTCCCAGCTCAAATCCTGAGGGATTCCTGGCTCAGATCCCGAGGATTCCCAGCAATTCCTGACTCAGATCCCAGCAATTCCCAGCCCAGATCCTGAGGATTTCCCAGCTCAGATCCCGAGGATTTCCCAGCCCAGATCCTGAGGATTTCCCAGCTCAGATCCTGAGGATTCCCAGCCCAGATCCCGAGGATTTCCCAGCTCAGATCCTGAGGATTCTCAGCTCAGATCCTGAGGGATTTCCCAGCCCAGATCCTGAGGATTCCCAGCAATTCCTGACTCAGATCCCAGCAATTCCCAGCTCAGATCCTGAGGGATTTCCCAGCCCAGATCCTGAGGATTTCCCAGCCCAGATCCTGAGGGATTTCCCAGCCCAGATCCCGAGGATTCCCAGCAATTCCTGACTCAGATCCCAGCAATTCCTGGCTCAGTTTCCAAGGATTCCCAGCCCAGATCCTCAGGGATTCCCAGTTCAAATCCTGAGGATTCCCAGCCCAGATCCAGGGGATTCCCTGCTCAGATCCTGAGGAATTCCTGGCTCAGATCCCAGGGATTCCCAGCCCAGATCCTGAGGGATTCCCAGCTCAAACCCTGGGCATTCCCAGCAATTCCTGGCTCAGACCCTGAGAATTCCCAGCTCAGACCTGGGGTATTCCCAGCTCAAATCCTGAAGATTCCCAGCCCAGATCCTGAGGATTTCCCAGCCCAGATCCTGAGGATTCCTGGCTCAGATCCCAAGGATTCCCTGCTCAGATCCTGAGGAATTCCTGGCTCAGATCCCAAGGATTCCCAGCTCAAACCCTGGGCATTCCCAGCAATTCCTGGCTCAGACCCTGAGGGATTCCCAGCTCAGACCTGGGGCATTCCCAGCTCAAATCCTGAGGATTCCCAGCTCAAATCCTGAGGATTCCCTGCTCAGATTTGGGGGATTCCCACCATTCCCAGCTCCCATTCCCACCATTCCCAGCCATTCCCAGCATTCCCAGCTCACATTCCCAGTATTCCCAGCACTCCCAGCTCACCTGCAATCTGTTTCATGAAGGTCATGCAGACTCCATCAGCTCCCAGCACGCCGCTCTTCACCAGCTCCCGCAGCAGCCACAGCAGCTGAGCAGGGAAACGGGGCTCAGGGACCCCCAGGATCCCCTAAACCCACCCCAATCCCACCCCAATCCCACCCCAGGACCCCAATCCCACCCAGCCACAGCAGCTGAGCAGGGAAACGGGGGTCAGGGACCCCCAGGATCCCCTAAACCCACCCCAGGACCCCAATCCCACCCAGCCACAGCAGCTGCACAGGAAAATGGGGGGTCAGGGACCCCCAGGACCCTCCAGGACCCCAATCCCACCCCAGGACCCCAATCCCACCCCAATCCCCCAATCCCACCCAGCCACAGCAGCTGAGCAGGGAAATGGGGGGTCAGAGACCCCCAGGACCTCCCAAACCCCAATCCCACCCAGCCACAGCAGCTGCACATGGAAATTCGGGATCAGAGACCCCCAGGATCCCCTAAACCCACCCCAATCCCACCCCAATCCCCCAATCCCACCCACCCACAGCAGCTGAGCAGGGAAATGGGGGTCAGAGACCCCCAAGAACCCCCAATCCCACCCCTCAGGGAGGTCCCTGAGCCCTCCCTGCTCCCCTCTGCTCATCCCCTGCGGGTGGGACAGAAAAGTGCAGGGGGGACAGGAAATTCCAGGTGGGACAGGAGATTTTGGGTGGGACACAAGATTCCAGGTGGGACAGGAGATTTCGAGTAGGACACTCAAAATTCCAGGTGGGACAGGAGATTTTGGGTGGGACAGGAGATTCCACTTGGGACAGGAGATTTTGGGTGGGACAGAAGAGTCCAGGTTGGACAGGAGGTGCCAGGTGGGACATGAAACTCTGGGTGGGACAGGAGATTTCGAGTAGGACACTCAAAATTCCAGGTGGGACAGGAGATTCTAGGAGATGCTGGGTGGGACAGGATGGACAGGAGAATTCCAGGTGGGACAGGAGGTGCCAGGAGATTCCAGGTGGGATGGGAAATTCCAGATGGGACAGGAAATTCTGGGTGGGACAGGTGGGACAGGAGAGTCCAGGTGGGACAGAAGATTCCAGGTGGGACAGGAAATTTTGGGTGGGACAGGAGATCCCAGATGGCCCAAGAAATTCTGGGTGGGACAGAAGAGTCCAGGTGGGCCAGGAGATGCCAGGAAATTCCAGGTGGGACAGGAGATGCTGGATGGGACAGGAGATTTTGGATGGGACAGAAGATTCCAGGCAGGACAGGAGATTCTGGATGGGACAGGAGATTTTGGGTGGGACAGGAAATTCCAGGTGGGCCAGGAGGTGCCAGGTGGGACAGGAAATTCCAGGTGGGACAGGAGATTCTGGATGGGACAGGATGGACAGAAGATTCCAGGTGGGACAGGAGATTTTGGATGGGACAGGATGGACAGAAGATTCCAGGTGGGACAGGAGATTCTGGGTGGGACAGGAAATTTTGGGTGGGACAGGAGAGTCCAGGTGGGACAGGAGGTGCCAGGTGGGACAGGAGATTCTGGATGGGACAGGAGATTTTGGGTGGGACAGGAAATTCCAGGTGGGCCAGGAGGTGCCACGAGATTCCAGGTGGGACAGGAGATTCTGGATGGGACAGAAGATTCTGGGTGGGACAGAAGATTCCAGGTGGGACAGGAGGTGCCAGGTGGGACAGGAGATTTTGGGTGGGACAGGAGATTCCAGGTGGGACAGGAGATGCCAGGAAATTCCAGGTGGGACAGGAGATTCTGGATGGGACAGGATGGACAGAAGATTCCAGGTGGGACAGGAGATTCTGGGTGGGACAGGAGATTCTGGGTGGGACAGGATGGACAGAAGAGTCCAGATGGGACAGGAGATTCTGGATGGGACAGGAAATTTTGGGTGGGACAGGAGAGTCCAGGTGGGACAGGAGGTGCCAGGTGGGACAGGAGATTCTGGATGGGACAGGAGATTCCAGGTGGGACAGGAGATTTTGGGTGGGACAGAAGAGTCCAGGTGGGCCAGGAGGTGTCAGGAAATTCCAGGTGGGACAGGAGATGCTGGATGGGACAGGAGATTTTGGATGGGACAGAAGATTCCAGGCAGGACAGGAGATTCTGGATGGGACAGGAGATTTTGGGTGGGACAGGAAATTCCAGGTGGGCCAGGAGGTGCCAGGTGGGACAGGAGATTCTGGATGGGACAGGAGATTCCAGGTGGGACAGGAGATTTTGGGTGGGACAGGATGGACAGGAGAGTCCAGGTGGGACAGAAGATTCCAGGTGGGACAGGAAATTTTGGGTGGGACAGAAGAGTCCAGGTGGGCCAGGAGGTGTCAGGAAATTCCAGGTGGGACAGGAGATGCTGGATGGGACAGGAGATTTTGGATGGGACAGAAGATTCCAGGCAGGACAGGAGATTCTGGATGGAACAGGAGATTTTGGGTGGGACAGGAAATTCCAGGTGGGACAGGAGATTCTGGATGGGACAGGAAATTCCAGGTGGGCCAGGAGGTGCCAGGTGGGACAGGAGATTTTGGGTGGGACAGGAAATTCCAGGTGGGACAGGAGATTCTGGATGGGACAGGATGGACAGAAGATTCCAGGTGGGACAGGAGATTCTGGGTGGGACAGGAGATTTTGGGTGGGACAGGATGGACAGAAGAGTCCAGGTGGGACAGGAGATTCTGGATGGGACAGGAAATTTTGGGTGGGACAGGAAATTCCAGGTGGGCCAGGAGGTGCCAGGTGGGACAGGAGATTTTGGGTGGGACAGGAAATTCCAGGTGGGACAGGAGATTCTGGATGGGACAGGAAATTTTGGGTGGGACAGGAGAGTCCAGGTGGGACAGGAGGTGCCAGGTGGGACAGGAGATTCTGGATGGGACAGGAGATTTTGGGTGGGACAGGAAATTCCAGGTGGGCCAGGAGGTGCCACGAGATTCCAGGTGGGCCAGGAGATTTTGGATGGGACAGAAGATTCTGGGTGGGACAGGAGGTGCCAGGTGGGACAGGAGATGCCAGGAAATTCCAGGTGGGACAGGAGATTCTGGATGGGACAGGATGGACAGAAGAGTCCAGATGGGACAGGAGATTCTGGATGGGACAGGAAATTTTGGGTGGGACAGGAGAGTCCAGGTGGGACAGGAGGTGCCAGGTGGGACAGGAGATTCTGGATGGGACAGGAGATTTTAGGTGGGACAGGAAATTCCAGGTGGAACAGGAGGTGCCACGAGATTCCAGGTGGGCCAGGAGATTTTGGATGGGACAGAAGATTCCAGGTGGGACAGAAGATTCCAGGTGGGCCAGGAGGTGCCAGGTAGAACAGGAAATTTTGGGTGGGACAGGAGAGTCCAGGTGGGACAGGAGATGCCAGGAAATTCCAGGTGGGACAGGAGATTCTGGATGGGACAGGAAATTTTGGGTGGGACAGGAAGTGCCAGGTGGGACAGGAGATTCTGGATGGGACAGGAGATTTTGGGTGGGACAGGAGATTCCAGGTGGGCCAGGAGATTCCAGGAAATTCCAAGTGGGCCAGGAGGTGCCAGGTGCAGATCCCTGACCTGGGTCCTGCAGGTGTCCTGCAGCTTCAGGTACTTCTCCATCAGGATGTGGTTGATCTTGTTGAGGACAATGTTCATCCCATCCCTGCTGACCAGGGCCAGGTCCCGGTAACACTGAGGGGACAAAAAACAGGGGGAAAAAATAGGGAATGTATGGAAAATCTGTGGGTTTTGGGGAAAAAAACCAGCCTAGGAATAGATGGAAAAATCCAGGGTTTTTTGGGAAAAAAATTGCCCAGGAACGGATGGAAAATCCAGGGATTTTTGGCAAAAATATGTGAAATTCTATGAAGCACATCCTGAGCAGGGAATTTATGGAAAATCCAGGGATTTTGGTAAAAATAGCCCAGGAATGGATGGAAAATCCAGGGAATTTGGGGAAAATACGTGAAATTCTATTAAGCACATCCTGAGCAGGGAATTTGTGGAAAATCCAGGGATTTTGGTAAAAATAGCCCAGGAATGGATGGAAAATCCAGGGAGTTTTGGGGAAAATCCATGAAATTCTATGAAACACATCCTGAGCAGGGAATGGATGGAAAATCCAGGGATTTTTGGGGAAAATACGTGAAATTCTATGAAACACATCTTGAGCAGGGAATTTATGGAAAATCTGTGGATTTTGGGGGAAAAAAACAGCCCAGGAATAGATGGAAAAATCCAGGGTTTTTTGGGAAAAAAATTGCCCAGGAACGGATGGAAAATCCAGGGATTTTTGGGGAAAATCCATGAAATTCCATGGAAAACACATCCTGAGCAGGGAATTTATGGAAAATTCAGGGATTTTTGGCAAAAATATGTGAAATTCTATGAAGCACATCCTGAGCAGGGAATTTATGGAAAATCCAGGGATTTTGGTAAAAATAGCCCAGGAATGGATGGAAAATCCAGGGATTTTTGGTGAAAATATGTGAAATTCTATGAAGCACATCCTGAGCAGGGAATGGATGGAAAATTCAGGGATTTTTGGCAAAAATATGTGAAATTCTATGAAACACATCCTGAGCAGGGAATTTGTGGAAAATCCAGGGATTTTGGTAAAAATAGCCCAGGAATAGATGGAAAAATCCAGAGATTTTTGGGAAAAAAATTGCCCAGGAACGGATGGAAAATCCAGGGATTTTTGGGGAAAATCCATGAAATTCCATGGAAAACACATCCTGAGCAGGGAATTTATGGAAAATTCAGGGATTTTGGCAAAAATAGCCCAGGAATGGATGGAAAATCCAGGGATTTTTGGTGAAAATATGTGAAATTCTATTAAGCACATCCTGAGCAGGGAATTTATGGAAAATCTGTGGATTTTGGGGAAAAAAACCAGCCCAGGAATAGATGGAAAAATCCAGGGTTTTTTGGGGAAAATCCATGAAATTCCATGGAAAACACATCCTGAGCAGGGAATTTATGGAAAATTCAGGGATTTTTGGCAAAAATATGTGAAATTCTATGAAGCACATCCTGAGCAGGGAATTTATGGAAAATCCAGGGATTTTGGTAAAAATAGCCCAGGAATGGATGGAAAATCCAGGGAGTTTTGGGGAAAATACGTGAAATTCTATGAAGCACATCCTGAGCAGGGAATGGATGGAAAATCCAGGGATTTTTGGGGAAAATACGTGAAATTCTATGAAGCACATCCTGAGCAGGGAATGGATGGAAAATCCAGGGATTTTGGGGGAAAAACCAGAGAAAATTCCCTGAATTCCTCCATCCCTGCCCGGCTGACACAGCCCAGGGGTAGCTCTGGGTCCTTGGGGCAGATTTGGGGTTCCTGAGAAGGTTTGGGGGTCCTGGTGCAGATTTTGGGGTCTGGAGGGGTCCCAGGGCCCAAACCCAAGGAATTCCTGGGATAGGAAGGAGCCTGAGCTCCGTTTTTTTTTTTGCCCCACAGAGATTCTGGAATATTCCAGGGAATTCCAGCCAGGGAAATTCCCAATTTCCCCCCAAATAATTCCCCCCAAAAAAAAGGAAATTCCCAGATTTTTCCAGCTCTTTCCTCACCTTCTGAGCCTGGGCTGGCTCGGTCAGGACCAGGGTGAAGAGCCCCAGGCAGATCTCCTCGTGCTGGGGGGTCCCTTTGCAGATCTGGGAGGGGAGAAAATTCCCAAAATTCCAGGTGAATTCCCAAAATTCCAGCTGGGATTGGAGGGGAGGGAAGGAAAAAAGGGGAAACCACTCCCCCCCCACCCCAAAATCCCAGGAATTTGAGACGTCCCAGAGCTCCTGAGGGTTTTTTTAAGGTGGAAAATCCCTCCCAGGGTTTGGGGGTTTTTCCCACAGCATTCCCTCTCGTGGGAATTTTATGGGAATAAAAATTCCAGGCTTTGTTCCCTGTTTTTAACTGGGAATGTTGAATAAATTGGGGATGGATAAATTGGAATTTGGTGTGAAATCAGGAACTGGAATTTGGCTCTGCCAGTTCTGAGGGGAGGGAGGGGCTCCAGATCCACTCCCAATTCCTTAATCCCAAATCCCAATTCCCCAATTCCCATTCCCTGTTCCCAAATCCCAATTCCTAAATCCCAATTCCCTGTTCCCAAATCCCAGTTCCCAAACCTGTTTCCAGAAGGGGATCCCAGTTTCCAAGAGGGAATTCCCATTCTCCAGCAGGAATTCCCAGTTCTCATGAGGAAATTCCCCATTCCCAGAGGGAATACCCAGTTTCCAGCACGGAATTCTCAATACCCAGCAGGGAATTCCCATTTTCCATAATGGAAATCCCATTTCCCAGCATGGAATCCCCAATTTTCCCAGGATAAAATCCCCCAATTTCCCAGGATGGAATCCCCAATTTCCCAGGATGGAATCCCCAATTTCCCAGGACGGAATCCTGCATTTCCCAGGATAAAATCCCCAATTTCCCAGGATAAAATCCCCAATTTCCCAGGACGGAATCCCCAATTTTCCAGGATAAAATCCCCAATTTTCCAAGATGGAATCCCCAATTTTCCAGGATGGAATCCCCAATTTTCCAGGACGGAATCCCCAATTTCCCAGGATGGAATCCCCAATTTTCCCAGGATAAAATCCCCAATTTCCCAGGATAAAATCCCCAATTTTCCAGGATGGAATCCCCAATTTCCCAGGATGGAATCCCCAGTTTCCCAGGATAAAATCCCCAATTTCCCAGGATAAAATCCCCAAATTTCCCAGGATAAAATCCCCAATTTCCCAGGATAAAATCCCCAATTTCCCAGGATGGAATCCCAAATTTCCCAGGATAAAATCCCCAATCTTCCAGGACGGAATCCCGCATTTTCCAGGATGAAATCCCCAATTTTCCCAGGACGGAATCCCCAATTTCCCAGGATGAAATCCCCAATTTCCCAGGATAAAATCCCCAATTTTCCCAATATAAAATCCCCAATTTCCCAGGATAAAATCCCCCATTTTCCAGGATAAAATCCCCAATTTCCCAGGATAAAATCCCCAAATTTCCCAGGATGGAATTCCCATTTTCCCCAGGATAAAATCCCCAATTTTCCCAGGATAAAATCCCCAATTTCCCAGGATAAAATCCCAAATTTCCCAGGATGGAATTCCCAATTTCCCAGGATGGAATCCCCAATTTCCCAGGATAAAATCCCCAATTTCCCAGGATAAAATCCCCAATTTTCCCAGGATAAAATCCCCAAATTTCCCAGGATAAAATCCCCAATTTCCCAGGATAAAATCCCCAAATTTCCCAGGATGGAATTCCCATTTTCCCCAGGATAAAGTCCCCAATTTCCCAGGATGGAATCCCCAATTTCCCAGGATGGAATCCCCAGTTTCCCAGGATAAAATCCCCAATTTCCCAGGATGGAATCCCCAATTTTCCAAGGATGGAATCCCCAATTTTCCAGGATGGAATCCCCAGTTTCCCAGGATAAAATCCCCAATTTTCCCAGGATAAAATCCCCAATTTCCCAGGACAGAATCCCCAATTTCCCAGGAGGAAATCCCCAATTTCCCAGGATAAAATCCCCAATTTCCCAGGATGGAATCCCAAATTTCCCAGGATGGAATCCCCAATTTCCCAGGACGGAATCCCCAATTTTCCAGGATAAAATCCCCAATTTCCCAGGACGGAATCCCCAATTTTCCCAGGAAAAAATCCCCAATTTCCCAGGATAAAATCCCCAATTTCCCAGGATGGAATCCCCAATTTCCCAGGATAAAATCCCCCATTTTCCAGGATAAAATCCCCAATTTCCCAGGATAAAATCCCCGTTTCCCAACTCACGTGGGCGTTGAGGGCGTCGTTGGCCTCGCGCTCCGAGAGCCCGCTGGTCAGAGAGGTGACGATGCCAACGCAGCGCTCCAGACGCTGGGAATGGGGCAAAACAGGGGGAAAATGAGAAAAACGGGGGGAAAGAAAATGGGGAAAAACGGGGAGAAAAAAGGAAGAAAAATGGAGGAAAAACAGGGGGGGAAAGTGGGGGGAAAAATGGAGGAAGAGTGGGGAAAAATGGGGGGAAAATGGGAAAAAGGGGGGCAAATGGACAAAAATGGAGGAAAAACTGGGGGAAAACAGAGGAAAGAATGGGGAAAAACCGGACGAAAAATGGGGAAAGACGGAGGAAAAATAGGGGAAAACCAGGGAAAAACGGAGAAAAAATGGGGAAAACAGAGGACAACCGGGAAAAACGGGAATGGGGGGAAAACTGAGAAAAATGGGGGAAACAGGGGAGAAACTGGGGGAAAATGGGGGGAAAATTGAGGAAAGCTGAGGAAAAAGTGGGGGGAAATGGGGGGGGGGGGCATTTTGGGGAAATTTTGGGGATTTTGAGCAATTTTGGGAGAATTTTGGACCAGGAGCATCCGCAGATCACGGGAGCCGTTCCCGCGCCCCCAGCCCGGTCCGGTGTCCCCCCGGCATCCCCGTTACCCCCGGGATATCCCCGTTAGCCCCGGTACCGCCCGGGATATCCCCGGTATCCCCGGTATATCCCCGTTACCCCCGGTATCCCCGGTGTCCCCTGACCTCCTCCAGCTCATCCTTGGAGTCCAGCAGCGAGCTCACCAGCAGCTTCCCGGCCGCCGCCGCCCCCGCCTTGCCCTTGGCGAGCTCCATGGCCCGGGACGGGCGGCGGGAGGCGGCGGCCGCGGACGGTCCCCGGTGAGGGGAACGGGGGCGGAGCGGCCCCGGGGGCACCGCGCGGTCCCGGTGCGGTCCCGGTGCGGTTCCGGTGCGGCCGTGCGGGGCTCGGAGCTGCTGAGGGGAGCCCGGGCCGGGCCGGTCCCGCTGGGGCCGGGCCCGGTGAGGCGGCGGCGGCCGGAAGTTACCGGAGAGCGACGGGGGAGCTCGGCCGGAAGCGGAAGCGCCGCGCGGGAGGAAGTCCCGCCCTTCCCGCCTCCGTCGGCCAATGGGAGGGGAGGGATGGTTGTGAGTGACAGCTCGAGGGGCGGGGGCTGAGGGGCGGGGCATAGCGGCGGTTTGGCCAATGGGGAGGAGGGGGCGGGACGGGTGCATGAGGAGGCTCCGCCCACCCGCGGGTACGGGGAAAGCCCCGGGAACCCCCGGGAGCCCCAAAATCACCGGGAACCCCCCGGGAACCTCCGAGGACCTCCCGGAACCCCGAAATCACGGGGAAACCGTCAGGAACCCTCCAAGAACCCTCAACTCACCGGGAACCCCCCAGGAACCCACTGAGACCTCCGGGAACCCCCTCAGGAACTCCCCGGGAGCCCCGAACTCACCGGGGAACCCCGAACCCACCCGGCACCCTCCAGAAACCCCCAGAACCCCCAAGGAACCTCCCGGCAACTTCGAACTCACCGGGGAACCCCCCGGCAACCCCCCAGGACCCCCAGGAACCCACCGGGAGCCCCTCAGGAACCCCCGAAAACCTCCCGGGACCCCCGGGAACCCACAGAAACTTCCATGAACCACCCGGGACCCCCAGGAACCCCTCGGGAACCCCTTGGGATCCCCCAGGACCCACAAAACCTCCCAAAACCCCCGGCAATCCCGAACCCCCCAACCCCTCCCAGGACCCCCGGGAGCCCCCCCACCCTCACCCCCACCCCCCCCCATTCCCGCAGCCCCTCGGGACCCCCCCTCATGGAGACCCCCGTGTGCATCCACAGCAGCTTTATTGCAAACGGGACCCCCCGGTGTTGGGGGGACACCCCCGGTGCCCCTCGGGGGGTGCCGGGGTCCGGGGGTGCCCCCAGCCCCCGTTCCTGGTCCCGGTGCAGATTTTGGGGTCACCCGCGGGTGCTGCTCCCCCCGCGCTCCCCCAGCAGCCAGTAGGTCCTGAGCTTGCCCTTGCCCTGGAGGGATTTGGGGGGACCCCCGAGTTTGGGGGGGACCCCGGCGGTTGGGGGGGATTGGGGGTCTGGGGGTATCCCGGGATTTGGGGTGAGGGGGGGATTTGGGGTACCCGGGTTTGGGGGGGATTTGGGGTACCCCGGGGGTTTGGGCTGCAGGGGGGAGATTTGGGGGGACCCCGGGGTTTGGGGTGCAGGGGATTCCCCATTGGGGTGGCACTGGGGGAGTTTGGGGCAGTTTGGGGGGGGTTTGGGGTGGTTTGGGGTTGGGTCAGTTTGGGGGTGTCAGGGCAGTTCTGGGGGTATCTGGGGCAGTTTTAGGGGGGTCAGGGCAGTTTTGGGGGTCTCAGGGCAGTTTGGGGTCTCAGGGCAGTCCGGGGGGGCTGGGGCAGTTCAGGGGGGCATCAGGGCACTTTTAGGGGAGTATTGGGGCACTTTTGGGGGCTCAGGGCAGTCTGGGGGGGGGTTGGGCTACTTTTGGGGTCTCACAGGGCAGTTTAGGGCGGTATTGGGGTAGTTTTGGGGTTCGGGCCTCACCTTCATCTCCACGTCCCCCCTCAGCTCCAGCTCGAAGCCCCCGAACTCCTCCAGCACGGCCTTGGTGACCCCCGAGATGTGGATCTTCAGGGCTGGGGGGGTGGCACCATCAGCACCCCGGGGTGTCCCCACTGTGTCCCAAAGATGTCCCCAGGTGTCCGCAGGTGTCCCCACCCCGCTCACCCTCCCCGTTGGACTCCATGCGTGACGCGGTGTTCACGGTGTCCCCGAACAGGCAGTACCGCGGCATCTTCAGCCCCACCACGCCCGCGCACACCGGGCCTGGGGACACACGGGCGTCACCCCGGAGGTGCCCCTGTCCTCCTGTGCCACCCCCGTGCCACCCCTGCCCCCTCCCAGGAACCTGGGGGGTGCCCAGCCCCGTCCCCTCTGGCTGTGTCCCCTGTCCCTTTCCCTTGTCCCTGTCCCCTGTCCCTGTCCCTTGTCCCTGTCCCTGTCCCTTGTCCCTGTCCCTTGTCCTTGTCCCTGTCCCTGTCTCCGTATCCATCTCTGTCCTGGTCTCTGACCACATTTCTCTTCCCGTCCCTGTTCCCGTTCTCATTCCCACCGGTGTGGATTCCCATCCTCATTCCCATCCTCATTCCCATCCCCGTTCCCATTTCCCGTTCCCATTCCCATTCCCATTTCCCATTCCCATCCCCATTCCCGCTCCCATTCCTGTTTTCCCCGTTCCCAGTCCCATCCCCACCGGTGTGGATGCCGATGCCCGTTCCCATTTCCCATTCCCCATTCCCATTCCCATTTCCCATTCCCCATTCCCAGTCCCATTCCTGTTCCCACTCCCATTCCGGTTTTCCCTGTTCCCAATCCCATCCCCACCGGTGTGGATGCCGATGCCCATTCCCATTCCCATTCCCGTTCCCGTTCCCGCTCCCATTTCGGTTTTCCCCATTCCCAATCCCATCCCCACCGGTGTGGATGCCGATGCCCGTTCCCTTTCCCGTTCCCATTCCCATTCCCATTCCCCATTCCGGTTTCCCCGTTCCCAGTCCCATCCCCACCGGTGTGGATGCTGATGCCCGTTCCCATTCCCCATTCCCATTCCCATTCCCATTCCCCATTCCCGTTTTCCCGGTTCCCAGTCCCATCCCCACCAGTGTGGATGCCGATGCCCGTTCCCATTCCCGTTCCCATTCCCGCTCCCATTTCGGTTTTCCCCATTCCCAATCCCATCCCCACCGGTGTGGATGCCGATGCCCATTCCCATTCCCCATTCCCATTCCCATTCCCATTCCCATTCCCGTTCCCAATCCCATCCCCACCGGTGTGGATGCCGATGCCCGTTCCTATTTCCCATTCCCCATTCCCCATTCCCATTCCCGTTCCCATTCCCGTTCCCATTCCCCATTCCGGTTTCCCCGTTCCTGTTCCCATCCCCACCGGTGTGGATGCCGATGCCCGTTCCCGTTCCCATTTCCCATTCCCCATTCCCATTCCTGTTCCCAATCCCGTTGTTCCCCACCGGTGTGGATGCCGATGCGCAGCTCCAGCCGCTCCCGGGGCCGGTGGCGGATGCGGAAGGAGCGCACGGCGTCCAGCAGGGCCAGCGCCATCCGCGCCACCTCCCGCGCGTGCAGCTTCCCGTTGCGCACCGGCAGCCCCGACACCACCATGTACGCGTCCCCGATCGTCTCCACCTGCGCCCGGGACAGCGCCGGGAATACCGGGAATTCCGCGGGGAACGACCCCGGGAATTCCGCAGGGAACGGGAGGGAACAGCACCGGGAACTCCGCAGGGAACGGGAGGGACCAGACCCGGGAATTGCGCAGGGAACGGGAGGGACCAGACCCGGGAATTTCGCAGGGAACGGGAGGGACCAGACCCGGGAATTGCGCAGGGAACGGGAGGGACCGGCCCCGGGAATTCTGCAGGGAACGGGAGGGACCAGACCCGGGAATTCTGCAGGGAACGGGAGGGACCAGACCCGGGAATTCCGCAGGGAACGGGAGGGACCAGACCCGGGAATTTCGCAGGGAATGGCCCCAGGAATTCCGCAGGGAACGGCCCCGGCCCCGGCCCCGAAGGACAACAGGACAAGCACCGGGAATCCCAGGAATTCCACAGGGAACGGCCCCCCCGGGAAGGGAGGGACCGGCTCCGGGACTTCCAGAGGGAACGGCCACACGGGACAACGGGACAAGCACCGAGAATCCCGGGAATTCCACAAGGAACGGCCCCGGGAATTCCGCGTGGAACGGCCCCACGGGACAACAACAGGAATTCCGGGAATTCCACGAGGAACGGGAGGGACCAGCCCCCGGAATTCCACAGGGAACGGGCCCCGCAGGACAACAGGACAAGCGCCGCGAATACCGGGAATTCCACAGGGAACGGCCCCGGAATTCCGCAGGGAACGCCCCCGGAGAGGGGAGGGACCAGCCCGGGGGTGTCCCGGGAACACCTGGAGGTGGCACCGGGGGCTGGGCACGGGTTGGGCTCCATGGGCTGGGGGCCTTTTCCTACTGCAGTGGTCCTGGGATTCTGGGATTTGGGGATTCTGTTATGCTTGGATTCTGTAATTCTGGGGATTTGGGGTATTGGGATTCTGGGATGTTTGGATTCTGGAATATTGGAATTACAGGAAACTGGATCTCTGGAACTCTTGGGTTCTGGGATTTTGTGATCTTGGAATTGCCTGATCCTGTCCCTGCCTGTCCCTAAATGTCCCCAAGGTGTCCCCAAGGTGTCCCCCTCACCTTGTAGACATCGAAGTTGTCGATGACGGCAAAGTCGTTGAGCACGTCCAACACATCCCTGTGTGTCCCTACCTGTCCCTAAACGTCCCCAAATGTTCCTAAATGTCCCCAAGGTGTCCCCAGATGTCCCCCCAGGTGTCCCCAAGGTGTCCCACCCATCTTGTAGACATCAAAGTTGTCGACGATGGTGTCAAAGTCGATGAGCACGTCCAACGTTGAGCGTGTTGAGCGTGTCCCTACCTGTCTCTAAATGTCCCCAAGATGTCCCCAAGGTGTCCCCAGGGTGTCCCCCTCACCTTGTAGACGTCGAAGTTGTCGATGATGGCGTCGAAGCAGGTGTAGAGGTCGTTGAGCAGCGTCACCACCTGCATGGGGGTGCTCTGCGCCGAGAGCGCCGTGAAGCCCACGATGTCGCTGAAGTAGATGGTGACGCTGTCGAACGCCTCCGCCTGCACCGTCTCCCCCCTCTTGAGCTGCTCCGCCACCGAGCTGGGGACAGCGGGGCCGGGTCAGGGCGGGCACCACCCCCGGCACCCCCCAGGCGCCCCCCAGGACCCTCTGGAGCTCACTGGGGCAGGATCTGGTAGAGCAGAGCCTCGGCCTTGCGCTTCTCCTCCAGGTAGGCCTGGGTGCGCTCCTCCACCAGCTCCTCCAGGTTGTTGGCGTACTGCTCCATGCGGGACAGCAGGTTGTCCAGGATGTTGGTGCTGCTCTCCCTGCGGGACGGGCTCACCTCACACCTGGGGACCCTCTTTGGGGCTCACCTCGCACCTGGGGACCCTTTTTGGAGGTCATTTCCTGCTCATGGACTCTTTTTGGGGGTCACCTCCCACCCACAGACTCTTTTTGAAGGTTACCTCCCATCTGGGCACTCCTTCTGGGGGTCATCTCCTACTCACAGACCCTTTTTGGGGTCATCTCCCACCCACGGACCCTTTTTGGAGCTCACCTCCCACCCATGGATTCTTTTTGAGGGTCACCTCCCACATGGGGACCCTTTTTGGGAGTCACCTCCCACCTGGGGACTCTTTTTGGGGGTCAACTCTTGCCCATGGACCTTTTTTGGGGGTCACCTCCTGCCCACAAACCCTTCTCAGGGGTCACTTCCCACCCACGGACCCTTCCTTGGGGGTCACCTCCCACCCATGTACTCTTTTCAGGGGTCACCTCACACCTCAAAATTCTCTCTGGATGTCACCACCCACCCAGGGACCCTCTCTGGGGGTCCCCCCCGGTCCGCGGGTGGGGGTCCATGGTGGCACCTGTTGAACTTGCGGAGCTGGACCTTGATCTGGTTGAAGTCAGGGCGCTCCAGGACGTCCTCGGCCCAGCAGTGCTGCATCAGCTGCCCCAGCTCCTCCAGGTGGCACCCGACGTTGGCCGAGGGCCGGAAGCTCGGCCGCTCGCCGCTCTTCACCCGCTCGATGATCTCTGCGGGGACGGGCACCCGTCACCCACCGGCGCTCACCAGAGGGTCCAGGAACCCAGCCCGGGGTCCAAGAACCCATCCGTGGGTCCAAAAACTCATCTGTGGGTCCAAGAACCCATCTGAGGGTCCAAACTCCTATTGGCCAGTCCAGGAAGTCATCGGAAGGTCCCAGAACCCATCAATGGGTCCAAACACCCATTGGCCAGTTCAATAACTCATCAGAGGGTCCAAGAACCCATCAACGGGTCCAAAAATCCATTAATGGGTCCAAAAAGCCCATTGGCCAGTCCAATAACTCAGCAGCAGGTCCAAGAACCCATTCATGGGTCCAAAACCACATCTATGGGTCCAAAAATCCATTAATGGGTCCAAAAGCCCATTGGCCAGTCCAGTAACTCATCACCAGCTCCAAGAGCCCATCAACGGTTCCAGCCTCCCACCAAAACATCCAAGAATGGATCAATGGATCACCCAAAAACCCATCAGTGGTTCCAACCCATCAATGGATCATCCAAGAACCCACCAATGGTTCCAACCTACCATTTGGTAGGTTCCACCTACCAAAACATCCAAGAACGGATCAAGAGATCACCCAAGAACCCATCAGTGGTTCCAACACATCCAAGAATGGATCAATGGATCACCCAAGAACCCATCAAAACATCCAAGAGTGGATCATCCAGGAACCCATCAAAACATCCAAGAATGGATCATCCAAGAACCCATCAACACATCCAAGAATGGATCAATGGATCACCCAAGGATCCATCAACACTTCCAACCACCCAGACCCTGCCATCCTCTCTGGCCACCCCCTCCCGTGTCCCCGCTGACCTTTGGGGCTGAGCTCCATGCCCTCCACGTAGAAGACGCCGCAGCGCAGCGCGATCTCCTGCAGGATGATGCCGAAGCTGTAGACGTCGCCCTTCTGCGTGCCCCGCGCCGGCGGCTCCTCCATGCGCAGCAGCTCCGGCGCCGTCCACAGCTTCTCTGCGGCACCGGGGACCCCGTCAGGTCAGCCCAGGGGACGCTCTGGGGACGCTTTTTGTTGGGGGGGACGCTTTGGGGTCTCACTGGCGAAGAGCGCGTGGGTGTCGCCGTCGCCGTCGGGCGCCGCGCGGAAGCTCTCCAGGCCGTAGTCGGTGATCTTGAGCACGAAGCGCGAGTCCACCACGCAGTTGGAGGACTTGAGGTTGCCGTGGGACACGATGACCCCGTTGTGCAGGAACTGCATCCCCTGGGAGGGGGCACGGGGATGTCAGGCACGGCCGGGGAGCCAGGTGTGGGGTGGGGACCCCTTTGGGGTGGGGGAGAGATATGGGGTGGGGGAGAGATGTGGGATATGGGATTTCTGTGGGATGGGGGAGATCTGTGGGGTGGGGGATGTCCATGGGATGGAGAATTCCTGTGGGGTGGGGGATCCCTGTGGGATGGGGGATTCCTATGGAATGGGGGATTCTGTGGGAGGGGGGATACCCATGGGATGGGGATTGCTGTGGGGTGGAGGATTTCTATGGGATGGGGGACCCCTGTGAAATGGGGGATTCCTTTGGGATAGGGGGTTCCTATGGGATGGGGGAGAGCTGTGGGATGGGGGATTCCTGTGGAATGGGGGATTCCTGTGAGATGGAGGTTCCTGTGGAATAGGGGATCCTGTGGCGTGGGGGATTCCTATGGCATGGGAAGCCCCCGGAACGTCACCGGTACCTTGACGATGTCGTTGGTGAGGGAGTAGCGGAACATCCAGTCCAGGGTGATGCTCTCGTTCTCCAGGATGTCCTGGGGACACGGGGGGTGAGGGTCGGGCCCGGGACGGGGGTCCCGTTCCCGGTGCAGCCCCAAGAGGGTCCCAGGAGGCTCCCAGAGGGTCCCGGTCCCATCCCGGTCCTGGTGCTGCCCCGGCAGCTCCCGGTCCCATCCCAGTCCCTCCCAGTCCCGGTGCAGCCCGGGAGGCTCCTGGCGCCGGTTCCGGTGCAGCCCCAGAGGCTCCCGGTGCCCTCCCGGCCCGGTGCCGGTGCCGGTACCTGCAGGCTGCCCCGCGGGCAGTACTCGGTCAGGATGCAGATGTTGGGCGGGTCGGTGCAGGCCCCGATGAACCGCGTCAGGTGCTCGTTCTGCACATCCCGCATCTACCGGGGACACCGGGGCGTGGGCGGGGAGGTCCCGCCGTGCGTCCCGCCCGGTGCCCGGTGCCACCCCCGGTTTTCACGTACGTGTTTCAGCTCGAACAGCACCTTGCGGGTCAGCTCGATGCGTTTGCGGTTCACGTGCTTCACGGCCACCAGGTTACCCTGCGGGGACACCGGGACACGGTGGGGACACCGGGGGTGGGGACACGGTGACACCGGGGGTGGGGACACGGTGGGGAGGGGTCCCCCCGGTGTCCCCCCCCTCCCCGTACCTTGTAGTAGGCGGTCTTGGCGTACACCTGGAGCTGCCCCTCGGCCGTCAGCAGCGAGCCGTAGTTGGAGCCCCGCTGTACCGGGGGCGGGGGGGTGAGAACGGGAACCAACCCCGAGCTCCCAGAGACACCCCCGGAGGGGATGGGGGGGCCCCGGTCCCCAAAATCCCCGGTGCCGGGGCAGTGGGGTGACCCCGATCCCCAAAATCCCCGGTCCCTCTGGTCCCGGTCGCCCCGGTGCCCCCGCTCCTCCCAGTCCCTGTTCTTCCCCCGCTCCCCCCGCTCCCGGTTCCCGTTCTCCCCCCCCGTGCCCCCACTCCCCTCATCCCCCCTCTCTCCCCGTTTCCCCTGCTGCTCCCGGTCCCGGTGTCCCTGCTCCCCGTTCTCCCCCTAGTCCCGCTCCCCCCGTTTCCCCCCGTTCCCCACCAGGGACAGGCTCAGTTTGCTGCCCCGGTTCCCCCGTTTCCCCCCGTTCCCCACCAGGGACAGGGTCAGTTTGCTGCCCCGGTTCCCCCCGTTCCCGCCGGTTCCCGTTCCCCCCGTTCCCCACCAGGGACAGGCTCAGTTTGCTGCCCCGTTCCCCCCCGTTTCCCCCCGTTCCCCACCAGGGACAGGGTCAGTTTGCTGCCCGCGCTCCTCAGGTGTTTCTCCAGGCTGCTCATCTGCAGATCCTCCCAGCGCACCCTCCACAGCTCTGCCGCCAGCTCCTTCTCCAGCTGCAGCTTCCTGCATCCGGGGGGGCTCCATGAGACCCCTCCCCACACCCCCCCAGATCCCCCCAGACCCCCCAGACCCCTCCCCAGACCTGCAGATGAAGAAGGAGGTGACAGTGATGGCCATGAGCATCAGGCTGACCACCAGCGACAGCACCTCCAGCGTGGACAGCGAGGCTGTGAGGACAGCAAGGGGCGGTCAGGACCCGATCTGGGGGTCGGGCGGGGGTCTCAAGGCTCTGACGCCCCCCTCACCTTTGCGGCACCGCGGGTCGGTGCCCTCGAAGCCGCAGGGAGGGACATCGGGTGGCACCGAGTTCCCCGGCCAGTGGAAATCCCTGCCCGGAACCATCTGGATCTCCTTGGTGGTGCCGTTGTAGTTGGCCACGATCTTTGGTGGGGGGGGGCGAGGAATGGGTGGGGGGAAGCCCCCAGACCCCTCCCCAGGTCCGGACACCCCCCTCGGGTCCGGGGCTCACCTGGAATTCGCCCAGCTCGGGGTCCATGTCCCACAGGGAGTAGTCGCTCTCACGGTCGCCCTGCTCGTCGATCTTCAGGAAGCCGGTGACACCTGGGGAGGGGGCGTGAGGGGCTGGGGGGACCCTCAAAGGGGGGGGGTTCGGTCCCCAAAATCTCACCTGAAGTGGAGCTGGGGGGGGGGAATGGGATGCGACACCGGGCTGGGAGGGTGAGGGGCTGGGGGGGCCTTCAGGGGGGCTCTGAGCCCCAAAATCTCACCCTGGGAATGGGGCTGGGGGGGCTTTGATCCCCAAAATCTCACCTGGGAATGGGGCTGGGGGGGCTCTGAGCCCCAAAATCTCACCTGGGAATGGGGCTGGGGCGGCTTTGATCCCCAAAATCTCACCGGGGAGTGGGGCTGGGGGGGCTTTGATCCCCAAAATCTCACCCTGGGAATGGGGCTGGGGGGGCTCTGAGCCCCAAAATCTCACCCTGGGAATGGGGCTGGGGGGGCTCTGAGCCCCAAAATCTCACCTGGGAATGGGGCTGGGGCGGCTTTGATCCCCAAAATCTCACCTGGGAGTGGGGCTGGGGGGGCTCTGAGCCCCAAAATCTCACCTGGGAGTGGGGCTGGGGGGGCTCTGAGCCCCAAAATCTCACCTGGGAATGGGGCTGGGGGGGCTTTGATCCCCAAAATCTCATCTGGGAATGGGGCTGGGGGGGCTCTGAGCCCCAAAATCTCACCTGGGAGTGGGGCTGGGGGGGCTTTGATCCCCAAAATCTCATCTGGGAATGGGGCTGGGGCGGCTTTGATCCCCAAAATCTCATCTGGGAATGGGGCTGGGGGGGTCTGAGCCCCAAAATCTCACCCTGGGAGGGTCCAGGGAGGGGCAAGGAAGGGTCCGGGAGGGATCGGGGAGGGTCTGGGCAGGTCCGGAAGGGGTCGAGAAGGTTCGGGCGGGGCCGGGTGGGGCTGGGAGGGTTCGGGGAAGGTTCGGGCGGGGCCGGGTGGGTCCGGGCAGGGTCGGGTGGGGCCTCACCGTAGAAGGTTCGGTTCCACATCTGGCGGGTGATGGCCGAGGCGTCGCTGACGGAGCCGCCCCGCTCCAGGGTCTCGTTGAGCGCCTGGGCGTAGAGCAGGACCCCGTCGTGGAAGGCGGCGGCGATGAAATTCATCTGGGGACACGGAATTAATTAATTCATCTGGGGACACGGGATTAATTAATTCATCTGGGGACACGGGATTAATTCATGTTGGGACACGAAATTCATCTGGGGACGTGAAATTCTTCTAGGGGAATGAAATTCTTCTGGGGACACGAAATTAATTCGTCTGGGGACACTAAATTCATCTGAACACGGAATTCTTCTGGGGACATGAAATTCATGCTGGGACATGAAATTCATCTGGGGCCACGGTGACAGCTCGGGGGGACGGGCACAGCTGAAAATCCCCATGCCCAGACCAACCGCGTGTGCCCCAGCAACTCCAGCTTGGTGCTGTGTCCCCATGTGTCCTCCCGGTGTCCCCGTGTCCCTGCCCGGTGTCCCCGCCTGGTGTCCCCCGTTGTCCCTGCTGTCCCCTCAGTGTCCCCGGTGTCCCCTGCCTCACCAGCCCGTCCTGCAGGGAGCTGTTGAATCTCTCTCTGGCCTCGCGGTGCAGCCGCTGCAGGAACGGTCGGTACTCGGCGTTCTGCGGCTCCGCGTAGGTGATGATGGTCACGGCCTGCGGGGACCGGCCCCAGGGGCTGGGCACACCTGGGCGTGTCCCCGTGCCCACCTGGGCGTGTCCCCGTGCCCACCTGGTGCCATCTGTGCCCACCTGGGTGTGTCTCTGTGCCCACCTGGTGCCATCTGTGCCCACCTGGGTGTGTCTCTGTGCCCACCTGCCCGTTTTCCTGCTCACCTGGCCATGTCTGTGCCCACCTGGGCGTGTGGGGATGGGAGGGGGACATGGAGATGGGGACAGGACCTGCCCACCTGTCCATGTTCCTGCTCACCTGGGTGTGTCCCTGTGCCCACCTGGCCGTGTCCCTGCCAACCTTGCTGTGTCTCTGTGCCCCCCGTGTGTGTCCCTGCCCACCTGGAGCCATCTGTGCCCACCTGGGCATGTCCCTGCCCCCCTGGCGGCATCCCCCTGCCCACCTGCCCATGTCCCCGTGCCCACCTGGGTGTGTCCCCGTGCCCACCTGGGCATGTCCCTGCCCCCCCGGCGGCATCCCCCTGCCCACCTGCCCATGTCCCCGTGCCCACCTGGGGGTGTCCCCGTGCCCACCTGGGCATTTCCCTGCCCCCCTGCCCGTGTCGGTGCCCCCCTGTCGGTGCCCCCCGCTCACCTGGAACGCGCGGCGGGCGCGGGCGTCGTTGCTGTCCCCGCGTTTCCAGGGCCTCTGAGGCTCGGGGAATTCGCGGCCCTGCAGGCTCGCCCCGAAGGTGTCGATGTAGAAAAAGGCGAAATCGCCGCCCGTGAGCCCCGCGCGCTCCGCCTGCAGCAGCAGCGCCCGCAGCGTGTCCGGGGCGCAGCACAGGTACACGACTGCGGGGGGACACGGGGACTGAGGGGGACAGCGCCGGGACCCCGCCCAAAGACAGCACCGGGACCCCCCCCCAAATCACAGGGGGTAGCGGGTTATTGGGGGACACAGCCCCGAGACCCCTGCCCAAAGAGAGCACCGAGACCCCCCACCCACATCATGGGGGTCCCGGGTTATTGGGGGACACAGCTCCGAGACCCCCGCCCAAAGAGAGCACCGAGACCCCCCACCCACATCATGGGGGTCCCGGGTTATTGGGGGACACAGCCCCGAGACCCCTGCCCAAAGAGAGCACCGAGACCCCCGCCCACATCATGGGGGTCCCGGGTTATTGGGGCACACAGCCCCGAGACCCCTGGGAGACCCCTGGAGACCCTCACCCCAATCCCGGGGGTCCCGGGTCACTGTGTGACATGGCACTTGGAGCAGGGACCCCCCGAGACCCCCAACCCAATCCCGGGGGTCCCTGGTTGTTCTGTGACACAGCCCTGAGACCCCCGCAGACCCCAGCCCCACATCCCGGGGTCCCCCCGCAGACCCCAGCCCAGTCCCGGGGTCCCCCCGTCCGTTGCGTGCCGCGGGAGCGCCCGCGGTGCCTCCGGGGCGGGGGTCCCGACCCCGGTGCCGCCCCCCCCGTGCCCTGCCCGGCGCTGCCCCGGGCGCCAGCCCCGGTGCCGGTTTCCTGTTTTCCCGACTCCGTTTCCTCCTCCCCGCGGCCCTGATGGATTCCCGGCGACTCCGTGACCCCGGGGGCCCCTCCGGCCGTGCCCACCCCCGGGGACCCGAAATTCACCCCCGAGGCTGAGCCCCCACCGAGCAACCCCGGGATCCCGGGGCTCCCGGTGCCTCCCGGGGCTCCCGGTGCCTCCCGGTGCCTCCCGGTGATCCCGGGGCTGGTGACAACGCCCGGAGACTGGGGGGGACACGGGGTGGGTGGGGAGGGGTCCAGGGGGTGCCAGGGTCAGGGTGGGGCAGGGGCAGCGTGGGGGGGGTGGGAGATGCGGAAACGGGGGTGGGGGGGGCTGTGGACAGGTGTGGACAACCATGAACAGCCATGAACAGCCATGAATAGCCATGAATAGCCACGAATAGCCATGGACTGCCATGAACTGCCATGAACTGCCATGAACTGCCATGAACTGCCATGAACAGGCATGAATAGCCATGAATAGCCATGAATAGCCATGGACTGCCATGAACTGCCATGAACTGCCATGAACTGCCATGAACAGGCATGAACAGGCATGAATAGCCATGAATAGCCATGAATAGCCATGAATAGCCATGGACTGCCATGAACTGCCATGAACTGCCATGAACAGGCATGAACAGGCATGAACAGGCATGAACAGGCATGGACAGGCATGGACAGGCATGGACAACCATGGAAAACCATGGACAGCCACGAACAACCATGAATAGGCATGAACTGCCATGGACAGCCATGAACTGCCATGAACTGCCATGAACTGCCATGGACAGGCATGGACAGGCATGGACAGGCATGGACAACCATGGAAAACCATGGAAAACCATGGACAGCCACGAACAACCATGGACAGGCATGAACAACCATGGAAAACCATGTACAGCCATGAACAACTGTGTACAGCCATGAAAAACCATAAACAACCATGGACAGGCATGAAAAACCATGTACAGGCATCAACAACCATGAACAGCCATGAACAACCATGAAAAACTATGGACAATCACGGATAGGCATGAACAACCGTGGGCAGCCATGAACAGCTGTGAACAACCGTGTGCAACCATGAACAACCATGAACAACCACGAACAGGCATGAACAACTGTGGACAACCATGAACAACCACGAACAGGCATGGACAGGCATGAACGGCCATAAACAACCAGGAATAACCATGAACAGCCATGTACAGGCATGAACAACCGTGTGCTGCCATGAACAACCGTGTACAGGCGTGAACAACCATAAACAACCATGAATAACCATGTACAGCCATGTACAGGCATGAACAGCCATGTACAGCCATGAACAGCCATGTTCAGCTGTGTGCAGCTGCGCACAAGCATGAACAGCCGTGCACAGGCATGAACAGCCATGAGCAGCCATGAACAGCCGTGCACAGGCACGCACAGCCATGAACAGCCGTGCACAGGCATGAACAGCCATGAACAGCCATGAACAGCCGTGTACAGGCACGCACAGCCATGAACAGCCGTGCACAGCCATGAACAGCCATGAACAGCCGTGTACAGGCACGCACAGCCATGAACAGCCATGAACAGCCGTGCACACCCACCAAACCCCGTGCAGAGCCCTGCACAGCCCCGTCTGCCCACGGAAACCTCAGGACAGCCGTAAATAACCCCGGGATCCCCACGCGAGACCGGGCACAGCCGTGTCTGCCACCCGTGAGCGCCCACAAACAGCCCTGAACCCCCCCATGAGGCTGGGCACAGCTGGGCACAGCTGCAGACACCCCTGTACAGCTGTGCCCAGCTGTGTCAGCTGCCCGTGAACACCCGTGAACCCCCCGTGAGGCCGGGCACAGCCGGGCACAGCCAGGCACGGCCGCGAGCACCCCCGTAAAGTTGGGCACAGCCATGTATGGCCATGAACACCCCGGGCACAGCGTGCCAAGCCTGGCACAGCCACGGGCACCGCTGTGGGGCCGGGCACTCCCGTATGGGGCCGGGTAATCCCATATGGGGCCGGGCACTCCTGTGTGGGGCCGGGTACTCCTGTGTGGGGCTGGGCACTCCTGTGTGGGGCTGGGCACTCCTGTATAGGGCTGGGTACTCCTGTGTGGGGCTGGGCACTCCTGTGTGGGGCCGGGTACTCCTGTGTGGGGTTGGGCACTCCTGTGTGGGGCTGGGTACTCCTGTGTGGGGCTGTGCCCTCCCATATGGGGCTGGGTACTCCCCAGTGGGGCTGGGCACTCCTGTGTGGGGCTAGGCACTCCCATATGGGGCCGGGCACTCACGTATGGGGCCGGGCACTCCCATATGGGGCCGGGCACTCACATATGGGGCCGGGTACTCCTGTGTGGGGCCGGGCACTCCCATATGGGGCCAGGCACTCCCATATGGGGCCGGGCACTCCTGTGTAGGGCCGTGTACACCCCAGTAGGGCTGGGCACTCCTCTATGGGGCTGGGCACTCCTCTATGGGGCCGGGCACAGCCATGTAGGGCTGGGCGCTCCTGTATGGGGCTCTGCACTCCTATATGGGGCCGATCACTCCTCTATGGGGCTGTGCCGTCCTGTGTGGGGCTGTTCACACCCCAGTGAGGCCAGACACTCCCCCATGGGGCTGTGAACTCCTCTATGGGGCCGTGCACTCCTCTATGGGGCTCTGTACTCCTCTATGGGGCTGTGCCCTTCTGCGTGGGGCTGGGCACTCCCGTATGGGGCTGGGCACTCCCTTGTAGGGTTGCGTACTCCTCTATGGGGCTGTGCACTCCTCTATGGGGCTGTGCACTCCTCTATGGGGCCGATCACTCCTCCATAGGGCTCTGAACTCCTCTATGGGGCCGGACACACCCCGGTGGCGCCGCACACCGCCCTACCCCGCTCCCCCCGCCCCGCCCGCCCCATCCCCTCTCCCCGCACTCACTGCGCCCCTTCGCCTTGATCTCCTGGATGATGAAGGAGAAGTTGCCGCCGTCTCGGAACACCACGTCCATGACCGTGAGGTTGCGCAGGGTGGGCAGCTGCACGTACAGACCCTCGGCGGCGAAATAATAGGGCCGGTCTCCCGCCGCTTCGTCCCAGTACACCAGCAGCGCCCGCCGCGTCCAGTTGAAGCGCCGGTGCAGCTGCACTCCCAGTTCGCCCAGTTTGCGGTGGCTGGGACCGGCCCGGGTGGTCAAACCGAACTCCTCGCTCTTGTCGTCGAATCCGTGAGCCTCGGCCCCCGCCGTGACCAGCGGCAGCTGCCAGTGCCCGGTGAACCGAGCCACCGGAGCGGCCGAATAGACGCAGCCCGGCCCTAGGAACGCCGCGGGGCGATGGGCGAGCCACAGGTCCACGGCCACGAGCGGCGCGGCCATTTCGGAGCAGACCCCGTGGCGATCCTCGCTGTCGCCGAACACCCAGCGCACGGTGAAGCCGGGCAGGAGATCCCGCCGGGAATTCACGGCGGCCGCGGCCAAGCTGACGGCGGGACCCACGCGCGGCCAAGCCCACGGGTAGGTGAGGTTGCGGCGGGGCAGAACCACGGCCAGGGTCAGCGGGACCACCGGGGCCGCCGCCGCCGCCGCCGCCGCCGCCACCGGGAGCGGGGCCAGCAGCGGGGCCAGCAGCGGGGCCAGCACCGCCAGCATCGCCCACGGACCGAGAGTGGCGTCCGCGACCCCCCCGCGGCGGGGCTGAGCCCTGGCTCGCCCCCCCCACTGGTGACACAAAGGGCCGTTATCATTAACTCCTTCCTGCCCGTTCCCCCCCCGCCCCGCGGCATTCCAGCCGGGATGGGCGGCGGATGGGGCCGCCCGATGGGGGGTGGGGACGGTCCCACCCGTGGGATGTGTCGGGATCTGTCCCCCTCCGGTCTCACCGGTCGTCAGCGCCCAGGTCACGCGTGGGGCGCTGAAACCCGAGAAACTCCTTAGGGTGCGGGGACATCGCGACCCACGGAGCCCGCGCTGTCCCCACGCAGCTCCGGAGGCTTCGCGCGGCCCTGGGGGGCCCGGGGGGGCTCGGACACCTCTGGCCCCGCAGCTCCGTGGGAGGTTCTGCCCCGCGGAGGGGTCACGGCAGCCCCACGGCAGTAGGGGGGTGACTCTGGAGGTGACACTCGGGGGTTGAGTGGCACTGGCAGCGCTCGGGGGACACGGGCAGAGGTTGGGGACATACACAGGGGGACACGCTTGATTGCGGGGATGCGCGCAATGGTCCGGCCGCGTCCGGGTTATCGGTGTCACGGGTGCACGGGTGTCGCCCCACCCGTGACACCGATAACCCCACGCTGCTGCCGGCTCGCCAGCAGGCGAGACAAGCCTGGGCAAGCATCGGGAAAGCGTTAAGAACCCAACGTAGCAAATAAAAAATTTTAAGGAGCAAAACTAACGTCACGTGGAAGGAAAAAGTTAAGCTAGCAGAGGATGGTTTCGATCCATCGACCTCTGGGTTATGGGCCCAGCACGCTCCCGCTGCGCCACTCTGCTGCTGAGCACCAATGTCTGCCGGGAGCTTTATCCTCGTGGCGCACGCGCTCCATTCATGGGCTCCGCGCCCCCTCCAGCGGCCGCCCGGCGCGCGCCGCCATTGGCCCCCTCCCACTCTGATTGACGCGCCGCTTCACCAATGGTTGCTGGAGAAGCGCCCGCCAGGGGCGGGATGAGGGAGAGCGGCGGCCAATGAGCGGGCGGGTTGCTGCGGGGTCTGCGAGCGGCGTTTCATTGTCGGGAACGGCGGCGACGGCGACATGAGGTGGGAACCGGGGGATACCGGGATTAGGGGATACCGGGATAGGGGAGGAAAGGAGGGAAGTGGAGGGAGAAGCGGGACTGTGGGGATCACGGGGACCGGGGGGGAACGGGCACCGGGAGCGACCGGGACTGGGGGGGGGCGCGGGACCGGGAGAGACCGGGAGCGGGGTGGGGAACGGGGCGAACCAAGGGGAACCGGGGATGGGGAACACGAGCACCGAGACCGTGGGTGGGGGGACCGGGGAAAGACCGGGGAGCACCGGGAAGGGACCGGGGGAGGCGGGCGCGGAGCACCGGGGAGGCACCACGGAGCACCGGGGAGGGACCGGGGAGGGAGCACCGGGAGGGGCAGGACCAAGGGGAACCGGGGATGGGGAGACCAGCACCGAAACCGGGGGTGGAGGGACCCTTAAAGGGACCGGGGAGGACCGGGGAGCACCGGCAAAGGACCGGGACAGGTGAAGCGGTCCCGGTGCTCGGATCCCCCCGGTCAGCGCCGCTCCCGTTCTCTCCCCGCAGGGGCGATCGAGGCCGCGGCCGCGGCGGCCGCTTCGGTTCCAGGCGAGTCCCGGGACGGCTCCGGTGCCGCGGGAGGACCGAGCCGGTCCCAGAGGGGCGGGAGGGGGGTCCCGGGGCTCCGGGAGTGATTTTGGGGTTTTTTTGTGCCCTGTAGGTTCCGGCCCTTTGTGCCCCACATCCCCTTCGACTTCTATGTCGTGAGTAACCCCCGGGATTTACCGGGATTTTTCCAGGAATTTTCCGGGATTTACCGGGAATTTTCTGTGATTTTTCCAGGATTTTTCCGGGATTTACCAGGAATTTTCTGGGATTTTTCCGGGAATTTTCCTCGGAATTTTCCAGGATTTTCTGGGATTTTTCCGGGATTTTTCCACAGTTAACAATCCCCCCAAGCCCGGATTTGTGGGGTTTGGGTTGAACTGAATAAATTCCCTAAAAATGCTGTGGTTTGGTTAAAAAAACAACCCCACATTTAGGGGGTTTTTATATTGTTGGAAATGGGAAAATGGGAGGAAGAATGACAGAAATCACTCCAGGATTGGGGATTTTAACTGGTAAATTTTGGGATTGTGACAGGCAAAGTTTGGGATTGTAACAGGTAAGTTTGGGTTGGTAAGAGGTAAAATTTGGGATTGTAACAGGTAAAATTTGGGATTGTCAGAGGTAAATTTTGGGGTTGTGACAGGTAAATTTTGGGATTGTAAGAGGTAAAATTTGGGGTTGTGACAGGTAAATTTTGGGATTGTAAGAGGTAAATTTTGGGGTTGTGACAGGTAAATTTTGGGATTTTAACAAGTACAGTTATTCCCTGAGTTTCTGCCCTCTGCACAGATCACCCCAAGGCCTGCAGCCAACGGGGATTTAACGAGTTAATTGAATAAATCCTTTAATAAACCTAATAAATTCTTTATTAAACGTAACAGACCCCTCTGAGAGCAGCTCCTGGGGCTGGCAGGGTGGATTCCAGGTGGGAATTGTGTCCTGTTGCAGTGTGAGATGGCTTTTCCCCGTGTCAAGCCCGCTGCAGATGAGACAGCCTTCAGCGAGGCGCTGCTCAAGAGGAACCAGGACCTGGCCCCCACCGCTGCCGAGCAGGTGCCCTGCCCAAAACTCCCCCAAATCCTCAAGATTTGGGGCTGGGGGAAATCCAAACTTCTTCAGGAATAGCCTGAAAATGAATTAGTTCTCTTGAACTTTTTTGGGGGGAGATTTGTGGGGAATGATCTGGATTTTTTTTTGCTCTGTAAATGGGGGTTATTCCTGGATAATTTTCCTTTCCAGGCTTCCATCCTGTCCCTGGTGACCAAGATCAACAACGTCATCGACAATTTAATTGTGGCACCAGGAACGTTTGAGGTGGTGAGTGCAGAGATGGGGAAAACAGCTCCAGGGTGGTGGGACTGGAAAATGCTCCTGGCCCAGGGTGGGTTAAGGCTCCATGCTGAATCCCCAAATGTGGATTGTGGGTTGAATTCCTGGGATTTTGGGTTGGTTTTCCACCAGCAAATTGAGGTTTGCCAAATGGGCTCCTACAAGAAGCCAGGGTGGGTTAAGACTCGGTGCTGAGCCCCTAAACACAGAATATGGGTTGAATTCCTGGGATTTTGGGGTTTTCTGGTGGTTCACCAGGTGAGCTCCTACAGGGTGGGTTAAGGCTCAATGCTGAGCCCTTAAACACAGAATATGGGTTGAATTCCTGGGATTTTGGGTTTTTCCACCAGCAAATCGAGGAGGTTCGCCAGGTGGGCTCCTCCAAGAACCCAGAGTGGGTTAAGGCTCAATGCTGAGCCCCAAATGTGGCTTTTGGGTTGAATTCCTGGGATTTTGGGCTGTTTTTCCACCAGCAAAATTGTGGAGGTTCCCCAGGTGGACTCAGGCTCAATGCTGAGCCCCCAGATGCAGGATATGGGTTGAATTCCTGGGATTTTGGGTTTTTCTGGTGGTTTGCCAGGTGGGCTCCTACAGGATGGGTGAAGGCTCAATGCTGAGCCCTTAAACACAGAATATGGGTTGAATTCCTTGGGTTTTGGGTTTTTCCACCAGCAAATCGAGGAGGTTCACCAGGTGGGCTCCTCCAAGAACCCAGAGTGGGTTAAGGCTCAGTGCTGAGCCCCAAATGTGGCTTTTGGGTTGAATTCCTGGGATTTTGGGTTTTTCTGGTGGTTTGCCAAGTGGGCTCCTACAGGGTGGGTGAAGGCTCAGTGCTGAGCCCTCAAATGCAGGAAATGGGTTGAATTTTTGGGATTTTGGGTTTTTCCACCAGCAAATCGAGGAGGTTCGCCAGGTGGGCTCCTACAAGAAGGGCACGATGACGACGGGGCACAACGTGGCAGACCTGGTGGTGATCCTGAAGATCCTGCCCACCTGTGAGTGCCACCTGGGTGGGATCACACAAACCTTCGGTGCCAGGCCTTCCTCCAACCCTTCTCCTCCTCCTTTTCCTCTCCTTTTTCCCAGTGGAAGCTGTGGCAGCCTTGGGGAACAAGGTGGTGGAGAGCCTGAGAGCGCAGGACCCCAGCGAAGGTGAGGCCGTGTCACCCTGGTTTTTAAAGATTTTTTAAAAGATTTTTTAAACATTTTTTAAGATTTTCTAAGCCTTCTGACGTTTACATTATTTTAGCAAACTTTCTCGCACGCTTCCTGTAAATAACTCATTGTTTTGCATTCTTTTATGGAGGAGGAGAAATTTGATGGGCTCTTGGTTGGTGCAGTGGGATTGGAGAGGTGGCACTGTCACCCCTCCAATGCACTGTCACTCTTGGAAAACTGGAAATATTTTGGGATTGTAACAGGTAAATGTTGGGATTGTCACAGGTAAATTTTGGGATTATAAGAGGTAAAATTTGGGATTGTATGAGGTAAAATTTGGGATTGTCACAGGTAAATTTTGGTATTGTAACAGGTAAATTTTGGGATTGTAACAGATAAATTTGGGATTGTAACAGGTAAAATTTGGGATTGTCACAGCTAAATTTTGGTATTGTAAGAGGTAAATTTTGGGATTTTAACAGGTAACATTTGGGATTGTGACAGGTAAAATTTGGGATTGTAAGAGATAAATTTTGGGATTGTGACAGGTAAAATTTGGGATTTTAACAGGTAAAATTTGGGATTGAAAGAGGTAAATTTTGGGATTGAAAGAGGTAAAATTTGAGATTGTAAGAGGTAAATTTTGGGATTGTGACAGGTAAATTTTGGGATTGTAAATTTTGGCGTAAGAGTTTATTTTCTGGAGCCAGAAATTAAATTTCCCTTTTTCCTTCCCCTTCAGAGCGGCGGCGCGCGCGCTTGTGCTGTTCCACGTCCTGCAGTGACACAGCCACAGCCTGGCTGTGATCCATGGCCATTCCTGGTCCCTCCAGCCACAATTCCTGCTCTTTCCCCACAGTCCTGACCATGCTGACCAACGAGACCGGCTTTGAGATCAGCTCAGCCGACGCCACGGTGAAGATCCTGATCACCACGGTGCCGCCCAACCTGCGCAAGCTGGACCCGGAGCTGCACCGTGAGTGCCCAGCCCCGCCGCCTGCCCGGAGCGCCCACGGTGCCCTGGGGTGGCTGGGGAAACTGGGAATTTCTGCTCCTTGCAGTGGACATCAAGGTGCTGCAGAGTGCCCTGGCCGCCATCCGGCACGCGCGGTGGTTCGAGGAGAACGCCTCGCAGTCCACGTGAGTGTGGGGCTGGGGACAGGCCTCAGTGTGGGGCTGGATCCTTGGTGTGGGGCTGGATCCCCAGTGTGGGGCTGGGGACAGGTCCCCAGTGTGGGGCTGGATCCTCGGTGTGGGGCTGGATCCTCGGTGTGGGGCTGGGGACAGGCCCTCAGTGTGGGGCTGGATCCTCAGTGTGGGGCTGGATCCTCAATGTGGGGCTGGATCCTCAGTGTGGGGCTGGATCCTCAATGTGGGGCTGGGGACAGGCCCTCAGTGTGGGGCTGGATCCTCAATGTGGGGCTGAATCATCAATGTGGGGCTGGATCCTCAGCGTGGGGCTGGATCCTCAGCGTGGGGCTGGATCCTCAGCGTGGGGCTGGATCCTCAATGTGGGGCTGGGGACAGGTCCCCAGTGTGGGGCTGGATCCTCAGTGTGGGGCTGGGGACAGGTCCCCAGTGTGGGGCTGGATCCTCAATGTGGGGCTGAATCATCAATGTGGGGCTGGATCATCAATGTGAGGCTGAATCCTCAGTCTGGGTCCAGATCCTCAGTCTGGGTCTAGATCCTTAATCTGGGTCTGAATCTTCCTTCTGGGTCCAGATCCTCATTCTGGGTCTGAATCCTCATTCAGAGGACTCCTTCTGGGTCCAGATCTTAGTTCTGGATCCAGATCCTCCTTCTGGATCCAAATCCTGGTTCTAGATTCTGATCCTGGTTCTGGACCCAGATCCCCATTCCCAAGAACACAGAGCACGGGCCTGCTGTGGGCCTGAGCCTCCTCCTGCCTCTGCTCCAGGGTGAAGGTTCTGATCCGGCTGCTCAAGGATTTGAGGATTCGCTTCCCCGGCTTCGAGCCGCTCACGCCCTGGATCCTGGACCTGCTGGTGGGGTCACCGACGTGGTCATGATCCTGATCCTGATCCTGGGGAGCTGGGATTGGTGTCCCAGGCTGGGATTCTCCTAATTGCTGCTCCTCTCCTCTGCAGGGCCACTACGCCGTGATGAACAATCCCACCCGGCAGCCCCTGGCCCTCAACATCGCCTACAGGTCTGCGGTGTTTCCTTTCCAGAAATTCCCCTTGTGGGATAAAACCATTTTTCCTGATAAAACTATTGGAATCTCATGGGGTGACTGGGAGATAAATCCAGCTGGGATTTCCTGGTGGGGTTTTCCCTTTATGGTTCCATTTTCCTCACAAAACCTCTGGAATTTCATGGGCTGACTGGGAGATAAATCCAACTGGGATTTCCTGGTGGGGTTTTCCCTCTTTGTGGTTCCATTTTCCCGACAAAACCTCTGGAATTTCATGGGCTGACCGGGAGATAAATCCAGCTCCTCCAGCTGGGATTTCCTGGTGGGGTTTTCCATTTGAGGTTCCATTTTCCTGGAAAAACCGCTGGAATCTCACGGGGTGACTGGGAGATAAATCCAGCTGGGATTTCCTGGTGGGGTTTTCCCTTTGAGGTTCCATTTATTTTCCTGACAAAACCACTGGAATCTCACAGGCTGACTGGGAGATAAATCCAGCTCCTCCAGCTGGGATTTCCTGGTGGCATTTTCCTCATAAAACCATCGGAATTTCAAGGGCTGACTGGGAGATAAACCCAACTCCTCCAACTGGGATTTCCTGGTGGGGTTTTCCCTTTTTGGTTCCATTTTCCTGATAAAACCACTGGAATCTCACTGGCTGACTGGGAGCTGGGATTTCCTGGTGGGGTTTTCCCTTTGAGGTTCCATTTATTTTCCTGATAAAACCACTGGAGTCTCACGAGCTGACCGGGAGACAAATCCAGCTCTGGTGTTTTCCCTTTCTGGTTCCAATTTTCTGACAAAACCACTGGAATCTCATGGCTTGACCGGGAGATAAATCCAGCTCCTCCAGCTGGGATTTGCTGGTGCTGTTTTCCCTTTGAGGTTCCATTTATTTTCCTGACAAAACCACTGGAATCTCACAGGCTGACTGGGAGATAAATCCAGCTCCTCCAGCTGGGATTTGCTGGTGCTGTTTTCCCTTTGAGGTTCCATTTATTTTCCTGACAAAACCATTGGAATCTCACGGCTTGACCGGGAGATAAATCCAGCTCCTCCAGCAGGGATTTCCTGGTGCTGTTTTTTTTTTTTTTTTTTGCTGAAAGGGTCCATTTTTAACCCAGATTTTCCCCACTGCAGGCGCTGCCTCCAGATCCTGGCGGCCGGGCTCTTCCTGCCCGGCTCCGTGGGCATCACGGATCCGTGCGAGAGCGGCAACTTCCGCGTGCACACGGTGATGACGCTGGAGCAGCAGGTGAGCAGGGGTCCCCAGAAGGACAGGGGGGCTCTTTTGGGGGTCCCCTGTCCCCACACTGAGCCCTCCCCGTCGGCAGGACATGGTGTGCTACACCGCCCAGACCCTCGTGCGCATCCTGTCCCACGGAGGATACCGGAAAATCCTGGGGCAGGAGGGGGACGCCAGCTGTGAGTGGGGTTTGGGGGGGTTGTCAGGGTGGGGATGGGGCCGGTGTCACCTTGAGAAGGTCCCCAGTGTCACCTCCTGGGGCAGACCTGGCCTCTGAGATGTCCACGTGGGACGGGGTGATCGTGACGCCGTCGGAAAAAGCGTACGAGAAACCCCCGGAGAAGAAGGAAGGGGAGGAAGAGGAGGAGAACCAGGAGGAGCCGGCGGCGGGGGAGGAAGAGGAGAGCATGGAGACACAGGAGTGACACCTGTGCCACCTGCAGCAGGTGAGGGGACACCAGCCCGGGGGTCCCTGTGCCCTGTCCCTGTTTTGTACGTTGCACATTAAAGTGTCCCCCCTTTCCAGCGTGTCCTGCTTGTTCACATCCGTGTGGGACAGGTGGGACTGGGGCACGTGGAGCAGCAGGAGAAGGATCCAGAACTTGAAGGAACCACCTGGGGCTTCCCAGACCCCACTTGGGGCAGCCCAAACCCCACCTGGGCTTCCCAAATTCCACCTGGGGGTGTCCAAATCCCACTTGGGGCAGCCCAGACCCCACCTGAGCCTCCCAAATCCAACCTGGAGCAGCCCAAACCCCACCTGTGCCCCCCAAATTCCACCTGGGGGTGCCCAGACCCCACCTGTGCCCCCCAAATTCCACCTGGGGGTGTCCAAATCCATTCTGGAGCTGCTCAGACCCCACTTGGGGCAGTCCAAACCCCACCTGGGGGTGGCCAAATCCAACCTGGAGCAGCCCAAACCCCACCTGTGCCTCCCAAATTCCACCAGGAGGTGCCCAGCCCCCCCTGGCAGCACCTCTGTTGTCCCCAAGGCCCCTCAGGGACGTGGGAACATCATCACAAACTCTCAGTCACTTTTATTCCAGCGCCCACAAATCCGGGATTATGGCTCGGAGTGTCCCAAGTCCCTCAGCTGCAGGTGATGGGGGGAGATCCCCTCAATTCCTGAGCTGGGATCAACAGCAATTCCTGCTGCATCCCCTGGCTGGTCACCTGCTCTCCTGGATGGTCATTTGGTCACTTGGTCACTTGCCCTGGTAGCCCCCAGCCTCCAGCATGGCTCTCCTCCTCACTGTCTCCTTGGCCACGCTGTGGTTCAGCCTCCTCAGCCGCTCCTGGACGTGACAAAAATCACAAAAATCACCTGTCAGCACCTGAGGGGGGCTCTGGGACCCCCCATTTCCCTGCTCCCCCCTCACCTGGGCGTTCTGCAGGATGTTGTTGACCAGCACCACGCGGCGCCGGGCGTTCAGCAGCTTCTTCACGTAGGGGTCGAGGTCCAGAGCCACTTTCTGGTCCTCGTTGATGCGGCAGAGCTCTGGGGAGAGGCTTGGGTGAGCCCCCTGTCCCCCCTCAGGTTGATGGGGGGGACAGGGGTGACCCCCCCAGGGTTTGGCTCACCTGTGGCCAGGCTGTCGATGTGCTCCCGCAGCTCCACCTGGCTCTCCCTGGGGAAGGGGATGGGGAAAAATCGGGATTTACACCCCAAATCCAACTCTATTCCCTCCCCAAAAATGGGAGCTGCGTGCCCAGCACCCCCCAGACACCAAGCCCAAAAATTGCCCACCTCATGTACCCCTAAAGCTCTTCAGTCCCAAAATTCACCTTCACACACCCCCAAAGCCCTTCAGACCCACAGAACAGCCCTCATGCACCCCCAAAGCCCTTCAGCCCCAAAACTCACCCTCACTTACCCCTACATCCCCAAAACTCACCCTCAAGTATCCCCAAAGCCCTTCAGCTCCAGAACTCACCCTCACATACCCCAAAAGCCCTTTAGGCCTAGAACTCATCCTCATGTACCCCTGCATCCCCAAAATTCGCCCTCACGTACACCTAAATCCCTTCAGCCCCACAGACCTCGCCCTCACGTACCCCCAAACTCCCTTCAGTCCCACAGAACAGCCCTCCCCGGCTCCACCGGCTCCACCTGCCCCTCAGCCCTGCAGCCCGGCCCTCCCCGCTACCGGCCCGTCCCTGCCCCGCTGCCGGCCGCCCTCGGTGCCCGGACCTGACGCTGTGGACGTGGCGGTCGAGCTGTCGCACGGCGGGGCGCAGGAACTGCAGCAGCCCCTCGGCAAAGAGCTCCCGAGCCCCGGGGCCGCTCCCCGCCGCCATCTTAACCCGCGGGGGCTGCCGGGAAACCGAGTCCTCGATGAGGGGGAGGGGCCGCTTCCGGTGCGCGCCGCGGGGCCTGCCGGGAAACCGAGTCCGCGATGAGGGGGAGCGGCCGCTTCCGGTGTGCGCCGCAGGAGCTGCCGGGAAACCGAGTCCGCGAGGAGATAGAGAGCAGCCGCTTCCGGTGCGCGCAGCGAGGGCTGCTGGGAAATGTAGTCCCAAGGGCACTGCTGAGCGTCCAAAGGCGCTCCCACGGCCAGGCCACAGATTCCAACCCCATCCATTAAATAATGGTTAAAACACGCTGTTGGTCCTTTCGCCTCGTTTTAAAATTTTTTTTGGTTTATTTTCATACAAAAGTTAAAGCAGGAGGTGGAAATCAGCACTAAGGGCTGCACTACACCCAGGCCACAAACACCAACCCCATCCATTAAATAACTGTTAAACCAACACACTTTCTGTAAACTCACTTCATTTTTTTGCCATTTCGCTTCATTTTTTTGCCTTTTTTCCCCTTTTTTTTTGGCCGTTGCTTGCAGGATTCAGGCGTGGGCGTCGGGCAGGGCGTGCAGGACGTGGTCCAGCAGCTGCAGGGCGCGGTGCAGGTGCACCTCGATCCAGCAGGGCGTGCAGGTGATGCTGGCCCGGGGGTAGTCGGGCCCCCAGCCCTTAACGAAGCTCAGCCTAACAAGGCACAGGCGCCGCAGGTCGTCCACGCCGAGCCCCGCGGCCACCGACAGCCCTGGGGGGGGGGGACATGGTCAGCACGGGGGGTGGGACAGCCCTGGGGGGTCAGCACGGAGGTCCTGCCCTTGCTGTGGTCACTCACAGATGGTGGGAGGGGTCATCATGGGGGTCCCAACCTGTCCTGGGGTCACTCAGGGGTGGTGGGACAGCCCCGGGGAGGTCAGCACAAGGACTGAGCACTGCTGTGGTCACTCAGCACAGGGACTGAGCACTGCTGTGGTCACTCAGAGGGGTCAGCACAAGGACTGAGCACTGCTGTGGTCACTCAGAGGGGTCAGCACAGGGACTGAGCAGTGCTGTGGTCACTCAGCACAGGGACTGAGCAGTGCTGTGGTCACTCAGAGGAGTCAGCACAGGGACTGACCATCGCTCTGGTCACTCAGCACAGGGACTGACCATCGCTCTGGTCACTCAGCACAGGGACTGAGCAGTGCTGTGGTCACTCAGCACATGGACTGACCATCGCTGTGGTCACTCAGCACAGGGACTGACCATCGCTCTGGTCACTCAGCACAGGGACTGACCATCGCTGCGGTCACTCAGGGGGGTCAGCACAGGGACTGAGCAGTGCTGTGGTCACTCAGCACACGGACTGACCATCGCTCTGGTCACTCGGGGGGGATCACACAGGGACTGACCATCGCTGTGGTCACTCAGCACATGGACTGACCATCACTGTGGTCACTCAGGGGGGGTCACATATGGACTGAGCAGTGCTGTGGTCACTCAGGGGGGTCAGCACAGGGACTGACCATTGCTGTGGTCACTCAGGGGGGTCACACACGGACTGACCATCGCTGTGGTCACTCAGCACACGGACTGACCATCGCTGTGGTCACTCAGAGGAGTCAGCACAGGGACTGACCATTGCTGTGGTCACTCAGCACATGGACTGACCATCGCTGCGGTCACTCAGCACAGGGACTGACCATCACTGTGGTCACTCATGGGGGTCACACACGGACTGACCATCGCTGTGGTCACTCAGTACAGGGACTGACCATCGCTGTGGTCACTCAGCACACGGACTGACCATCGCTGTGGTCACTCATGGGGGTCACACACGGACTGACCATCACTCTGGTCACTCAGCACAGGGACTGACCATCGCTGCGGTCACTCACCGATGGCCGGGGCGATGCCCCCCACAGAGGCAGCCCCGGGGATGCTCCCGGCCACCGCGGCCGCCTGGGCAGTGGCCGCAGCCTGGGCAGTGGCCGCCTGCTGCTGCATCTGCCGGTGGCACTGGCGCAGGTCAAACACCTGCGGGGACACCAGGGGGGGCACACACACGGTTTATCAAAAATCCTTTCCTTAAGAGTTTTTTCTTAAGATTTCTTAAGGTTTTTTTTTCTCCTGAGAAGCTGAGAAACCTCAAAAAGAAAATATAAATGATAATTATCTACTGCTGTGAAATGTAACAAGTAGATCTGTGATTGGTCTGATGTAATTATTTCTAATTAATAACCAACCACAATCCAGCTGTCTGGACTGTCTCAGTCCTTTATCATCATTCCTTTTCTATCCTTAACTAACCTTCTAATAAAATCCTTTCTTCTAGTATTTTGATAGTATTTTAATATTATATATATATAAAAATAATTTGTATATTTATCAAATATATATTTATTTATAAATAAATATATATTTGATATAATATATAAATATAGAAAATATATTATTATATATTATATATAATAATATATGTATTTATAAATAAGTATATATTTGATATAATATATAAATAAATTTATAATATATATTATGTCTATAATATATAATATATATTATAAAATTTATCAAATATATATATTTATTTATAAAACATGTTTTAGAAGGTTGGATTTATAAATAAATAAATATATAAAATAAGAAATAATAAATAAATTTTAAAAATTAAATAAATATAAAAATAAAAAAATTAAATAAAAATAAATAATTTCTTTATAAATCCAACCTTCTAAAACATAAAATCACCACTCTCATCTCTTCCCTCATCCTCAAACCCCTACAAACACCACACAGGGGGACCCCTGAGCAGGGCACCTTTGGGATTGGGGGCGTCCCTCCATCCCTGGGGTCCTTCCACTGCCCAGAACCCCCAAAAATCCGGGCACAGCCCCGCCCCAGCCCCCCGGGGACCCCGACCTTGATGTGTGCTCCGGGGTACACCTTGTGCACGGCGTCCCCGGGGGCTCTGCCCGCCTCCCTGTCCAGGTAGAAGCTCTGCACGAACACGGCGTGGTCGCTGCGGCAGCGCATCCACACATCGCCCTCTCCTCGGCGCTCCAGCTGCACGCCCTTCCCGATGTGCAGCCTGGCCAGAGCCTCAGCATGGACCCCCTCGGGACCCCTCGGGACCCCCGAGCCCCCCCAGGACCCCCGAGCCCCCCCAGGACCCCCCAGGACCTGTTCCAATGCCCTGTTCCCCTGCCCAGCCCTCTCCTCGGCGCTCCAGCTGCACGCCCTTCCCGATGTGCAGCCTGGCCAGAGCCTCAGCATGGGCCCCCTCGAGACCCCCCGGGACCCCCGAGCCCCCCCAGGACCCCCGAGCCCCCTCAGGACCCCCCAGGACCCCCGAGCCCCCCCTGTTTCACCCCTCCAGCCCCCTGTTTTGCCCTGAATATCCCATGATTTTTCCTCACATTCCTATCACACCGGTTTCCCCCTCTCTCCTGATTTTTCCCCTTTTCCTCCTTCTGCCCTACCTATCCCCCATTTCCCCCATATCCCCCTTTTCCCATTTATCCTCCAAACCCCCCCCCACCCCGATTATCCCCCTTTTGCCCCCCATCCTTCACCTCCACAGCCCCTGTGAGCCCCTGCCCCATTCCCAGGCCTGATTCCCCCCCATTACTCCCCACCCTCTCCAATGCCCCCCGTGCCCTCTGTGCCCCCTCTGTGCCCCCCATGCCCCCCGACCCACCATATCCCCCGTGCTCCCCGTGCCCCCCATGCCCCCCTGACCCCTCTCACCCCCTGTGCCCTCCATGCCTCCCATCTCCCCCATGCCCCCCTCACCCCCCAATGCCCTCCGTGTCCCCCCCTCATCCCCCATGCCCCCCCCATGTTCCCCATTCCCCCCATTCCCCCTGTGCCCACCACGCCCTCCCTCCCCTCATCCCCCCCATCGCCCCCATACCCCCGATGCCCCCCTCAGCCCCCATTGCCCCCCATGCCCCCCATTGCCCCCCGTGCCCCCCGACCCACCGTGCCCTCTCGCTGGCAGCGCAGCGCTGCACGTTCGAGAGCTGCCCCAGGCAGAACCGGGCGCCCCCCGAGGGGTCCACGTATCCATCCACGACCACCGAGGGGCAGCTCGAGGGCACCTTGAAGATCTCCCCCACCTGCACGTCCTGCTCGAAGTAGGCGATGGAGCACCAGAACTCCGGGCCTGGAACGGGGGAAAATTGGGATTTTTTTTTGGAGGGGGGGGGTCACGGCACCCATGGGTGCTAAGGAGGGTGGGGGGCACTCACCAGGGTGGGTGGACACGGGGGGTTGGAGCATGGGGGGCCCTGGGTGGGGTAGAGAGGGGGTCAGCAGCTTGAAGACCCCTCCCAAGCCCTCCCCCAGTGCCCCCAGACCTACAGCAGTGGTTGGGCTGGTGCTGGGGGTGGCCCTGGCTGCCGGGATGTTGTGGCAGGGGGGGCTGCGAGCCCCCCAAACTCGGGGTGTAGATGGTGGCAGGGCTCCAGCTCAGCGGTGAACCTGCAGGGGGACACGGGGGGACATAAGGAGGGTCCCCCCAGAGCTGGTTTGGGGCAGTGGGGTACCCCCATACTCACCGTGCTGGGGTGGTTTGGGGTACTCGTTCTGTGCTGGAGGGCCCTCGGGGTGGCCCAGGGGGTCCTGGGGGGTCGCTGTGATGGGGGGAAGATGTTGATTTTATGTTTTAGAAGGTTTGATTTGTTATTTTTATATATAAATATATTTTTAATATATTTATATATATATAAAGATATATATAAATATATATTTATATATAAAATATATTGATATATTTTATATATTATATTTATATATTTTAGATATTTATATATTTTATATATTATATATTTATATATTTTTATATATTTTAGATATATTTTCATATATTGATATATTTTAGATATTTATATAATTTATATAAATATATCTATTTATATAAATATATATAAATATATATATTTTAGATATTTATATATTTTTATATATTTATATATATTTATATCGATATATATATTGTATATTGTGGAGTGAGGGGCTCAGGGCGATGCCCCAAACCCTCTCAGGGTGGGGGTTAAGGGGGGGTTCTCACCTTGGGGCGCCATGGGGAGCGCAGGGTAGGTCCGGGGGGGCACTCGGGGGGGCTCAGGGGGCAGCGCTCGGTGGGGCCGGGCGGGGGTCTCGACCCCCAGGTCCCGAGGGGGGGCCGGCAGCTCCATCTGCACACAGTCATGGACAAACTCCTCCTTCACCGGGCGCGGGGGGGGCACTGGGGAGGCCGGGGGACACACACCGGAGACCATGGGGGGGCACGGGGACCCGCGGCGGGGGCCTGGGCTGGCTCCGGGGGCGCCCCGGGCCGGGGTCTCACCTGTGCTCGGGATGCTCAGACCTGCGGGAGAGGTGGGGAGGGGGGGTTAGGGGTGCTGGTGACCCCCCCCCACCTTGGTGACCCCCTCATTTCGGGGGTCCCGGCTCACCGCTGCCGGGGGTCCCCACGCGCTCGTAGTGGTAGGGGTTGACACAGACGCTGTCGCACTTGAGGTCGAAGGCGAATTGGCAGAAGCGGGCGGGTTTCAGCTCGTTCTTGTGCAGGTCGGGCCAGCGCCAGAGCCGCGCGTAGATGACGTGCGGGAAACCCTTCCTGCCGGCCACCTGCGGGAGGGGGACACAACCGGGGACGGAGGGGCTGGGACCCCTCCCGGGGTGACAACACTGGGATGGGTGACAGCACTGGGATCCCCTCGGGGTGACAACAGCGGGATCACCCCTGGGGTGACAGCACTGGGATCCCCTCAGGGTGACAACAGCGGGATCCTCGTCAGGATGACAATACCGGGATCCCCTCAGGGTGACAATACTGGGATCCCCCCCGGGGTGACAACACCGGGACCCCCAAGCCCCCACAGTGGGATCCCCCCAAACCTCCACACCGGGACCCCCCAAACCCCCACACTGGGACCCCCCTGAGCCTCCACACTGGGATCCCCCTGAGCCTCCACA
Source organism: Agelaius phoeniceus (assembly GCF_051311805.1). Classification (NCBI taxonomy): domain Eukaryota; kingdom Metazoa; phylum Chordata; class Aves; order Passeriformes; family Icteridae; genus Agelaius; species Agelaius phoeniceus. Next base: position 1,798,365 of record NC_135295.1, read on the forward strand.
CTGGGATCCCCCCACACCGGGGTGCCCCCAATCCCCCACACCAGGATCCCCCCAGTCCCCCACACCGGGACCCCCCAAGCCCCCGCACCAGGATCCCCCCACACCGGGACCCCCCGAAGCCCCCACAATGGGATCTCCCCCAATCCCCCCCACCGGGATCCCCTCCAGACTCCCAGCACGGGGCTGGCGCCAGGCCGGGGGTCCCCCCGCGGTTCCAGACATAACAAACGCCCCCTCCCCGCTCCCCCCGGCTGCGGCAGACTCTGACTCACCGGGCAGGGCAGGGCAGGGCAGGGCAGGGCGGTGCGGGGCAGCCGCGGAGGGGAGGGGGCTGCGGGCAGGGGATGCAGCCCAGCCGCTCCCGCGGGACCCCGGGCACCCCAACACGCAGGACCCCCTAATCTGGGGTGGGTTTACCCTGTCCCCCCCATGCCGGTGTCCCGGGGTACCTGGAGCCGCCCGTCCAGGGTTCGCTGCACGGTGACACACTGGCCGGGCTGGGCCCCTCCGGAGGTGACAGCGGCCACCAGCGCGTCCAGCTCGTCCCTCTTCTCCTTCAGCTTCCTCAGCAGGCTCTGGATGGCGCGGCGGGCGAAGGCCTCGCTGTCCCCTCCCTGCCGGTGGCACAGCAGGCTGTGCACGATGCCGGGGCCGCTGTCGCCGCCCAGGGACATGGCGTGTCCCCGCGGGTCACCCTGCTGCAGGGGACACCGAGCCGCTGGCACCAGGGAAGGTGGCACCCTCCAGGTGACAAAGCCACGTCACCCAAAGCCTGGTTGATGGCACGACCTGAGTGCCAGTTCGTCCCCAGCGGGTCACCTTGCTGCAGGGGACACCGAGCCGCTGGCACCGGGGAGGTGGGTGGCACTCTCCAGGTGACAAAGCCATGTCACCCAAAGCCTGCGTTCTGCGCTCCCTGAGTGCCAGAGTTTGTCCCCAGTTTGGGGTGAGGTGACCGAGCACGGTTTACAGGGGCACCCGGGGTGTCCCCAGGCAGAGCTGGATGATGGTGGCATCAGGCTCGGGGGCAGCGCTGTCCCCAGCCTGGCACGGAGCAGGGCTGTGGCCGTGCCCGGTGCCACGGGGATGGAGCCGCTCCCGCAGCCGCCGCCGAGCCCAGACTAAACAGAGCCCAGCCTGGCGCCGCTCCTTAACCCCTCTCATTCTCTCCCTGCCGGCTTCTCCCTTTCCTGCCAGACCCTGCTCACGCCAGAGCTTTGGAAAATCCTCGGGATGGCGGCAGACACAACAAACGCTGCTCTCTGCTCCTTATCTGCGACTGCGAGGGAGCCTGAGTGTCCTGCCAGCACTCCCCGCGTGTCCCCAGGCTCCTCCAAGATGGGGACAGATCCAGGGATGCTGAGGGACCCCATGGGGCTCCCTGTGGTGGGGGTGAGACCCTGAGCCCCCCGCCAGGCTCTGGGGTTCATCCCGGGCATCTCATCCCTGCTCCCTGCCCATGCTCTGCCTCATGTTTTGGGGCTAAAAGCAGTGGGAGAGGGGACCTGGGGTCCTGCTCCCCCTCCCAGCATCCCAAGGCTGCTCAGGGAAGGTTGGAAGGGTCGGAGCCGTTCCCGTCCCTCCGCAGAGCTCAGCCCGCTCGGGTTTGGGGGAAACGGCTCATTGGGGCCAGACCCGGCCCCGTCCTCACCCCGCATTGCCCTGCCCGGAGAACCCCGGGCTGATCCCAGTGCCAAAACTCGTCCTAGGGATGTTCCTGGGACACCACGGGCCACGGGAAGGCGACAGGGACAGCGCAGGGGTTCTGAGGAGCGACACGCTTCAAGGAGGGGGTGACAGGCTTCGAGGAGGAGGGGACACAGCGGGGACCCCCAGAGGTGGCTCGGGCTCCACTCACCTGCACCGGCCCCGGCTGCCGTCACTCGCGGCCCGGCTCCCGCCGCATCTCCTCCGGCTCACGGTGGGGCTGCCGTGTGTGTAGAGCCCTGCCCTCCCCTCGGCCCCTGCCTTCCCCTCAGCCCTGCCTTCCCCTCAGCCCTGCCCTCCCCTCGGCCCCTGCCTTCCCCTCAGCCCCTGCCCTCCCCTCAGCCCTGCCTTCCCCTCGGCCCCTGCCTTCCCCTCAGCCCTGCCCTCCCCTCAGCCCCTGCTCTGCCCTGAGCCCCCTGTGCTGCACTCAGCCCCCTGTGCTGCCCTGAGCCCCTCACCTTCCCCTCAGCCCCCTGCCCTTATCTCCCCCACCCTCAGCCCTTTCCCTCAGTCCTCTGCCCTTCCCCTCAACCCCTGCCTTTCCCTGAGCCCCCTGCCCTTCCCTCAGCCCCTTCCTCCCGCCCTCAGCCTCCTCCTTCTCCTGTCAGCCCTTTCTCTCAGCCTCCCTCGCTTTTTCTGAGCCCTCTCCTCCTCCTCTCAGCCCTCTCCTCCTGCTCCCAGCTTTCTCCTCCTCCTCCTCCTCTCCCTCTCCCCGGTCCCGTTCCCGCTCCCTCGGCCCTTTCCCAACTCCGGCCCTACAATAACAAAAGGAGCGGCCGGAGCGCGTGAGGCGCCGCCGCGCCTCAGCCAATGGCAGCGCCCGTGACAGCCGGGCCTCGCCCCGCCAGCCAATCGCGGCCGCGCTTTCACGGCGCCAGCCCCCAGACGGGCCCCGCCCCCGGCGCCGCCGGGCCCGGCTCCCACCGGGAGCGCCGCGGCTCCGGCCCCGGTTACACCGCGGGAACGCCGCGGGTCCGGCCCCGCTTATACCGCGGGTCCGGCCCCGGTTATCCCGCGGGTCCTGGCCCCAGTTATCCCGCGGGTCCCGGCCCCAGTTATCCCGCGGGTCCCGGCCCCAGTTATCGCCCGGTTATTCCGCGGGTCCTGGCCCTGGTTATCCCCCGGGTCCGCCCCCGGTCCCACCGGGAACGCTGCGGGTCCCGGCCCCCGTTATTCCGCGGGAACGCCGCACCGGGAGGGCAGCAGGAGCCGGTGGATTCCCGGTGCCCTCCCTTTCCTTCTGCCCTGTGGAGTAAATTCAGGAAAATCCCATTTCCAGAGAAAACCCCACACAGAATCCTGGGAATTCTCTCTCCTTTAGGTAACCAGAAATGCAAAATTCCAAGGGAACAGGAAAGCTTAAAGCGTGGGTGATAAAAGTACAGAGTCTTTAGTTATGAAAATTAATCTTTTTTTTAAAAAAAAAGATGAATTTTGGAGCCTGTTCTGGAAAAGAGGCATTTCCACTTCACTGTCCTGGCTGAATTTTCTGTCCCTGCCTCTCATTTCTTTAAACAAACACTTGAACCACACGGAAATGCGGCGCCAAAAGAACTCAAACTCAAACCCCCCAAAATCCACTAGAACAGGGAAGGTTTCCACCTGCCCCAACCCCACAGGGATTTTTGGTGCAGAACAAAAAGGATCTGGGAGGAGAAAACCAGCCAAAGTCAGGTTCTTCCTGCTGGAAAGGCTGATTTGGCTTTGGGGGGGTTAAACTGAACTCCAGCCATCCCAAAATGTACAAAGGCTGATCCCAAAAATCCAACAAACCCATGCCAAAACCCAAGAAACTCGTCCCAAAACTCAACAAACCCATCCCAAAACCTGACAAATCCATCCCAAAACCCAACCAACCATCCCAAAACCCACAAAGTCATCCCAAAATCCAAGAACCCCATCCCAAAACTCAACAAACCCTTATGAAAATCTAACAAACTCATCCCAAAACCCAACAACCCCAACCCAAAACCCGACAACCCCATCCCAAAACCCGACAAACCCATGCCAAAACATGACAAACCCATGCCAAAACACGACAAACCCATCCCAAAATCCAACAAACCATCCCAAAACCCAACAAACCCATCCCAAAACCCAACAACCCCAACCCAAAAAACCCAACCCAAAACCCAACAAACCCATCCCAAAACCCAACAAACCCATCCCAAAACCCAACAAACCCATCCCAAAACATAACAACCCCAACCCAAAACCCAACAAACCCATCCCAAAACCCAACAAACCCATCCCCAAACCCAACAAACCCATCCCCAAACCCAACAAACCCATCCCAAACCCAAGCAGGGAGCTCCAGAGGCACAGACACCAGGTCCCCAATCCACAGGCGCATCCCTGGCCCTGCCACCAGCAGATTCTCCACAGCAGCTCCATCCCATCCGTGCTTCCTCAGTGAAAAACCACCAAAAAAAAGATCCCCGGAAAAGAACAATCCAAAAAAAGTTTAATACAACAGAGAGTATCAAAACATCCAAGAACACACTAAGTCTGAGTTTCCCCTGGGGGATCGAGCCCTCCCCGGCAGTCCCGGCCCCTCAGTCGGCGGCCTCGGGATCCGTCTGTGCCATGTACGCGTCCAGCTCGGCGTCCAGGTGTCCCTTGGTCTTGGACATGTAGGCGTCCAGCTGGTTGTCCAGCTGCTCCTTGGTGAGCGCGGGCCGTGCCGAGCCTCTGCCGCGGCCCCGGCCTCTGCCGCGCCCGCCGAAGCCGCCCCGGCCGCGCCCGGCCATGCCGCGCCCTGCAGGGTGGGAACGGTCACGGGATGGGTCCTGGGATATCCCACTCTGTCACTGCCGGCACCCCGGGATTGGACACCCCTAATTCAGGGGATTGCACACCCTCCATCCCGGGATTGGACACCCCTAATTCAGGGGATTGTACACCCTCCATCCCGGGATTGTACACCCCTCATTCATGGGATTGTACACCCCTCCATCCTGGGATTGCACACCCCTCAATTGTGGGATTGTACACCCCTAATTCATGGGATTGCACACCCCTCGTTCAGGGGATTGCACACCACTTGTTCATGGGATTGCACACCCTTCATTCACGGGATTGTACACCCCTCATTCATGGGATTGCACACCCCTCCATCCTGGGATTGCACACCCCTCATTCATGGGATTGCACACCCCTCATTCATGGGATTGCACACCCCTCATTCATGGGATTGCACACCCCTAATTCATGGGATTGTACACCCCTAATTCAGGGGATTGCACACCCCTCAATTGTGGGATTGTACACCCTCCATCCTGGGATTGCACACCCCTCATTCACGGGATTGCACACCCCTCAATTGTGGGATTGTACACCCCTCAATTGTGGGATTGTACACCCCTCATTCATGGGATTGCACACCCCTCATTCAGGGGACTGTACACTCCTAATTCATGGGATTGCACACCCCTCATTCACGGGATTGTACACCCCTCATTCACGGGATTTCCCATTCCATCATTGTCTGAATCCCAGGATTTCCAACCCCTCATTCATGGGATTTCATACCCCTCACTGCCTCCATCCCAGGATGGGATTTTCCACCTCTTCACTGGTCACTGCCTGCATCCCAGGATTTCCCACCCCTCTCAGCCCCTTAAAGATTCATGGTTACACTCCCAGCTCCTTCTCATCACTCAATTTAGGAGCTTCCTGAGAACTCCTCAATCCCAGCCTAACACCAACACCCGGCTCTTGGCTTTCCCATCCCACCCTGCTGATAAAACCAGCACAACTTGGATAAAAGCTTTGAATCCCAGGCTGGGAACTCTTGTGGCTGCAGGCCCCAGTCCCCAGCCCTGGCCAGCAGAGAAGGATCCCAGCTGGATCCTGGATTATCCCTGCTGCTCCCAGGCACTGACCTCTGCCGCCGATGCCTCCCCGGCCCATGGCGCCCCGGCCCAGGCCGCCTCTGCCCGGGCCCCCGCGGCCCCTGATGCCGCCTCTGCGCAGGCCCATCCTGGGGGCAATCCCTCTCCCGCCACGCAGCAGGCCTTGACCTTGGGTGGAAAAGCCAGAAAAATGGGTCTTGAGGTGGGATTTCATGGTTTCCCTCAGAACACGGGTCCCTCCCCTGGTATTTCCTTCCCAGGTGTGTCAATCATCCCTCCCTTCCCCACCCTGAGCCCTGCTGAGCTGCCTGGCAATCCTGGAATTCCAGGAGGGACATCCAGGTGTCCTTTGTCCCTTGTACCTGGTTGGTGGCTCCCTATCCCTTCCCTCCTCCTCTCCTCCAGCAACCACTCAGTTCAGGGAGTTCTGTTGGAGCAGTTGCTGGATCCAGAATAAAAACTCTGGATTAAAACCCTCCATCAGAACTGACTCCTCTCCTTCACCACTGCCTTAAAGCTTCTCTAGCAGAGGGAAACCTGAGGAACCTTCCATGGCAGGAAGCTCCATCCCACCACCACCACCACCAGAGCCCTGAAATGTCTGGACTTGTCTCCATGTGCCCAACTGCAACATCCAGCTGGCCAAAAGTGTTTTTAGGGTGAAACACCTCACATCCAGCTGGCCAAAACCAAAAGCGTCTCTGGGGTGATCCAGCTGGCCAAAAATATCTTTGGGGTGAAACACCTCACATGCAGCTGGCCAAAAGTGTCCCTGGGGTGATCCAGAGAGCCAAAGGTATCTCTGAGGTGATCCAGCTGGCCAAAAATGTCTCTGGGGTAAAAACACCACACATCCAGCCAGTCAAAAGTGTCTCTGGGGTGATCCAGCTGGCCAAAAGTGTCTCTGGGGTAAAAAAACCCCACATCCATCTGGCCAAAAATGTCTCTGGGGTAAAAAAACCCCACATCCATCTGGCCAAAAATGTCTCTGGGGTGATCCAGCTAGCCAAAAGTGTCTTTGGGGTGAAGCAAACGCCACAGCTGCCCCTATTTGGTTCAGCCAAGCCAAAGCAGGTCCCACCCGCAGTATCAGCAACACCAATAAACAGAATTTCAGCCAGGGGAACGGCGTGTGAGGGGACAGGGGATGGCAGGGCACTGACCTCGGAGTGCCACCCCTCCTCGGATGATGGCGCGGGCACCGCGGCCCCGCAGGGCCCCCCGGGGCAGCCCCCGCTGGCCCAGGGCCAGCCCCCGTTGGCCCAGGGCTCCTCGGGCCAGCGTCCCCGCCGGCCGGCCCAGCCGCGCCTGGATGTTGCTCTTGCCGAGGCGCTGCTTCAAGCTCTTCTGGAAGAGAAGATTTGGGAGGGACAGGAGTCATGCAGCAATCTGGGATTGGGGATGTGAAAGGGCTCCACCACAGGAAAAGCCAGCATGGCAAAGGGTAAAGAGGGAGGGTGGGGTTTTAGGGGATGTTGCTGCCCTGGGACTGTGAAGGTGAAGCAGCTCCCGGAGGCCGGGATGAGCCTTTGGTCTGGAAAAATAGAGAGGAGACATCAACAGGCAGCACCCAACACCCCCAGCGAGAACCAGGGAGTGACAGCGTGCAGGGAAAACCCCCAGTGCCAAGCAGGGAGTGACAGCGTGTCACTGATCTGAGGGAAACCCCCAGTGCCAACCATGGAGTGACAGCGTGCAGGGAAAACCCCCAGTGCCAAGCAGGGAGTGACAGCGTGTCACTGATCTGAGGGAAACCCCCAGTGCCAAGCAGGGAGTGACAGCGTGTCACTGATCTGAGGGAAACCCCCAGTGCCAAGCAGGGAGTGACAGCGTGTCACTGATCTGAGGGAAAAAGTGGAGATTTTCTGCCAGTCCCTCCCAGGTATCTCGTTTTTAGGATTATGGAATGCTCTGAGTTGGGAGGGATCCATGAGGATCATCCAGGCCAACTCTTGGCCCTGCACAGACACCCCAAAATCCCATCCTGGGCACTCCTGGGAACAGCTCCTGGAGCTCGGGCAGCCTCAGGAATGTGCTCATTCCCTGTGGAGCCTGGGCAGTGCCCAGCACCCTCTGGGGGCCCTAAAATCCATCCCAAACCTCCCCTGGCACAGCTTCACCCCATTTCCTGGGGAGCCTGAGCACTCTGGAGGGGAAGAACCTTTCCCTAAAATCCATCCCAAACCTCCCCTGGCACAGCTTCACCCCATTTCCTGGGGAGCCTGAGCACTCTGGAGGGGAAGAAACTTTCCCTAAAATCCATCCCAAACCTCCCCTGGCACAACTCCAGCTGTTCCCAGGATCCTGTTCCCGTTCCAGGGAGCAGAGATTGGAGCTGCAGATCCCTGAGTCTCCTCTGCCCCAGCTGCACACACCAAGTGCCCCCAGCCACTCCTCACATGGCCCCTGCAGACCCTTCTCCATCCTTGACACTCTCCAACTCCTTATTTACAGAATTCCAAAAGTCTCCAGGTAGGAAAAGACCTCCCAGACCACTGAGTGCAATCCCCAGCTTGTGCCCAGCCCAGGTGCCACATCCAGGCTTTCCCTGGCCACCTCCAGGGATGGCAACTCCAAAATTCCCTGGGCAGCCCCTCCCAAAGCCTGATAATCCTTCCCAGGAACAAAAACCCCTCCTGTGCCCAACCCCACCATCCTGTCAGGGAGTTCTGGAGAAGCACAAGCCCCCCCTGAGCTCCCCACACTCACCCTCCATCCCCTTCCCTTCTTTGGCCTCTTTCTCTTTCCGGAGTTGTTTTTTCCACATCCTGCAAGGCTCAAATGTCCTTCCCCCTCACCTGTTTGAGCTTCAGAGCAGCCTGCACAGACGGTCTGTTCTCCATCTGCTGGGCCAGCCGTCTGTTTCGAGCGCTGGCCAGCTGCTGCTGCTGCATGGTGGCCCGGATATTCACCGGCATCGGCTGTTTGTTCTTCAGCATGTTAGTGAAGCTTCAAGGTCGAATAAAACGGGGTTTAATTAAAGCTTAAAACACACAATTATCGGCATTTCACGGTGCTCGAGTGGGGCTCCAGCTCCCATGAACCTTTTATGCAAAGAGTGGCACTTTATGGGATTACGGATCCCTCGCTGGAGAGGCAGGAATGAGGTGGAAATTTTCAGTGGGAATGAGAAAGCTGGAGGTTAGTGGGTTTAGAGATGGCAGAAGGGGTGACAACCAGCAGGAAGCGGGGATGGCCGTGACAGAGAGGGGGAGAAACAGGACAGCAAAAGCCAAATCAAGCCCCCCCAAAAAAATCTGGGAAAAGCGTCAAAATTCCAGGCTAGGATGGAGGTGGGGAAGAGGCCACGCTTGGTGTCCTCCAGCATCAGGTTGGAAGGGATCATCTTAAAGCCTTTTCCAACCATGATTGTACAAAATTCCACCACTCCGAGCATCTCCTGAATTCTACCCAACTGCTCTGCTGAAATGAGGCCACTTGGGAATTTATGTGGTGTTTTAATTTCTCCATCAAAGAGAGGTGGTAAATAAAGCTCCTGAGCTCCAGCAGCTTCCTGGGGAGCTGGTGAGCAAAATCCACCCCATAAAAATGAAATTTAATCCCTAAAAATGGAGTTCACCTCCTAAAAATGAAACCTACCCCCTAAAAATGAAATTTACCCCCTAAAAATGAAATTTAATCCCTAAAAATGAAATTCACCCCATAAAGATGAAATCTGCCCCCTAAAAATGAAATTCACCCCATAAAAATGAAATTTACTGCCTAAAAATTAAGTCCACCCCCTAAAAATGAAATTTAATCCCTAAAAATGAAATCCACCCCCTAAAAACGAAATTCACCTCCTAAAAAATGAAATTTACCCCCTAAAAATGAAATTTAATCCCTAAAAATGAAATTTAATCCCTAAAAATGAAATCCACCCCCTAAAAACAAAATCTACCCCATAAAAATGAAATTCACCTCCTAAAAAATGAAATTCACCTCCTAAAAATGTAATTCAACCCACAAAAATGAAATTTACCGCCTACAAATTAAATCCACCCCATAAAAAGGAAATTCACCCCATGAAAATGAAATTTACCCCCTAAAAATGAAATCCACCCCATAAAAATGAAATTGACCTCCTAAAAACAAAACCCACCTCCTAAAAACAAAATTTACTTCCTAAAAACGAAATTTACCTCCTAAAAACGAAATCCACCCCTTAAGAATGAAATGCATCCCTTAAAAAGGAGGAGTTTGGGCTGCCGGGGAGGGAAGGAGCCAGCAAGGAGCCCCTCCCTGAGCTCGGGCAGCCCCATGGCAGCGCGTTCAACCCCACAGTGCTCAGCTGGACAGACGGACGCCCGTTAGTGATCACGGAGGAGCCAGAGGTGGGAGCACCCAGTGGAATGAGCCACGGGAGGAGCTCGAGGACAGCGAGAGATGGAGGTGAAGCCAAAGCTGGTGCCTCTTACAAGGCCCGGGAGGGCCTTCGGGCCGGTTCCGAGGCCGCCGCCGGCCTCTTACAGAGCCCACCCGGGCGGGTGGGACCCTCGGGCGCGGCAGCAGAGCCAAAATACCAATGTCAAAACATGTGGGAGAGACAGGGAGGGTGTGAGGTTGGTCTCTGCTCTTACAACACATCCCACCGGATTTAGGACAACTAAAAGCACGGAGAAATCCCCTCCGGAATTATTTTGGTTTTTGTTTTGTTTTTTGGCCCTTTTAACCTTGGGTAAGGCGGGTGTGGAAGGCACCACCCGCTGGCTGGACGAGGTTAAAAGAGGGCGGAAAAACCACGGTGGGTTTTTGGATTTTTTTTTTTTTTTTGGATAGTGAGAATTAAGTAAAAAAATAAAAAATAAAAAATATAGATATATGATTTCTTAGGAGCTGAAGGTGCCGTTGGCTTCCTCACCGCTCGTTCAGAGACATCTTGGTGGTGCTCTTTAGCACGACCTTCGGTGCTGACTGTGCAGCCATCTTCAGAGAATCTGCAAAAAACAGGCCCCAAAAATGAAAATTTAGACATTTAGTGCACATTTAGACCACTAAATACCAAAAATCCCTTCTGTTCTGCATCCATGAGTGGACGAAATCAAGATTACTGGAGGTTATGTGTAATATAAAATTCATTTATTTTCAGTGATTTTATTCCTCTGACAGAATTTTTCAGTTCTGATTCAGGGATTTTTAATGTTTTTTAGTCCTCCCCTAATTTTAATAAATCAGGGAATTTATTTCTCCCTTACCAAAAATTCATCTTTTTACAGTGAATGCTTCAGCAATATTAGGAGGAATAATATAAAAATCCAGCAGCAAGATGGAAACCAAATGGCATCTTCAGAGCAAAGATGCAAACCAGAACCTGACATCAAATTAATATAATTATTACATATTTACGTGATTAAACATTAAAAAACCTCTGTTCGGTGTGGAGAAAACTAAGAGTGAGACAAGTTATAAATATTATATTTATGTATTTTTAATGTTTTCTAACCCTCTACCAGGTTTAATAAATAGGGGAGTTATTTTAATTTACTTTTAGTAAAAATTTATCTTTTTACAACGAATACCTTATCATCTTTTTGAGTAATAACGTAAAAATCCAGCTGTAAATAGCACTCAAATGCCTTTAGCACAGTGACACCTCCACATTTCTCATGTTCTTAGCATGACCAAGGTGCAAACCCCAATTTTAAGGGCACAGGGAATAAAATTTGGAATAAAAATCCAAGGTGATGCTACAAAAGCATCGTATCCTTTAAAAACATCGAGGTTTAAATCCCCTCAGGGCAGGGATTTAAATCCCCCCCCCCCCAGTGCTGGATGCTACAGAAACACGCCGGGTTCCAACCTCCGTGCTCTGCAGATCGATTTATTAATTTAATTTATAATTAGCAGCAAATTTAACGGGTGGATAACGGCCGGGATGCGCTTACTCTGTAACACCCTCAAAAAACCCCTTTATTGAGAGGATTTACACCCAGAAATGGCGACAACAAAAATCCTTATTCCTGTTTTAAATGACTTTTAATAATTTTATTTTAATACACAGCAGCTTTTTCAAATTGAAGTGGTTTAGAAAGCGTTTTTCTTCCTGAGGGGAAAAATAATCAGCTCCGCCCCCCTCAGGCCCGGTTCTGGAGCCCGATAAGGGGGAAAAGCCCCGACCCTGAGGGGGCCATGAGGGGATCATGAGGGGGCCATGAGGGGATCATAAGGGGACCCCCCGGGCCCTCAGGATCGCCCCCCCCCGACTCTCCGCCCCCGGGCCGCTCACTCACCGAAGCACACGGTCGCCAGGTCTCCGGTGGCTCCGATGGACAAGCGGGTGATTGCGGGGCCGATGTGGGGCCGGTGTGAGGCCGGCGCGGGGCCGGGGCCGGGGCCGGGGCTGGCGCTGAGCTCCGCCCGCTCCCGCCGCCGCCGCCGCCGCCGCTTCTCCCTCAGCCGCCCGCGACAAAATGGCGGCGGCGCCGCTCCCGCCCCCACCGAAATGGCGGCCGGGCTCCCGGCCACGCCCCCTGCTGCGCTAGCCCCGCCCTCGGTGGGCGGTGATTGGTGGAGCAGAGGAGGGGGCGGGGAAAGAGGCGGGGCGGAGGAGGAGGTGGGAACGTTCTGGCGGGAATTCGGGGTGGAGTCGTGGTGACGTCATAGGGAGCGGTGTCGTCATGGAATCGTGACGGAATTGTCATGGAACCGTCATGGAATCGTGACGGAATTGTCATGGAATCGTTACGGAATTGTCATGGAATGTCATGCAATTGTCGTGCAATTGTCATGGAATTGTCATGGAATTGTCATGGAACCATGGTGTGAAAAATGCATATTTTGTGATTGGCTTTTGGCAAATATTGAAATTAATACTATATTGTTATGTTAGAAAGTGATGCTGTATTAATTTTCTTAAGTAGTGTCTTAAATATAGTTTTAGGTTATGACATAAAGTTAAAATATAAACTATGCTATGTAAGATTCTTTTTTTAAAGAGAAGACTCACACTGAGATAGCAGCCACAGGACACCTAAATCTTTCAGAGAAAGAGAATTTTATTGCTCCATTATCTGGACAAACGAACTTCTTCCTGCCTCACTCAGCCCTGAAGATGACATTAGGATTATGAGGAAGAAGTTGACACTGTCCAGACAGAATCCTGTATTTGAATGGAATTTATGCATCATGTATGAGCTGTGTGAATATGCAACAGGCTGTTGCTTTTAAGGGTTAGTCCTCTGTTAACGTGGGGCCTTTTTCGGGCTTATTTTGCCCAGAAAAGGTACCTGGACCGTCTGTAACTCTTTGTTTTTATTGTCTCGTGTTGTCCTAAATCCAAATTGTCCAAATTTTGATTACTCTAATTATATTACTATTTTTATAACCACCCCGATCCCAATCCCGATCCCAAACCGGGATGGCGGGCGGGCGATGGCGCTGGCGGCCCTGCTGGAGCCCTTGGCCACCGTCCCGTCCCGTCCTGTCCCGTCCCATTCCCGGGAAATCCCAACCGGTTCCTCCGGCCCCGCGGGCGCGGTGCCGGCGCCTCCGGAGCCGCCCGCGGCGAGTCCCGACCTGTTCCCCTCCTTCCCAAACCCCGGTGATCCCGGGAGGTCACCCTGCCCCGGGGTGGATCCCAGGGGGGAATCCCTGGGTGGATCCCAGGGGGGGTTCCAGGGAGGATTCTGGGGTGGATCCTGGGGTAGATCCCAGTGGGAATCCCAGGGTGGATCCAAGGTGGATCACAGGGGGGATCACAGGAGGATGCCAGGGTGGATTCCAGGGGGAGTTCCATGGGGGATTCTGGGTGGATCCTGAGGTGGATCCCAGGGTGAATCTCAGGGTGGATTCCAGGGGGGTTTCAGGATGGATCCCAGGGTGGATCCCCATGTGGATCCATGGCTGTCTCCAGGCCCTTGGGGTGACCTAGGGTGGCTTTTCCCCATGACCCCAGGATGGATCCCGGGTGGATCCCAGGGTAGATCCCAGGATGGATCCCAGGGCTGTCTCCAAGCCCTTGGGGTGACCCAGAGTGGGATTTTTCCCGTGACCCCACAGTGGGATGTCCCCTGGGGGCACTCACAGCGGGGACAGGGCAGGAATCCCGAGCAGGAACCAAGGAAGGAGCTCACAACACCCCTCGGGTTGGTGCCTTTATTGTGCAGCTGGATCCCAGCGGGATCCCCTGGGAATGCTGGGGTGCAGAGGGGGTGAGCTGGGGGGGCGGCCTGGAGGGGCTCTTGGGGGATTTTGGGAGCCCACGGGAATGCGGCAGGAGGGAGGGTCAGGCGTTCTCCCAGAAGAAAGTGTTGCAGGCCACGGTCAGGGCGGCCACCAGGACCACGAATTCCTGGAAATCCACCTCCCCGTCGCCGTTCTCATCCAGGTCCTGCATGATCTTCTCCACGGCCCCCGCGTCCTTCTGGGTCTGGGGAGGGCACAGGGTGAGCCCTGGGGCCGGGCAGGCGCCGTTCCCCTGGGAAATGGGGGAAAAGGAGCCCCCCCGGTGCCCAAACTGGTCCCAGTTACCTCCAGGAAACATCCCAGCTCGCTCTGCAGCAGCTCCTTGAGCTCCTTCTTGCTCAGCTTGTACTTGTCGCCCTCCTTGCCCGAGTAGTGGTGGAAGACATTGATCAGGGTCTCCATGGCCCCTTCCAGCTGCGATCCCATGGCTGCGGCTGCGGGACCCCCAAACGTCACCCGCCAGCCCCCCTGTCCCGGCAACCCCCCTGGCCACAGCCCCCGGATCCCTCTGCCCCCAAGTTCCTGATCCCCCAAGTTCCTGATCCCCCAAATTCCTGATCCCCCAAGTTCCTGATCCCCTAAGTTCCTGATCCCCCAGCTTCCTGATCCCCCAACTTCCTGATCCCCCAAGTTCCTGATCCCCCAAATTCCTGATTCCCCAAATTCCTGATCCCCCAAGTTCCTCATCTCCTAAATTCCTGATCCCCCCAATTCCTCAGCCCCCAAATTCCTAATCCCCCAAATTCCTGATCCTCAAAATTCCTGATCCCCCCAATTCCTCAGCCCCCAAATTCCTGATCCCCCAAATTCCTCATCTCCCAAGTTCCTGATCCCCGAAATTCCTGATCCTCAAAATTCCCGATCCCCCCAATTCCTCAGCCCCCAAATTCCTGATCCCCCAAATTCCTCATCTCCCAAGTTCCTGATCCCCGAAATTCCTGATCTCCAAATTCCTCAGCCCCCAAAATGTCACCCACCCCTGGCTGTGGTCCCGCTGGGCAGGACTGGGGGGTCTGGAGGGATCCCAGTGTCAGGACTGGGGCTTCTGAGGGGATCCCAGGGGGGTTCTGGGGGATCCCAGGGGGTTTTGAGGGGATCCCAGGGGGGTCTGGGGGGGATCCCAGGGGCTGGGCAGAGCGTTCTGAGGGGAGATTTGGGGTGGAACAGAGGCACCTGTGCTCACCTGAGCTCCCCGTGCTGCGAGTGCGCCCGCCCGGCCTGGCCGGGCACGTTAAATAAGCTCCAAGCCCCCTCCCTCCGGGAGGATCCGATACCGGGGCTGGGCAGCCGGGCTGGCACCGCCGGCCAGCCCCGCGGGGGCCGGGCACGGGGGGCACAAACCTCGGACAGCACCCCCAGAACGGCGGGGGGACAGCATCGCTCCGAGAGGGGTCCCCGCGCCACCCTCGAGCGTCCCTCATCCCCCCCAAATGCGGGAAAATTGGGGACATCGCCGAGATTGGGCCGGACACGGGGGTCACGCATCGGGGACAGCCCCAGGGGACCCCCAGGTGGCAGCGGTGGCCACGCCGTGACCCTGCGGGCATCCCCCGTCTGTCAGCACCGGGAACGGGGCCGCATCGCCGGGCTGGGACCGGCGGCTGCCGGTGCCCATAACGGATCCGGTGTCCTGGGGAGCCAGCGCGGCCCGGGGGGAGCGCCGGGGGCTATCGGGTGACTCCGCGGGGCCCCCCGCGCTCTCAAAGGGCTCTTGTCCGCCTGAAAGGGCCCCACAAAGGCCCAGCCCGGCGTTGCTCCAGCAACGGCTCGGCCAAAGAAACCGGAGCCGAGCTGGCCCCGGTGCTGCCGATAATGCCCGGGATCCCGTTACGGCCCCGGGCCCGCGCGGGCTGGAGCCCCGCAGCCTCCTCGGCTCCGGCATCCCCGGGGAGATCGGCCCCGAATTCCTCTGTCCCCGAATTCCTGACCCCCCGAATTCCTCACGTCCTAAACTCCTGATCCCCCAAATTCCTCACGTCCTAAATTCCTGACCCCCCGAATTCCTGATCCCCCGAATTCCTGATGTCCTAAATTCCTGATCCCCCGAGTTCCTGATCCCCCGAATTCCTCACGTCCTAAATTCCTTATCTCTTAAATTCCTCAGCACCTGAATTCCTGATCTCCCAAATTCCTCACCCCCCAAATTCTTAATCCCCAGAATTCCTCATCTCCTAAATTCCTAATCTCCCAAATTCCCCATCCCCCAAATTCCTGATCCCCTGAATTCCTCATCCCCTAAATTAATTCATAATCTTCCAAATTCCTGATCCCCCAAGCTCCTCAGCCCCCAAATTCTTTATCCCCTAAATTCCTAATCCCCCAAATGCTTCAGACCCCAAATTCCTCAGCCCCTGAATTCCCCATCTCCTAAATTAATTCCTAATCTCCCAAATTCCTAATCCCTCCAATTCCTCAGCCCCCAAGTTCCTCAGCCTCCAATTTCCTGATCCCCCAAATTCTTAATCCTCCAAATACCTCAGCCCTCAAATTCTTAATCCCCTGAATTCCTCATCTCCTAAATTCCTGGTCCCCCAAATTCCTCATCCCCCAAATTCCTCATCCCCCATATTCCTAATCCCTCAAATTCCTAATCCCCATGTATTCCTAATCCCCCGAATTCCTCATCTCCTAAATTAATTCTTAATCTCTGAAATTCCTCAGCCCCCAAATTCTTCAACTCCTATATTCCCAATCCCCCATATTCCTGATCCCCCAAATTCCTCATCCCCCAAATTTCTCATCCCCCATATTCCTGATCCCCCAAATTTCTCATCCCCCATATTCCTGATCCCCCATATTCCTCACCCCCAAATTCCTCACCCCCTCTCCGTGACCCCCCCAGGAGCTGTGACCCCCTCAAACAGGAGCAGCATTTCCAGCAGGGCCGGATGGTGCCGAGCTCCTCGTGCCGTGTTCCAGCCCTAATTAGGGCTTAATTAACATCCTGCAGCTCCCTCATTTCCTGTCCCCGCGGCTGAGGACGGGCCCTGCCCGGGGACCCCAAACCCGGTGGGGCCGAACCCTGGGAATGGGGAAATTGGGGGGTCCGGGATGGATTAAGGGGGTCCCCAAACAGGGGAGAGGTCCCAGGTGGAGCCAAACCCTGGGAATGGGGAAACTGGGGGGGTCCCGGATGGATTAAGGGGGTCCCCAAACAGGGGAGGGGTCTCAAAAGGCACCTCTGGACCAGGACACGGCCCCATTGCGGTATGGGGCAGGGGGGGGCGGGGTCCGGGAGGGGTTGGATCCCAAAATTCCGAGCCTGGGGGGGCACCGGGAGGGAGCGGATCCCAAAATTCCGGGTTTGGGGGGGCACCGGGAGGGAGCGGATCCCAAAATTCCGAGCTTGGGGGGCACCAGGAGGGACCGGATCCCAAAATTCCGAGGCTGGGGGGCACCGGGAGGGAGCAGATCCCAAAATTCCGAGTTTGGGGGGGCACCGGGAGGGAGCGGATCCCAAAATTCCGAGCCTGGGGGGCACCGGGAGGGGTCCCGTGGCACTCACTCGCCGCGTCCCCGTCCCCCGAGCGGATCAGAGCGGGCAGGATCCCGGGAAAGCCCCGGGAACGTCACCGGGCTCGTGACAGGGACGGGCATTGGCCAAAAATAACCCCGAGCCCACCCCGTGCCAGGCGGGGACAGAGGGGACAGCGACGGGGCTGGCACGGAGGGAGCGTCCGAGGTGCATTCCGAGCCCCAGGAACCCTTTGGGGACAGCGGCACCGGAGGTGAACCCCAATTCTGGGGGGTCCCGGACCCTGCAGGGCTGGAGATTCCCAGAAGTGGGAGCAACAAGGGACACGCCAGGAGCTTTACACACAGCCTGGAACAGGTGCCAGCCCCCCCAAACCCTTGGGGACAGCAGGAATGAGGGGTCCCAGGGTGAACCCCAACTCTGGGGGGTCCTGGGGGGTCCCAGACCCTGCAGGGCTGGCAAATTCCCAGGAGCTGTTCCCAAAGTGGACATGCCAGGAGCTTTACACACAGCCTGGAACAGGTGCCAGGCCCCAAATCCCTCTGGGACAGCAGGACTGAGGGGTCCCAGGCTGAACCCCAATTCTGGGGGGTCCCAAACCCTGCAGGGCAGATTCCCAGGAGCTGTTCCTAAAGCAGCAATGAGGGACATGCCAGGAGCTTTACACACAGCCTGGAACAGGTCCCAGGCCCCCAAACCCTCTGGGACAGCAGGAATGAGGGGTCCCAGGCTGAACCCCAATTCTGGGGGGTCCTGGGGGGTCCCAGACCCTGCAGGGCTGGCAAATTCCCAGGAGCTGTTCCCAAAGTGGACACGCCAGGAGCTTTACACACACCCTGGAACAGGTCCAAGCCCCCCAAATCCTTGGGGACAGCAGGAATGAGGGGTCCCAGGGTGAACCCCAATTCTGGGGGGTCCCAAACCCGGCAGGGCTGGAGATTCCCAGAAGTGGGAGCAACAAGGGACACGCCAGGAGCTTTACACACAGCCTGGAACAGGTCCCAGGCCCCAAATCCCTCTGGGACAGGAGGAATGAGGGGTCCCAGGCTGAACCCCAACTCTGGGGGGTGCTGGGGGGTCCCGGACCGTGCAGGGCAGATTCCCAGGAGCTGTTCCTAAAGCAGCAGTGAGGGACATGCCAGGAGCTTTACACACAGCCTGGAACAGGTCCCAGCCACTGCGACTCCCCTGCTCCACTTTGACCCAGCTAAACCAGTTGCTCCAGTTTAAACCAGTGCCGGGGCTGGGCCGAGCTTGTCTCCCCATCCCATCGCCTGCGAGAGGCTTTTCCATACTCGGGCTTCGGGAAGGGAGGAGCTGAGGTGGCCGGGTTGGGGACACCGCCCGTGGTGGCTCTGTGGCACCTCTGTCCCCTCCAGAGAGACCCGGTGGGGCCAGCAGGGGCCACTGCCGGGCTGGTCACTGTGGTGGCCGTGGTGACATCCCCGGTTGGGGTCTCCAGCCCAGGCAGGGGTCACTGCCGGGCTGGACACTGTGGTGGCCGTGGTGGCCGTGGTGACATCCCCGGTTGGGGTCCCCAGGCTGGTCCCTGTGGTGGCCGTGGTGACATCCCCGGTTGGGGTCTCCAGCCCAGGCAGGGTGTGGAGAACCCCAGGAGGAGGATGTGGACGTGGACACTGAGCCCCTGCTTGTGGTTACCCTGTCACACAGGGTCCTGTTGTCCTGTATGGCCCTGTCCCTATATGGATGGCCCTGTCCCTATATGGTCCCTGTCCCTTTATGGCCCAAGTTCCTACATGGTCCCTGTCACTGTATGGTCCCATCCCTGTCTCTATATGGCCCAAATCTCTATATGGCCCAAGTCCCTAAATGGTCCCTGTCCCTATATGGTCCCTGTCCCTATATGGTCCCTGTATGGCCCAAATCTCTATATGGTCCCTGTCCCTATATGGTCCCTGTATGGCCCAAATCTCTAAATGGTCCCTGTCCCTATATGGTCCCTGTCCCTATATGGTCCCTCTCCCTATATAGTCCCTGTCCCTATATGGTCTCTGTCCCTGTATGGCCCAAATCTCTGTATGTTCCCTGTCCCTATATGGTCCCTGACCCTACAAGGTCCCTGTCCCTATAGGGCCCTGTCCCTGTCCCTTTATGGCCCCCATCCCTGTCCCTAGATGGCCCCAGTCCCTCCACGGTCCCAGTCCTGTTCCCTTTATGGTCACCTCCTGTCTCCGCTGGTGTCCCCAAGGCCATCTCACCCCCCCCCCCCCGCCCATGGGGACAGTCCCGATGGGAATCCCAGAGTGTCCCCTGGATGTCCCTTCCCCTCCCGTTGTGGGGCACCTGCCCCTTCCTCACCCCAAATTCCAGGCTCAGGAGTCACGGGCCCGCCTGGCTCCGGGGCCGCTGATTCACCCCAAACCTGTCCCCGCTCCTGCCCCTGACTCACACGCCCTTTCCCAAGAGGCCACCCCGGTGTCCTGACGTGGGGCTCGGGGACCGTCCCAGCCCCGTCCCGTCCCCCTCCCCGTCCTGCCGGGGCCGGATGGGGCTGCAGGAAACCAATTCCTGCCCCGTGAGCTGGGGTGACAACTGTGGGGTGGGGACAGGGCCCGTGGGAGCCTCCCTGTCCCCGTGAGTGTCCCAGGGCTCAGCACAACCCAGTGACAGTGACATTGTACCGGGGACACCCCTGTCCTTGGTCCCCAAAAGACCCATGGGGCTCTGGGACCCCAAATTCCCGCGTGTCACCCTGGGAATGGGACAGTTTGTCACCCAGGTTGGGGTGGACAATTGTGACATTGCCCTGGGGACCCCCTGTCCTTGGTCCCCAAAACACCTCTGGGGCTTTGGGACCCCAAATTCCTGCGTTTTCCCCTGGGGGGCTGCAGCTGGTTGGGGCCATTGGGGACAGTCCTGAGGCTGACAATTGTGACATTTTGGTGGGGACCCCCTTTCCTCGGCCCTAAAACACCCCTGGGGCTTTGGGCCCCCAAATTCCCATGTGTTGCCTTTGGGGGGCTGCAGCCTCGCTGTTTGTCACACCCCTGGGTGAGGCTGGGGACATTGGGGACAGTCCTGAGGCTGAGGGTCCCCTCGGGGTGTGGGGCACAGTTTGGGGTCCCCGTGGGAATGGGGGTGCCCATCTGGACACATGCCAGGGCTGCCATGTTATAAATACCCACTGATTAAAGGCGAGGGCTCGGGCCGTCCCAACCCCCTAATTAATTGGGATTAATTAATTTTTTACAGAGCCCACTATTAATAGGGATGATGTCAGCGGGTGGCTGAGTCACAACTCTCACTCGGTGCGGGCCCAGCCGGGCCCTGGCTCGGTGGCACTGCCGGGGCCAGGCCGGGATGTGACAGGGATGTGACAGGGATGTGACAGGGATGTGACAGGGATGTCACCGCGGCTCCTTGTCCCCAAGCCTGCAGGGAAGGACCTGGGGGTGACACCTGCCCCGCACGCCCGGAATGGGGCTCAAAGTTTGGATTTAACCGTCTCGGGGGTCTGTTCCACCCAAAACCACCCCGGTTCCGGGAATGTTCCTGTGCACGGCCCCGGTGATGCCCCAGCCCCGGTGATGCCCCAGCCCCGGTGATGCCCCAGCTCCGGTCCCCTCCTGTCCCCACCGGAGCTGCCGAGGCCGCGGCCACTTCAGGCCGGGTTTGGTGCGGTGCCCGAGCGGGGAGGGAGCAGAGGACGGAGGGACGGACGGACCGACGGACGGGCGGTGACTTCGCGTCCGTCCGGCCGCATCAGGAAACCCAACACCGGCGCGACGCGGCGGGGGGGACACAAAGGCTGCGCTGTCCCCTCCTGCGGCGCGGGTATAAAACCTGCCGAAAACGCCCCAAAACTGCCCCAAACCCCTCGAAACCTCCCGGGGACAACGAGGGGTGAGTGAGGCCTCCTCGCAGCTCCGGTGGGGAGCCCTGATGTCCCCGTGTCACCACCGGGGTCCTGCACAAACCCCGGGACCCTCCTGAGCCCTCGCAGGGCTGGGGAGGGGGCGAGGGTCCCCCCTGGGACATCCCCCGACCCTTTCTGGGCTCGTGTCCCTGCAGCCCCCGTGTGCGGTGCCATGGCCGAGCTGCCCGAAGGGACCGAAGGGACCGAAGCGAGCGATGCCACCGAGCTGACCGAGCTGGAGGCGGCCATCGAGCGCATCGTCACCGTGTTTGTCACCTTCGCCGCCAAGGAGGGCAGGAAGGGGACGCTGAGCACCGGAGAGTTCAAGGAGCTGGTGCGGCTCCAGCTGCCCAACATGATGAAGGTGAGGGGGGCAGCAGCAGCGCCGTGGGGGTCCCCCGGTGTCCCCCGGAACCGCGGGGCTGCTCCCGGTGCCCCGGTGTCCCCCTGAACCGCGGGGCTGCTCCCGGGGGTCCCCGTGAACCGCGGGGCTGCTCCCAGTGCTCCGGGGGTGCCCCTGTCCCGATGTCCCGGGGGTCCCCCTGAACCACGGGGCTGCTCTCGGTCTTCTGGGGGTCCCCGTGAACCATGGGGGATGCTCCTGATGCCCTGGGGATCTCCCTGAACTGGTCCCCCGAGGGTCCCCCTGAACCGTGGGGCTGCTCCTGGTCCCCCTGAGGTCACCCTGAACCGGTGCCCCGGGGGTCCCCCTGACCTGCGGTTCTGTCCCGGTCCCCCCGGGGCTGGCAGCCCCTGCTCCCCCCATGCCCATCCCAGTTTCTGGGGGGCTCCAAGCGGCCGAGCCGCCCTCCTGTGTGCCCCCCCCGGCAGGACGTGCCCTCCCTGGAGGAGAAGATGAGCGAGCTGGACGTGAACAACGACGAGGAGCTGAGATTCGGGGAGTTCTGGCGGCTGATCGGGGAGCTGGCCAAGGCCGTGCGCAGGGACAAGGCGGCCAAGAAGTGACCGGGGGCCTCTGGAAAATAAAAAAAGGTTTCCCTGAGCCTGAGCATCGCTGCTGTTCTTGCTGGGGGGCTCCTGATTTGAGCCCCCATCTCCTGGTGGGGATTGGGGTGCTGGTTTGGGGTCACTCCGTGATGGACGGGGCCGTTCCCAAATTGCCCTGGCGCCCGTCTGGCTTTTGGGGCCTGGTTTTTGGGGTCTGGTTTTTGGGGTCTGGCTTTTGGGGTGCCACCCTGCACCCCACAAACGCCTTCCTGCCGCGCTGGGGGGTGCGTGGGGGGCAGAGCTGGGGCTGTGGCCGGGGTGGGGCTCGGGAGATGCCCGGCAGCGATGCCGCGGTGGTCACGGTGGTCACCAGCTCCTCTGCAGGGTCTGGGGTGGCACAGGGGGGCACATCCCGGCTGGGGAATATCCCGAATATTCGTCCCCCGAATCCGGCGCTGCTGGGGCCGGCGGGATCCCGGCCCGGGCTCGCAGGGCCGTTCCCACGCGGTGCCAGCCCCGATGGGATGAGGAGCCGTCGGTGTGGCCGGGAAGGAGGCGTTTCCCGGCCCCAACGCTGGCGCCGGGCCAGGCTCTCCCAAATGAGGCGCCTTGCACCACGGAGCTCCCACTCACACCTGGCCCGGTATAAAACCCCGGCCCCGCCGCAGCCCGCGCACACCCGGGACAGCCCGAGCTGCAGGTAAGTGCCACGGGATGGGACCGGGGGGATTTGTGCGCCTCGGGCCCCTCCGCTCCCACGCTCGGCTCTGCCACGACTTGCGGGGACGCCGGGGACGTGTCCCGGCAGCTCCAGAGCCGCATCCCGGGGCTCCTTCCGCGGTGAGGAGGAGGAGGAGTCCTGGCGCTGGAGCAGGGGCAGCTCCCCCAGAACCCAGAGCTGAGCTTGGATTCCTTCCCCCGCCAGCTCCCCCGGAGCCCGCGGCACACGAGAGACCCCGAGAGACCCCGAGAGAACCCGAGAGACCCCCGAGAGACCCCCGAGAAACCCCCAGAAACCCCCAGAGACCCCGAGAGACCCCCAGAGACCCCGAGGAGCAGCGAGCAGCAGGATGGGCCAGTGCAACTGCCGCAAGAAGCGAAAGGTCCGCGGGGACATCGGGACCCCGGGAGCCCCGGAGGGACGGGGGTGACACCGGGGGTGACCCCCGGGCACGGCGCGGGAGCCGGGGGGTGCTCGGGGCTTTGGGGCATCGGGGCAGCTCCGGGATTGACCTCCGGGAGCCTCTCCGAGGATGCCCCGGTGGCAGCGGAGCTCCCGTTCTGCTCGGCCTCCAACCGGGAGGTGCCCACCCCTGGCGCCGGTGGAGGATTTGGAGGTGCCGGGCTGAGGCTTTGGGCATCACCGGCTGTGGTTTCACGGGGAAGCCGCAGATTTGGGGTGAATCAGCGGCGTTTCCTTTAAACGGAGCCGCACGAGCGACCGGGGGCGACCGGGAGACACCGGGAGAGACCGGGAATGATGGGGAGAGACCGGGAGTGATTGGGAATGATGGGGAGAGACCGGGAGAGACCGGGAATGATCGGGAATGATCGGGAATGATGGGGAGAGACCGGGAGAGACCGGGAGTGATCGGGAATGACCGGGACTGCCCGGGGGTGGGGGTCCGGTTATTCTGCGCCCCCCACCCCGCCGGTACCGGGGTCTGGGGGTGGCCGAGGGGCTCCGGGGAGCTCCAGGCGGGCTCTGAGTCACTTGGGCTGGTGCGGAGGAGAGGAAGAACCAGTCGGGACGGGCCGGGCCCGCGCCGGGGGTGGCGAGAGACGCCGCGGTGGCGGAGCCTGGCGGGGCCCGGGCGGGGACAGCTCGGGGGGACAGGAGGTGGCAGCTGGAGGGGCTGTGACAGCCGGGCAGAGGCGCTGCAACAGCTGGATGGGGGCGAGCAACAGCTGTGCGGCCTCACATCTCTGTGGGGGCCGCGGGGAGTGCGGGGGGTCACATCTGGATGGGGAGGTGGCACAGCTGGATGGGGAGGTGTCTCACATCCGCACAGACAGGCCTGGTGCTGAAAAGGAGATTTTTTTTATGCCGTGGCTGTGGAGGGGTTAAATGTCCCACCCGCCCGGGGCTTGTCCCGTGTCCCCCCCGCGGGATGTGCCACCTCTCCATGGAGCTGTGCCACCCCCGTGGGGACCTGTGCCCCTTCTCCAGGGACCTGTGCCACCCCTCCGTGGGATGTGCCACCCTCTGGGGACCTGTGCCACCCCTCCGTGGGATGTGCCACCCCTCTGGAGATCTGTCCCACCCCTCCACGGAGCTGTGCCACCCCTCCCAGGAGCTGTGTCACCTCTCCAGGCAGCTGTGCCACCCCTTTGGGGACCTGTCCCACCCCTCTGTGGGATGTCCCACCCCTCTGGGGACAGCGCCACCTCTCCAGGCAGCTGTGCCACCGCCCTGGGCACCTGTGTGACCCCTCTGGGGACCTGTCCCATCCCTCTGGGGACCTGTGTCACCCCTCCATGGAGCTGTGCCACCCCTCTGGGGACAGTGCCACCTCTCCAGGGAGCTGTGCCACCCCTCCATGGAGCAGTGTCACCCCTCCCGGGAGCTATCCCACCCCTCCACAGAGCTGTGCCACCCCTCTGGGGACCTGTGTGACCCCCCTGGGGACCTGTGTGACCCCTCTGGGGACCTGTCCCCCTCTTTGCTCACGCCCTGTCCCCCCCTCAGGACTGCCAGGAGCTGACGGACGTGGAGCGGGCCATCGAGACCGTCATCAGCCAGTTCCACTGCTACGCCGTGAAGGGCCAGAAGGAGTACCTGACCCCCAACGAGATGCAGGACCTGGTGGTGCAGAAGCTGCCGCACCTGGGCAAGGTGAGGGAGGCGACCAGGAGGAGCTGGGAGGGCTCCTGGATGAGGTGGGACCCCCCCAGGATGTCCCGATGGGGTCCTGGATGAGGTGGGACCCCCTCCCATCACCTCGGTGTTGTCTCTGCAGTGCGTGGGACCCCTGGAAGAGAAGATCGAGTGCATGGGAGACCCTAACGAGGCCAAGCTGGAGTTCGGGGAGTACTGGGACATGATGGGGGATGCGGCCAAGGGCTGCCGGAGGAAGTAGAGGGCGGTGGGGGGGACGGGAAGGCGCCCGAGGTTCCGCTCCTGGAAACGCCGCCGAGCTCGGGGGGATGAGCCCGGGCAAAAGCGACCTCGGAGGATCCCCCTGCCCTCCCCATCCCTCGAACCCCGCCAGGATCGCTCCCTTCCCGCCCCCAGCTCTGCCCCGAGCCCGGCGCGGGGGGCACGGGGGGGTCCTGACCCCGGAGCCGCCTCCAGCCCCGGTGCCCGGGACCCTCCGGGTGCGGCTCCCCCGGTCCCGGAGCTCTGCAGCCATCGGGACTCGGCTCCTTCCCCTCGATCCCCCGGGATTTTGGGGCTCCTTCCCCTCGATCCCCCCGGGATTTTGGGTCTCCTTTCCCCTCGATCCCCCTGGATTTTGGGGCTCCTTCCCCTCGATCCCCCCGGGATTTTGGGGCTCCTTCCCCTCGATCCCCCTGGATTTTGGGGCTCCTTCCCCTCGATCCCCCTGGATTTTGGGGCTCCTTCCCCTCGATCCCCCCGGGATTTTGGGGCTCCTTCCCCTCGATCCCCCCGGGATTTTGGGGCTCGTTCCACCTCAGTCCCCCGGGACCCTCCGGGTTCGGCTCCCCCGGTCCTGGGGCTCTGGAGCCATCGGGACTCGGCTCCTTCCCCTCGATCCCCCCGGGATTTTGGGGGGTTCATCCCCCCAGCTCCATGCCCTGGCACCTCCAGGGGCACCTCCAGGGGCACCCCCAGCTCTGCCGCGCCCGTGGGTGGGTGAGGGTGGCCCCGGAGCCTTCCTTGTGGGTCCCCCCCCCCGGTTTTTGGGGGGTTTTGGGGTTGTTTTGGGGTTTTTGCCCTCCCGGTGCTCCCCCACACCTCCAGGGGGTTCGGGCACGGATCAGCTGGGGCCGCTCGCGACCGTTTTTGTATAAATTAATAAAGGAAAAAAAATGGAAAAAACCCCAAAACCAAACAAACAATCAAACAAACAAACAAAAAAAAACCCAAACAAAGCAGGATGGGGGGGACCTCGTTTGTGGGGGACAGGGAGCAGGGAGGGGTCGGGGGTGCGGGATCGGGGGTTGGGGTCGTGGCTTTGGGGTGGGCAGAGGATGGGGGTGCCAGGGATGCTCTGGGGGTGCTGGGGGGGGTTCAGGGGGTGCCAGGGATGCTCTGGGGGTGCCGGGGGGCGTTCAGGGGGTGCCCTGGCAGTGCAGGGGGTGCAGGGCTTCAGGGGATGCTTTGGGGGTGCTCTGGGGGGTTCAGGAGGTTCGGGGGATGCTCTGGGGGTGCTGAGGATGCTGGGGGGGTGCAGGGGACGCTGTATGGGTGCCGAGGATGCTCTGGGGGTGTTGGGGATGCTCTGGGGGGTGTCTGGGATGTCGTGGGGGTTCAGGGGATGCTCTGGGGGTGCAGGGGATGTTCTGGGGGGTTTCAGGGATGTTTTGGGGGTGCCGGGGATGCTGCAGGGGTTCAGGGGACGATGTAGGGGTGCTGAGGATGCTCTGGAGATGCTGAGGATGCTCTGGGGGTGCCAGGGATGTTTTGGGGGTGCCGGGGATGCTGCAGGTGTGTGTGTGTGACCCCTGTGGACATCCCAGGGCTCCCCACAGCCCCAATTCCCGGGTGCCCCCCATTGTGGGGACCCCACGGGCAGAGCCTGGGCCGTGCTTTGGGGGTCCTGGGCTGGAGGGAGATCAGGGGAGACCCCAAAATCCTGAAAAACCCCAAAGTCCTGGGAAACCCCCAAAATCCTGAAAAACCCCAAATCCTGGGAGTGAAACCCCCAAAATCCTGAAAAACCCCAAAATCCTGGGAGTGAAACCCCCAAAATCCTGAAAAACCCCAAAATCCTGGGAATGAACCCCCCAAAATCTTGAAAAACCTCAAAATCACGGGAAACCCCCAAAATCCTGGGCTTGACATGGCCCAAAAAGGCTGTGGGGACCCCAAAAAGGCTGTGGGGACCCTAAAAAGGCTGTGGGGACCCTAAAAAGGCTGTGGGGTCCAAAGAGACCCCAAACACCTCCCACTTCTTCACCTGGAGGTGCTGGGGATACCAAACACCTCCAAATTCTTCTTTGGAGACCCCAGACACCTCCAAACCCTTCACCTGGAGGTGCTGGAGACTCTAAAAAAGCTGTGGGGAGCCTAAAAATGAAGATCTAAAAAGGGACCGAGGGCGTGGAGAGGGAGAAAACCAAACCCAAAGCTTGGACAGGGTGATAAGGGAAGGGGACAGGTCCTGCCAGGTTGGTGGCAAGGGACAGGTCCTGCCAGGCTGGTGGCAGCTCTGGTGGCCCCGTGGTCGGCCCACGAGGAGCTTCTGTCTGGATTTCACAAGGGCAATGATGATTTGGGGTTGCCAGGAAGGCGTGGCTGCAATTGGGGACACGGGAAATGCGTCAGATGGGGGGCAAAGGGGAGCCCCGAATCCGCCCTGGGGCTCTGGGGACTCCTGGATCCCAGCCCTGGTGACAGGAGGACAATTCCTGCCCGGTGAGGCAGCCCTGGATGGGTCTGGGATGTTCTGGAGGTGGCAGGAGCAGCTCAGTGCCCCTTGGTGAGGACACAACGCCAGGATGTCCATGCTGGAGAGCACCAAAGACCCTTCTGGAAAGGTTCCCGTGGTGCTGGAGACACCAAACAGCTCCAAATCCTCCACCTGGGGGTGCTGGGGACACCAAACACCTCCAAATTCTTCTTTGGAGACCCCAGACACCTCCAAATTCTTTATCTGGGGGTGCTGGAGACACCAAACACCTCCCAATCCCTCATCTGGAGGTCCTGGATACCCCAAACGCCTCCAAATTTTTCATCTGGAGGTGCTGGAGAAACCAAACACCTCCAAATTCTTCTTTGGAGACACCAAACACCTCCAAATTCTTTATCTGGAGGTCCTGGAGACCCCAAACACCTCCAAATTCTTCATCTGGAGATGCTGAACACCTCCCAGTTGTTCTTTGGAGACACCAAACACCTCCCAGTCCTTCATCTGGAGGTCCTGGAGACCCCAAACACCTCCAAATTTTTCATTTGGAAGTGCTGGAGACACCAAACACCTCCAAAATCTTTATCTGGAGGTTCTGGAGACACCAAACACCTCCAGATTCTTCATCTGGATGTCCTGGAGACCCCAAACACCTCCCAACCCTCCATCTGGAAGTGCTGGAGACCCCAAACACCTCCAGATTCTTCATCTGGATGTCCTGGAGACACCAAACACCTCCCAAATTCTTCTTTGGAGACACCAAACACCTCCCAACCCTTCATTTGGAGGTGCTAGAGACCCCAGACACCTCCAGATTCTTTATCTGGAGGTCCTGGAGACACCAAACACCTCCCAACCCTTCATCTGGAGGTCCTGCAGACCCCAAACGCCTCCAGATTCTTTATCTGGATGTCCTGGAGACCCCAAACGCCTCCAGATTCTTTATCTGGATGTCCTGCAGACACCAAACACCTCCAGATTCTTTATCTGGATGTCCTGCAGACACCAAACACCTCCCAACCCTTCATTTGGAGGTGCTAGAGACCCCAAACACCTCCAGATTCTTTATCTGGAGGTCCTGGAGACCCCAAACACCTCCAGATTTTCCAGCTGGAGGTGCAGGACCAGGAGCACCCCGATGTCCCACGGGCTGGGGACCCCTCTGGCACAGGCTGGGGTGGCTCCTGCCCGCTCGGGGCGGCCGCGCCCGCCCTGGATGCCTCGTAAAAAGCAGGGCCTGGATGTGGTTGTGACATCTGCCAGGGGAACAGGGCGATGAGAGGGTGATTCAGGGCTGAGCTGTTCGCCCTGGGGCTCGGGGAGGGATTCCCACCCTCCCCGGGATGTTGCATCACCATCATCATCATCATCATCACCACCGCCATCCATCTCCATCATCAGCGCCGCCACCAGAACAGGTTTTCTTCCTCCCCGCCGAGATTAGGAAGAGGCCGGGGCCGAGCTGACGCGTTCTTTCCGGGATGGGGAAGGAATTCCAGAGGTGCCGGGAGCAGGTGGATCCTTCCCGGGATAATTCAGCTCCTGCTTTGCATCCCCAGCTGCGCCCGGCAGCCGGGATCTGATCTCGGCATCGCATCTGGCGCCGGGAGGCACCGGGCCTGCAATTTGCGGGGTTCATTAATTGGTGCATGGGGCTTGACGAGCTCAGGTCCCAGCTGGGCAGAGACTCGTCCATGCCAGAGAGCTCTGAGTGCCCCAAAACCCCAGAAAATGAGATTTGGGCTCAAATATGGGATTTGATTGATCCCTAACCTGGGTCAGCCCTTGGCACCCACCAGAGCAAGAGCATTTGGCTCAAATGAAGGATTTGATTCACCCCAAACCTGGGTTCTGGCTCAAATGAAGGATTTGATTCACCCCAAACCTGGGTTCTGGCTCAAGTGAAGGATTTGATTCACCCCAAACCTGGGTTCTGGCTCAAATGAAGGATTTGATTCACCCCAAACCTGGGTTTTGGCTCAAATGAAGGATTTGATTCACCCCAAACCTGGGTTCTGGCTCAAGTGAAGGATTTGATTCACCCCAAACCTGGGTTCTGGCTCGAATGAAGGATTTTATTTGCTCCAAACTTGTGTCAGCCCCTTGTACCCACCAGATCATCTGATTTTGACTCAAATAAAGGATTTAATTTGCCCTAGCCTCTGTCAGGCCCTTGCACCCACCAGAACAAGTGGTTTCGGCTGAAATTAAGGATTTTGTTCACCCCAAACCTGGGTTTTGGCTCAAATGAAGGATTTTATTTGCTCCAAACCTGTTTCAGCCCCTTGTACCCACCAGAAAATTTGGTTTTGGCTCAAATTAAGGAATTCACCCCAAAGCTGGGTCAGCTGCTTGCACCCAGCAGAAAACTTGGTTTTGGCTCAAATAAAGGATTTTATTTGCTCCAAACCTGTTTCAGCCCCTTGTACCCAGCAGAATGAGTGGTTTTGGCTGAAATTAAGGATTTTATTCACCCCAAACCTGTGCTGGCCCCTTGCCCCCACCAGAAAATGTGACTTTGGCTCAAATAAAGGATTTTATTTGCTCCAAACTTGTGTCAGCCCCTTGCACCCACCAAGACAAGTGGTTTGGGCTGAAATTAAGGATTTTATTCACCCCAAACCTGTGCTGGCCCCTTGCACCCACCAGATCATCTGATTTTGGCTCAAACTGAGGAATTTATTCACCCCAAATGTGTTCCAGCCCCTTGCACCCACCAGAACGAGTGGTTTGGGCACAAATTGAGGATTTTATTCACCCCCAGTGGCCCAGGGTGTGTCAGAGCTGGGATAAGTGGATTTCCATGATCAGGGGGGAATTCTGTGCCCTCTCCCCACTTCTGGGACCCCTCGTGCGCCCCTTTGGGACCCTTTTGGGGCGATCCCAAAACCCAAAACCCCGAGGGAGCCCCGGGAGGAGCCCGGCGCGGGTCCCTGCTCGCTCGGACCCGTCCCGGTGTTGCAACCTCGGGGAAGCATTTCCCAGGTAAGGCCCGGTCTGGAAACGCCCTGGGAACGTCAGGGAAGGGTGGGAGGCTCCTTAAAAACCCGGCTGGGCCGGCGGATGGGTGCGAGGGTGGAGGAAGGAGAGAGCGGCCGGACCGATTCCCAGCGCCCGACAGACGCAACGGACACCGCGGGACCCCCGGCAGGATGCAGGTGGGGATCCCGGGATGGGGAAATGGGGAACCCCCCCACCCTCGGACCCTCGGGATGAGGATTTACCTGGGGAGAGCCCCTGGGGTGTGAGGTTGGAGGTTGAGGAGGTGGAAATTCCTGGAATCCTCCGGGAGTGGGGCCAGGAACGGGGATGGGCTGAGGGGAACCGGGAGGGGCTGAGGGGAACCGGGACAGAACCGGGATGGGCCAGGGGGGAACCAGGATAGAACCGGGATGGGCCGGGGGGAACCGGGATGGGCTCGGGGAGAACCGGGATGGGCTCGGAGGAACTGGGATGGGCTGAGGGGAACCGGGATAGAACCGGGAGGGCTGAGGGGAACCGGGATGGGCTTGGGGGGGACCGGGATGGGCTAGAGGGGAACCGGGAGGGGCTGAGGGGAACAGGACAGAACCGGGAGGGGCTGAGGAACCGGATAGAACCGGGAGGGGCTGAGGGGAACCGGATGGGCTGAGGGGAACCGGATGGCTCGGGGTAACCGGGATAGAACCAGGATGGCTGAAGGGAACCGGATAGAACCGGGAGGGGCTGAGGGGAACCGGGATGGGCTGAGGGGAACGGGAGGGGCTCAGGGGAACTGGGGTAGAACCGGGATCGGCTCGGGAGAACCGGGATAGAACCGGGATGGGCTGAGGGGAACCGGGATGGGCTCGGGGTAACGGGATAGAACCAGGATGGGCTGAAGGGAACCGGGATAGAACCGGGATGGGCTCGGGGGAACCGGGATAGAACCAGGATGGGCTGAAGGGAACCGGGATAGAACCGGGATAGGCACGGGGAACGGGATGGGCTCAGGGAACCGGATAGAACCTGGAGGGGCTGAGGGGGAACGGGGATGGCTGGGAAGGAACCGGGGATGGGCTCGGGAGGAACCGGGATGGGCTCGGGAGGAACGGGAGGGGCTCGGGGAACCGGGATGGGCTTGGGGAACTGGGATAGAACCGGGATGAGCTGAGGGGAACCGGGATAGAACCAAGATGGGCCGGGGAGGAACCGGGATAGACCCGGGATGGGCTCAGGGGAACCGGGAGGGGCTCGGGGTAACCGGGAGGGGCTTGGGCGGCCGGGACCGGGTCAGGAGCACCCGGGGAGGTTCCCTGGGGCTGGAGAGTTCGGGCTGGGGCTGCCAGCGGGGTCTGGGGGCCGGCAAAGGGGATTTGCTATGGGGAAAGGGGGATCTGCCATTGGAAAAGGGGAGATTTACAGTGGAAAATGGGGTTTGTTGGTGGAAAGGGGGATTTGCTGTTGGAAAAGGGAATTTGCTGTTGGAAAAGGGGATTTGCTGGTGGAAAAGGGGAATTGTTGGTGGAAAAGGGGATTTTTTGGTGGAAAAAGGGGATTTGTTGGAGGAAAAGGGGATTTGCTGTTGTAAAAGGAGGATTTACCAGTGGAGAAGAGATTTTCTATTGGAAAGGGGGATTTGTTGGTGGAAAAGGAGGATTTTAGGATGGAAAAGGGGGTCTGTTGGTGAAAAGGCATTTGCTGGTGGAAAAGAGAATTTGTTGGTGGAAAAGAGAATTTGTTGGTGGAAAAGGGATTTGCTGGTGGAAAAGAGGAGTTTACCGGTGGAAAGCAGGATTTGTTGGTGGAAAAGGGGGATCTGCCATTGGAAAAAGGGGATTTGTCAGTGGAAAGGAAGATTTTTTTGGTGGAAAAGGGAATTTGTTGGTGGAGAAGCAGGATTTGCTGATGGAAAAGGAGGAATTTCCCTCTGGAAAAGCAGGATTTGCTGATGGAAAAGGAGGAATTTCCCTCTGGAAAGCAGGATTTGCTGATGGAAAAGGAGGAATTTCCCTCTGGAAAAGCAGGATTTGCTGATGGGAAAGGAGGAATTTCCCTCTGGAAAAGCAGGATTTGCTGATGGAAAAGGAGGAATTCCCCTCTGGAAAAGCAGGATTTGCTGGCGGGGGGATGCCGGGCTGGGAGCAGGGAGCGCTGGGCCGCGCGTGGCTCTGTCCCCCAGTGTCCCCAGTGTCCCCCCAGTGTCCCACAGTGTCCCCCAGTGTCCCCATGTGCCACCCGGTGAGTGCCCGGTGGCCCCGGGGCTGTCCCGTGAGTCACCGGTGGAGCAGCCTCGGGTGCCCCAGGGCCGGGCAGGGCGCTGCCACCAGGGGGACAGGACAGGTGACACCGATGTCACCGATGTCACCAGGTGCCGAGGGGGTTGTGGCCTCGGTGCTCCCAAATCCCTTCGGTTCTGGGCTGGAAATGGAACCCCCAGCCCCAAAGCCACCTGGTGACAGTTCTGAGAGTTGGGGACAGTGATGGAGTGACCTCGGGCTGCGGCACCACAGGGGACAGAGGTGGCTTGGGAGGACACAGGGACACGTGGGGACAAGGAGGAGAGCGTGGCTGGGCCCTGGTGTCACCTCCCTGGGCCTGGTGTCACCTCCCCATTGTGGCTGGGCCCTGGTGTCACCTCCCTGGGCCTGGTGTCACCTCCCCATTGTGGCTGGGCCTGGTGTCACCTCCCTGGCCTGGTGTCACCTCCCCATTGTGGCTGGGCCTGGTGTCACCTCCCTAGGCCTGGTGTCACCTCCTCAGTGTGGCTGGGCCCTGGTGTCACCTCCCTGGGCCCTGGTGTCACCTCCTCAGTGTGGCTGGGCCCTGGTGTCACCTCCCTGGGCCTGGTGTCACCTCCTCAGTGTGGCTGGGCCTGGTGTCACCTCCCTGTGGCAGGACTGGGCAGGATGAAGGTGACAAGAGGGGACAGGAGCCAGGTTGTGACACAGGGCAGGACCTGAGCGAGCAGCAGGGTTGGGGACACCCTCAGATGGTGTCCCCAGCGTGGGGACAGTGCTGGGCCACCCCTCAAGGTCCCTGTGGCGGTGGCTGTTGTCCCCTGGGCTGGGTTAAAGGGACAGCCTGGGACAAAAGGGACAAAAGGGACACCCCCAGCCCGGCTGTCCCCACCCCGGCCAGGCAGGAAAGAGCCGAGCCCGGCCAAGGTGACGCCGTTTCCGTGTCATTGTCACCGGGATGTGACGGGGGGACCGTCCTGACAGGCCCAGGCAGAGCTTCCTGGTGGGGACAGTGGGGACAGGGGGGACAGGAGGGGACAGGAGGGGACAGGAGGGACAGGAGGGACAGGGGGGACAGGGGGGACAGGAGGGATAGGAAGGACAGGGGGGGATAGGAGGGACAGGAGGGGACAGGAGGGGACAGGAGGGGACAGGAGGGACAGGAGGGGACAGGAGGGGACAGGGGGGACAGGGGGGACAGGAGGGACAGGAAGGGGACAGGAGGGGACAGGGGGGGACAGGGGGGACAGGAGGGACAGGAGAGGTGCTCGGCAAGCCGGGACCTGCCCCGCCGGGCCGTTCCCGCAGCCGTGAAGCAACAGCGAGGGCAGGGCCGGTAATTCCGGCCCCGTTCCTCCCTAACGAGCCCCGCGGCACCGGGACAGGCAGCACCGGCACGGCCCGGCCCAGGAGCGGGGGCGGCACGGGCGGCCCCGGGGCCGGGCGGGCGGGCACAGGTGGCACCGAGGATTTGGGGAGGGCACAGGTGGCACCGAGGATTTGGGGAGGGCTCAGGTGGCACCGAGGATTTCGGGCGGGCACCGAGGATTTTGGGGCGGGCACCGAGGATTTTGGGGTGGCCACAGCTGGCACCGACTGGGGCAGGCACAGCTGGCACTGAAAATTTTGAGGCGGGCACAGGTGGCACCGAGGATTTTGGGGCGGGCACCGAGGATTTTGGGGATAGGCACCGAGGATTTTGGGGCGGGCACCGAGGATTTTGGGGATAGGCACCGAGGATTTTGGGGGCAGGCACAGGTGGCACCGAGGATTTTGGGCGGGTACCGAGGATTTTGGGGATAGGCACTGAGGATTTTGGGGGCGGTGAGGAAGATGAGGATCCCCCAGCCCCGCGGGTCATTTGCCTTTTGGCCAGGATGGGTTTTCCCTTCCGGGGGTTTGTGGTGGGGACCCCCGAGGGTCTCACCCGAGTCTCGCCCCCTCAGGGCACCATGGCCGAGTGCACGGAGCTGGAATGGGCCGTGCAGGTGCTGGTGAACAACTTTGACAAGTACTCGAGCCGCTGCTGCTGCTGCAAGAACCCGCGGCGCATCAGCAAGAAGGATTTCCGCAAGATGCTCAGCCGGGAGCTCAACCACATGCTGACGGTGAGCCCGGGCTGCAGGACGGGGTTTTGGGGGGATCTGCCCGCCCTGAACCCGGCCTGAACCTGGCCTGAACCCGCCCTGAACCCGGTCTGAGCCTGCGCTGCCCCGTTATCACCCGAGCCCTATGAGGAGCGCTGATAAGCAGCGCAATCGGCCCATGCCAAAAATTGGCCAATCGACCTAAAATTGCTCATCCTGCTCATAGGACTGGTTGTAGCCACAACCATAATCCTGTTGGGGAAGATGAAAGAGGAAAGCCCTATAAATATGATTGCCTGGCAAAAGATTTTGAGAGTATAGAAACTAAAAGTGAGATTGAAATGAAAGCAAGCTTTGAGATCCCTCAGTTACTGAACAGCTGGAAAACAATGGTGTGGCTGGACTGAAGGTGATCCCCTTTTGATGGAACAACACCCTCTGCTTGCAGACAGGCCCAAGGGGCAGAGCAGACCCTGCTGGCTCTGCAGAAGGGGCCCAAAAAGGAGTTTATAGGGTTTAAAATGTAACACAGTGTGGTAATGTAATGATTCTTGTAGGCTGTATGTAAATGCTGTAGGATTTGTATCTTGTACTGGATTGGTGAGTGAGAATCAGAATATTCAACACAGAAGATTTATTTATTGCCCTAACCCTAACCCTAAACCCTACATTTCACTTAAATCAAAATGGATTTCTACCCTGGAAAATTTCCACTCTGCTTCAATACCAAAAACCCTAAAATCCACATTTTCACGCCATGATAATTCTATTATTGTACCATTCAAACCTCTGTGACTTTCAGCTCCTCATCCCAAGCTGGTGACTTGCTCCAGGGGTCACAAACAAACCCTCAGGGCTGCATTTCAGGGTCTCCCAGCCCCCTGGCGGGGTCCTCAGCAGCTCCGGACACCCAGAGGGGTTTGATGAGTTCCCACACCACATTAGACCGGCCCAAAACTCCACTGCTGTCACCGTAGGGCACGAACGACAAAACACAAGCACACCCCGCTGTTCTCGAGGCGAGGAGAAAAGGGGAGCTCATTTTCTGACTCCGACATTTCCAATTTTCCAAAAGTGACGGTGCCACCTCTCCAATGGCACTGGCCAAACCAGCAGCCATTGGCTTTCCCCCCCTCCACAGAGGGAACGCAAAACATTCACGAGTCATTAGAAAATCTTAAAAAAAGCCCCAGGCTGACGCCGCTGTTCCCCCGCAGGACACCGGGAACCGCCGCGCCGCCGACAAACTCATCTGCGACCTGGATGAGAACAAGGACGGGCGCATCAGCTTCGAGGAGTACTGGACCTTGATAGGGGGCATCGCCAGCCCCATCGCGCAGATCATCCGCCAGCAGGAGCAGAGTGTCAAACACACCAAGTAGACACTGCTGGACCCCCCTGGAACCCCCCAGCTCCTCCCATTCCCTGCTTTCTTTATTTTATTTTATTTTTCCTTTTTTGGTGCCCGCCCCGAGCCTCCGAGATCCCCCCCGGGACCCGCCAGCTTCTCCCATTCCCTGCTTTCTTTATTTTGTTTTTATTTTATTTTTCCTTTTTTGGTGCCCGCCCCGAGCCTCCGAGATCCCCCCCGGGACCCCCCAGCTCCTCCCATTCCCTGCTTTCTTTATTTTGTTTTTATTTTATTTTTCTTTTTTTGGTGCCCGCCCCGAGCCTCCAGGACCCCCCAGCTCTTCCCATTCCCCGCTTTTTTAATTATTTTTTGGGGTTTTGTGCCCGCCCCGAGCCTCCGGGACTCTCCCCTGGAACCCCCAGATCCTCCCATTCTCCGCTTTTTAATTTTATTTTATTTTTTGTGCCCGCTCCGAGCTTCCAGGACCCTCCCACTCCTCCCATTCCCCACTTTTTAATTTTATTTTTTGGGTTTTTTTTGTGCCTGCCCCGAGCCTCTGGAACCCCCCTGCTCCTCCCATCCCCTGATTTGATTTTAATTTTTTTTTCCAGGACCTCCCACCCAAATCCTGTGGGTGGGATTTGGGGGGGGGGGGGGGGGGGGGGGGGGGCTCCTCCTCGTCCTGCCCCTCTTTCCTCCTCTTTTCTCAGCATTCCAAGTAAAGGTCTCAGCCACACCGCTGGAGGAGTTGCACTTTTCTGATCGAGCATCTCCAAACCTGTCCCTTTCGGCCACTGGGGTGGGTCACACACCGTGGGGAGCTGGTGGCAGGGTTAAAGCACGGGGGTGAAGCCAGAGAGGAGCAGGAGAGCCCATCTCAGTGCAGATGCTCTGAGCTGCCTTGAGCGAGCAGCCAGAGCTTCTCCCTACAGGGATTTTGTTTTGTTTCCTTCTCACGGATGCTTTGACAGCATTTGACGGTGTCAAATTTCATGCCTTGAGTCCCGTTTGGTATTTTAGATTGAATTTGTCTGAATATTCGTCCTTTTCTCGGAGGGTGAAGCTCTCCCCATGCTCTGGGGTGGGAATTTTGTCTGTGCTCAGAAATCCCAGCAGGGGCAGCGCTCGCTCTCTGCCCTCCCTCGGGGGTTCCCTAAACTCGGGGGGTCTCTTTTGTTTTTTTCTGTTTAATCCCAAAAAACAACCTTGGGCAAAGGGGGGGGGGGGTTGTTTTTCCCTGGTTCCCGGCCACCCCCGTGGTTATTTATTGTTTATTGCAGCAATAAAATTTGGAGGAGCAGCGGGTGATGCTCAGATTTTATCGGGGGGGGCGGTGGGAGGGGTCCCCACCCTGTCCTCACCTGTGGTGGGGTTCACAGGGGTCCCAGATGAGGGAAGAGGTGAGAATCTAGAATCCAGAATTCAGAAGGCTTGATTTATCATTTTATTATATATATTATATTTATTACATATATATATTATATATAATTATTATTTTATTAAATAATAGATAGTATTATTTATATAATATAAAAATATATATTAATATAGAAATACATTAATACATATATAAAGATAATAACATTATAATAAAATATAGTAATATTTTATTATACGAATAAGATATTATTATATTTATATAATAAATATAATAAAATACATAATAATATATAATAAATAATAAATATATAAAAATAAAGACATAATATATAATATATAAATATATTTTTATATAACTATATTTACATATAGTTATATATAAATATATAATAATGAATATATAAATATAATGATATTGTAATAAAATCTAATAATTAATATAATATAATATAATATAATATAATATAATATATATAAAATATATAAATATGTAAATATATAAATGTACATGTTTATATATTTTTTATATATTTTAATATATTTATATATATTTATATATTTATATATTAGTTTATATAAGTATAATATATAAATATATATAATATATTACAACTATACTAGCAAGGAATAGAAAAGGAACGAATAACAAAATCCAGTGTCTGACCAGAGAGAGACACATTTGGAGTGTGATTGGGCATTAATTAAAAACAACCCCACGAGACCAATCACAGACGCGCCCGTTGCATCCCACAGCAGCAAATATTCCTCGTTTGCATTTTGTTCCTGAGGCCTCTCAGATTCTCAGGAGAAAACAAAAAATCCAGAGGAAAGGATTTTTCAGGAAATATCGCGGCTACAACCGCCCTCGGCTCGCCTGGGCTGGCGACAGCGCCAGCAGCCACCGCCGGGTGTCAGCAGCCACCGCCGCCACATCCGGGCGGGTCCCTCCGTGTCCCCTCCGTGTCCCCTCCGTGGGACACCCAGGGCTGACCCCGGGCATGAACGGGATCTCTGAGCTCACTCGTTAATGGGATCACAGAGCTCATTAATGGGATCACAGAGCTCATTAACGGGATCTCACAGCTCACTCATTAATGGGATCACAGAGCTCATTAATGGGATCTCACAGCTCACTCATTAACGGGATCACAGAGCTCATTAATGGGATCTCACAGCTCACTCATTAACGGGATCACAGAGCTCATTAATGGGATTACACAGCTCGTTAATGGGATCACAGAGCTCATTAATGGGATCACACAGCTCATTAACGGGATCTCAGAGCTCACTCGTTAATGGGATCACAGAGCTCATTAATGGGATCTCACAGCTCACTCGTTAACGGGATCTCAGAGCTCATTAACGGGATCTCACAGCTCATTAATTGGATCTCACAGCTCGTTAATGGGATCTCACAGCTCACTCATTAACGGGATCTCACAGCTCATTAATAGGATCTCACAGCTCACTCATTAACGGGATCTCACAGCTCATTAATGGGATCACACAGCTCATTCATGTGATCACACAGCTCACTCATTAATGGGGTCTCACATTTCATTAATTAATGGGATCTCACAGCTCATTGATGGGATCACACAGCTCATTCATGTGATCACACAGCTCACTCATTAATGGGGTCTCACATTTCATTAATTAATGGGATCTCACAGCTCATTAATGGGGTCTCACAGCTCATTAATGGAATCCCGCAGCCCCCCCGAGCCTCCCCGTTCTCCCGTGCGAGCCCGGCCCGGGCTGTCCCCGTGGGAACGGGCGGGGCCGGGCTGAGTCAGGGCCGAGGAATCCCCGCGGGTTGGGCCGTGACTCACCCGGGGGTGCGGGGAGAGCCGAGCCGGGCCGGGCCGGGCCGTGACTCACCCGGGGGTGCGGGGAGAGCCGGGCCGAGCCGGGCCGGGCCGTGACTCACCCGGGGGTGCGGGGCGAACCGGGCCGGGCCGGGCGCGGCTCCCCCGGGACCCTGAAGATCCGGGCTCGGCCACCCCCAAGTCCCATTTTTGGGGAGAAATTCCGGGAATTTGTGTCCCTTTCCCAGCCCTGGAGGAGAAGGGGGGACAGGGAAGGTCTCGTTTGTCCCCCAAAGGGGACTCCCTGTGTGGGATCGCAGAGATTTTGGGGTGTTCTGTTCCCCAAATGTACCAGGGAAAAGGGGCAGCTCGTTAATGGGATCACAGAGCTCGTTAATGGGATCTCACTGCTCACTCATTTATCGGATCACACAGCTTATTTATAGGGTCACAGAACTCATTAATGGGATCTCACAGCTCGTTAATGGGATCACAGAGCTTGTTAGTGGATCACGGAACTCACTCATTAACAGAATCTCACAGCTCACTAATGGGATCACAGAGCTCGTCAATGGATCTCACAGCTCACTCATTAATGGGATCACAGAACTCATTAATGGGATCTCACAGCTCACTCATTAATGGGATCTCATGGCTCGTTAATTGGATCACACAACTCGTTAATGGGATCACAGAGCTCATTAATGGAATCTCACAGCTCGTTAATGGGATCACAGAGCTCATTAATGGGATCTCACAGCTTGTTAATGGGATCACAGAGCTCATCAATGGATCTCACAGCTCACTCATTAATGGGATCACAGAACTCATTAATGGGATCTCACAGCTCACTCATTAATGGAATCTCCCATCTCATTAATGGGATCTCACAGCTCATTCATTAATGGAATCTCACAGTTCACTCATTAATGAGATCACAGTTCGTTAATGGGATCATACCGCTCATTAACAGGATCACAGAGCTTATTTACAGGATCACACAGCCCGTTAATAGGATCTCACAGCTTACTCATTAATGGGATTACAGAGCTTATTAATAGGATCTCACAGCTCACTCATTAATGCTATCTCACAGCTCGTTAGTGGGATCTCACAGCTCACTCATTAACGGGATCACAGAGCTCATTATCAGGATCACATAGCTCATTAATAGGATCACACATCTCGTTACACAAAAATGAGGCGCGGGCGAAACCCGGGTGCGAGGAGCAGCCGGGCATGTGGGGGCTGCCCCGGGGGCAGTGCCACCCCGTGCCACCCCGTGCCACCCCGTGCCACCCTCCTGGGCTATAAATCCCCGCCGTGCCCCGCTGCCCCATCCCAACCCTCGAGAACTGACCCACGCTCAGCCGGTGAGTCCCTGCTCCCTTCCCTCCTCCAGCACCCCAAAATCCGCCCGGGCCCCCCCAGGAGCTGATGGCACCCCCTGCTCCGTGTCCCCAGGTGTCCCCATGGCGTGTCCCCTGGAGCAGGCGATGGCCCTGATGGTCACCACCTTCCACAAGTACTCGGCCAAGGAGGGCGACAAGTACAAGCTCAGCAAGGCCGAGCTCAAGGAGCTGCTCAACAAGGAGCTGCCGGTCTTTGGGAGCGTGAGTGGCCTTGGGGACATCCTGGGTGTCCCTTGGGGGTGGAGGGACAGGAGGGACCAGCCCTGGGTCTTTCTTTGGGTCTTTGTCCTGGGTCTTTGTTCCAAGTCCTTCTCTGGGTCTTTCCTCCCGGGTCTTTGTCCCGAGTCTTTGTCCCAGGTCTTTCTCTGGGTCTTTGTCCTGGGTCTTTGTCTTGGGTCTTTGTCCCGAATCTTTCTCTGGATCTTTGTCCTGGATCTTTGTCCTGGGTCTTTGTCTTGGGTCTTTGTCCTGAATCTTTCTCTGGGTCTTTGTCCTGGATCTTTGTCCCAGGTCTTTCTCTGGGTCTTTCCTCCCAAGTCTTTGTCCCAGGTCTTTGTCCCAAATCTTTGTCCCAGGTCTTTCTCTGGGTCTTTGTCCTGGGTCTTTCTCCAGGTCTTTTCTCTCAGGTTTTCCTCCCCAGTCTTTTCTCCTGGGTCTTTCTTGAGTTCTTCCCTCCTGGGTCCTTTTTCTCCCAGGTCTTTTATCTCCCTCTTTCCTCCTGGCTCTTTCTCTGGGTCTTTTCTCCTGTGTCTTTTCTCCTGGGTCCTTTTTCTCCTGGGTCTTTCTCTGGGTCTTTGTCCCGGGTCTTTGTCCTGGGTCTTTTCTCCTGTGTCTTTCCTCCTGGGTGCTTTTCCTCCCAGGTCTTTCTCTGGGTCTTTCTCCCGGGTTTTTCTCTGGGTCTTTTCTCCCAGGTTTTTTCTCTCCCGGGTCTTTTCTCCCGGGTCTTTCTCTGGGTCTTTTTCCCGGGTCTTTTGTCCCAGGTCTTTTTTCTCCTGGGTCTTTTCTGTGGGATCTTTTCTCCTGCATCTTTCTCCTGGGTCTTTTTCCTCCCAGGGTCTTTTGTCCTGGGTCTTTCTCTGGGTCTTTCCCCTGGGTCTTTTCTCTCCCAGGTTTTTCCTCTCCTGGGTCTTTTCTCCCAGGTCTTTTGTCCCGGTTCTTTCTCTGGGTCTTTGTCCCAGGTCTTTCTCTCAGGTCTTTTCTCCTGTGTCTTTCTCTGGGTCTTTTCTCCTGGGTCTTTGTCCCGGGTCTTTACTCCCGGATCTTTTCTCCCACGTCTTTTTCTCCGGGCTCTCTGAAATTCTGATGGATCCATCCCTCGTGCTCCAGGGAAATCCCTGGAGAAGAGCAGGAACGAGGCCTGGAGGGGCTCAGCCCCAAAGGAAATTCGGCTTTTTTCAAACCCACAGAAATACTTTGTTTAGCAAAGGAAATCACGCTCCAATTTCCCTTTTTTTTTTTCACCATTTCTTTTTTTTTTAAACCCTCACTTCCCTTTCTCAGCTTGTGGTTTCAACCGGGAGGTGAAAATTTTTTTTTTTTTTTTTTGGCCAAATTTTTCCACACCCGGGAGGCCCTTCAATTTAATTTAATTTAATTTAATTTAATTTTATGTTATTTTATTTTTTTTTATTTGCCAAATTTTTCCACACCTGGGAGGCCCTTTGATTTTTTTTTTAAATTTTTTTTCCCATTTTTTTCCACATCTGAGAGGCCCTTTGATTTTTTTTTAAATTATTTTTTTGCCAAATTTTTCCACACCCAGGAGGCCCTTAAATTAAATTAAATTAAATTAAATTTAAGTTTAGTTTAGTTTAGTTTAATTATTTTATTTTTGGCCAAATCTTTCCACACCCGGGAGGCATTTTTGGAAATTCGGGCACTGCCCATCTCACCCGCCAAGCCCAAAATCCCTCCCTGAGGCAGAGGAGGGGAGAAGGCGGGGAAGGGGCGGCCCCTCCCCTCCAACCCTCACCCCAAACCCTCTCTCTGGACAGAAACAAATGGACGAGGCCGAGTTCAAGCGGCTGATGAACGACCTGGACCACAACAAGGACAGCGAGGTGGATTTCAAGGAGTACGTTTGCTTCCTGGCCTGCATCACCATGGGCTTCAACGAGTTCTTCAAGGACGACCCCAGCAAGCACCGCAGGAAGTGACCCCGGGGTGACCCCAAAGTGAACCCAGAATGACCCCGGAGTAACCCCCAGAATGACCCTGGAGTGACCCCCAGAATGACCCTGGAGTGACCTCTGGAGTGACCCCGGAGTGACCCCAGAGTGACCCCTCCCCATGGCCACCCCAGCCCTGAGGGGCTTTCAATAAAAGATTTTCCCTGATCCTGGCTGAGTTTTGGGGTTCTGTTCATTTTCCCCCCAACCCCAGCTCACTTCTGGGGTTTTGTTCACATTTTCTCCCAGTTTTGGGGTTCTGTTCATTTCCCCCCAATCCTGGCTCAGTTCTGGGATTTTGTTCAGGTTTTCTCTCAGTTCTGGGGTTCTGTTCAGGCTCTCCCCAATCCCAGCTCAGTTCTGGGGTTCTGTTCATTTTTTCTCCCAATCCCGGCTTAGTTTTGGGGTTCTGCTCGTTTTCCCCCCAATCCTGGTTCAATTCTGGGGTTTTGTTCAGGTTTTCTCCCAGTTCCGGGATTCTCTTCAGGCTCTTCCCAATCCCGGCTCAGTTTTGGGGTTCTGCTCATTTTCCCCCCAATTCTGGCTCAATTCTGGGGGTTCTGTTCAGGCTGTCCCCAATCCCAGATGAGTTTTGGGGTCCTGTTCATTTCCCCCCCAATCCTGGCTGAGTTCTGGGGTTCTTTCCAGATTTTCTCCCAGTTCTGGCTCAGTTCTGGAGTTCTGTTCATTTTTTCCCCAATCCTGGTTCAATTTTGGGGTTCTCTTCAGGTTCTCCCCCAGTCCTGCTCAGTTCTGGGGTTTTGTTCACATTTTCTCCCAGTTTTGGGGTTCTGTTCATTTTTTCCCCAATGCTGGTTCAATTTTGGGGGTTCTGTTCAGGTTCTCCCCCAGGCCTGGCTCAGTTTTGGGGTTCTGTTCATTCTCCCCCCAATCTCAGCTCAATTTTGGGGTTTTGTTCAGATTTTCTCCCAGTTTTGGGGTTCTGTTCATTTTTTCCCCAATTCTGGCCCAGTTCTGGGGGTTCTGCTCAGGTTCTCCCCAACCCTGGTTCAATTTTGGGGTTCTCCTCAGGTTCTCCCCAATCC
Organism: Agelaius phoeniceus; assembly: GCF_051311805.1. Classification (NCBI taxonomy): domain Eukaryota; kingdom Metazoa; phylum Chordata; class Aves; order Passeriformes; family Icteridae; genus Agelaius; species Agelaius phoeniceus. The sequence goes on from NC_135295.1 coordinate 1,842,394, forward strand.
TGGTTCAATTTTGGGGGTTCTCTTCAGGTTCTCCCCCAGTCCTGGCTCAGTTTTGGGGTTCTGTTCATTTTTTCCCCCAATCTCAGCTCAATTCTGGGGTTTTGTTCAGTTTTTCTCCCAGTTTTGGGGTTCTGTTCATTCTCCCCCCAATCTCAGCTCAGTTCTGGGGTTTTGTTCAGATTTTCTCCCAGTTTTGGGGTTCTGTTCCGTTTTTTCCCCCCAATCCTGGCTCAGTGCTCACCCCCGCCGTGCCCAGCCTGACTCACGCCTTCCTCCAGCTCTGTGGGATTTTCCACAGCGTGGCTCAGCCCTGCCAGGGTTTATTTTGGGAGAAATTTGAGCAAAAACAACTCTTGGGTGTCGCTGGAACGTTCTGGGGAGGGTTCAGGAGTGGTGCCCTGGGAGCCACCAAGGGTCGGGGGCAAACCAAGCCCCCAAATCCTCCCCAAAGCCCCCAGGTCCTCCCAAACTCCCCAGGTCCTTCCTAAGATCCTTCAGCTCCTCCCAAATCCCCCCAGTTGTCCCCAAACCCCCCAAATCCTCCCCAAACCCCCCAAATCCTCCCCAAATCCCCCAGGTTGTCCCCAAATCCCCCAGGTTGTCCCCAAATCCCCCAGGTTCCCCCCTAAAGCCTCCAGGTCCTCCCAAAGCCCCCAAATCTTCCCCAAAGCCCCAAATCCTCCCCAAATCCCCCAGGTTGTCCCCAAATCCCCCAGATCTTCCCCAAATCCCCCCAAATCCTCCCAAAGTCCCCAAATTTTCCCCAAATCCCCCCCCAAAGCCTCCAAATCCATCTGGGGAGGGCTGGGGGGCACTCGGGGGCTTTTTCAGGGTTTTAGGGGGACATTTGGGGGCTTTGCCATGGTTTGGGGGCACTCGGGGGCTTTGTCAGGGTTTTAGGGGGACATTTGGGGGCTTTGCCAGGGTTTGGGGGGCACTCGGGGGCTTTGCCATGGTTTGGGGGCACTCGGGGGCTTTGCCAGGGTTTTAGGGGGGCACTCGGGGGCTTTGCCAGGGTTTTAGGGGGACATTTGGGGGCTTTGCCAGGGTTTGGGGGGCACTCGGGGGCTTTGCCATGGTTTGAGGGGCACTCGGGGGCTTTGCCAGGGTTTGGGGGGCACTCGGGGGCTTTGCCACGGTTCGAGGTTGGGCACTGCCCGTTCCCGGTGCCCGCCCCAGCTCCCGCACACGTGCCCGGGCCACGGGAGCGGCTCCGTTACACAACGGGAGCGCAAATCGCTGCCAAGAGACTGGAAAAGGGAAAAAAGCCCTCGGCACAAACCCCGGCTCGGCACCACCCCCGAGGCCGGACCCGGGACGGCACCGGGTGGCACCGGGTGGGACCCGAACCCCGCTGGGCTCTCCCGGCCCGGTGGTCCCTGGGCAGCCCCAGCGGCGCATTTTGCTCCTCCTAATCCAAACCAGCGCCCTTGGCAAGGGCGGGGGCAGCTCCCAGGGTTTCCTCTCTCCTCCTTTTCTCCTTTTCCAGCCGGGTCCGGGCGGGCTCGGGAGCGTCGCTGCCTCCCCGGCCGGGTGTGGCTCAGGCGGGGCGAGGAACGCTATAAATGCCAGGGCCTGAGCCTGGCCCCCCTTCCGCCCTGCCCGATCTCTCCCGTCCCTCCCGAGCTCTCGGTGAGTCGCTTTTCCCCCTCCAGATGTTCTCCAGATGTTGCCAGGCGCGGCTGGGGGGGTCCCGCTGCAGGTGCCGAGCTGGAAATGTGGATTTCACCTGGCCAGGGCTGGAAAAACTCCCGAGCCCCTTCCCTTCCCTTCCCTTCCCTTCCCTTCCCTTCCCTTCCCTTCCCTTCCCTTCCCTTCCCTTCCCTTCCCTTCCCTTCCCTTCCCTTCCCTTCCCTTCCCTTCCCTTCCCTTCCCTTCCCTTCCCTTCCCTTCCCTTCCCTTCCCTTCCCTTCCCTTCCCTTCCCTTCCCTTCCCTTCCCTTCCCTTCCCTTCCCTTCCCTTTTTCCCTTATTTTTCCCATTTTTTCCCCTATTTTGGGGTTGCCCAGCCCGGCTGGAGCCGGGGAGGGACCGGAGCATCCCGAGACAGACCCGGGCCTGGCACGGGGGATCGGTCCCTGGTTCTGGCTCTGAGGGTGCCCAACTCCTGTGTCCCCTCGCTGTGTCCCCAGCTGTCCCCATGGCGTGTCCCCTGGAGCAGGCGCTGGCCGTGGTGGTCGCCACCTTCCACAAGTACTCGGGCAACGAGGGCGACAAGTACAAGCTCAACAAAGCCGAGCTCAAGGAGCTGCTCACCAAGGAGCTGCCGAGCTTCAGCGTGAGTGCCGGGGGGGACTCGGGGCTTTGGGGACGTCCAAAGCCCGGTTTTAACCCCTCCAAAGCCCGGTTTTAACCCCTCCAAAGCCCCGGTTTTAACCCCTCCAAAACCCGGTTTTAACCCCTCCAAAGCCCGGTTTTAACCGTTCCAAAACCCGGTTTTAAACCCTCCAAAACCCGGTTTTAACCCTTCCAAAGCCCGGTTTTAACCGTTCCAAAGCCCCGGTTTTAAACCCTCCAAAGCCCGGTTTTAACCCTTCCAAAGCCCGGTTTTAACCGTTCCAAAGCCCCGGTTTTAAACCCTCCAAAGCCCCGGGTTTAACCCTTCCAAAGCCCCGGTTTTAACCCCTCCAAAGCCCGGTTTTAACCCTTCCTTTCCCTCCTCCCTCGGGCAGAATCAAACCAGCGAGGCGAGTTTACAGAAGCTGATGAGCAACCTGGACTGCAACAGCGACAACGAGGTGGATTTCCAGGAGTACGTGACCTTCCTGGCCTGCATGGCCATGATGTGCAACGACTTCTTCCAGGACCTGCCGGACAAGATGCCCCGCAGGAAGTGAGGGCAGGGCCCGGCACGGCCCCGGGACCCTCCCGTGTGATCCCCACATCATTTCAATAAATTTCCATTTAAACAAAGCGGTTTTGCCCCCCCCCGGGGGTCTCTCTGGCCGGGCTGGGGGAAGTTGGGGGTGATGCCAGGTTGGTTTTGGTTCTGGTTCTGGTTCTGGTTCTGGTTCTGGTTCTGGTTCTGGCTCTGGTTCTGAATCTGGTTCCGGCTCTTGTTCTACCTCTGGTTCTGGTTCTGAATCTGGTTCTGGTTCTGGTTCTGGCTCTGGCTCTGGCTCTGATTCTGGTTCTGGTTCTGGTTCTTATTCTGGCTCTGGCTCATCCCGGAGTGGATCCGGCATCCCCGAGGCTCCGGAAACTCCCCCGGGGCCGCTCCCAGGCTGGTTCTGGTTCTGGTTCTGGTTCTGGTTCTGGTTCTGGTTCTGGTTCTTGCTCTGGTTCTGGTTCTGGTTCTGGCTCTGGTTCTGGTTCTGGTTCTTATTCTGGCTCTGGCTCATCCCGGAGTGGATCCGGCATCCCCGAGGCTCCGGAAACTCCCCCGGGGCCGCTCCCAGGCTGGTTCTGACTCTGACTCTGATTCTGGTTCTGGTTCTGGTTCTGGCTCTGGTTCTGGTTCTGGTTCTGGTTCTTGCTCTGGTTCTGGTTCTGGTTCTGCCCAGGGTGGGGGAAGCTGGGGGCAATGCCAGGCTGGTTCTGGTTCTGGCCCTGGCTCTGGTTCTGGTTCTGGTTCTGGTTCCGCCCGGGGTGGATCCGGCACCCCCGAGGCCTCGGGAACCCCCCGGGGCCGCTCCCCGGCAGCCGCGTCGGGGCTGACTCAGCCCGGCCCGGCCGCTCCTCCCCGGAGCCGCTCCCACCCCGCAGGGCTGCGGGAACAGCTCCGAGCTGGGGTTGTGCCGGTCCGGGAACAGCTCCGAGCTGGGGTTGTGCCGGTTCGGGAACAGCTCCGAGCTGGGATTGGGCCGGTCCGGGGACAGCTCCGAGCTGGGATTGTGCCGGTTCAGGAACAGCTCCGAGCTGGGATTGTGCCGGTTCGGGAACAGCTCCGAGCTGGGATTGTGCCGGTTCGGGCTCAGCTCCGAGCTGGGATGGTGCCGGTTCAGGAACAGCTCCGATCTGGGATTGTGCCGGTTCGGGAACAGCTCCGAGCTGGGGTTGGGCCGGTCCGGGAACAGCTCCGAGCTGGGATTTGGCCGGTTCGGGGTCCGATCCGAGCTGGGATTGTGCCGGTTCGGGAACAGCTCCGAGCCGGGATTGGGCCGGTTCGGGAACAGCTCCGAGCTGGGATTGGGCCGGTTCGGGCTCTGTCCCTCACCCACCGCCCCGCGGATGTCGCGATTGTCCCCTCCCCATCCCCGGTGCCCCGGGGGTTCTGCCGCGTTCCTGCCCGGGGTGCGGCCGTGCGGAGCCGCCACTTCCCGGTGCTCCGGGCCAGCCCATCCCGGTTCCTCCCCCGCTGCCCTTTCCCCTCTCTTGGTCACGCTCCGGGCTCCAGATTTGCCACACGCCCCTTCCAGATGTGGCCGTGCCCCTTCCAGATGTGGCCGTGCCCCCTCCACCGCCTTCAGCGATGCCACAAAGGGACGGGAGGAGAGGGAACGGCCTCGGGCTGTGCCAGGGGGGCTCGTGGGGTGGAATTTCCCCCTGGAAAGGGCGGCCAGGCCTTGGAAAGGCTGCCCAGGGACGGTTGGAGTGGCCACCCCTGAGGAACACCTGGATGTTGGTCTGGGTGGGCAGGTGGGGGTCGGGAACAGCTTGGACGTGGTGATCTTGGAGGTTTTCCGACCTCTGGGAGTCTAAGATTTAGGGGGGAAAAAAATTCTCCATCCCTCCAGAGTCAGTGAACCCCCAGAGAATGGGGCTGAACCTCCCCCTGCACCCCTGGGCAGGTAAGAGGGAACCCCAAAATCCCAAACCTCACCTGTGGCCATCTGAAGGTGGAATGATGATGCCCACAGGGATCCAACCTGGATCCATCCCCCTGTCAGGGATCCACCCTGAATTCATCTCCACTGTCAGGGACCAACCCTAAATCCGTCCCACTCATGGGAATCCACCCTGAATTCATCCCTCCTCACAGGGATCCACCCTAAATCCATCCCAGTCACAGGGATCCACCCTGAATTCATCTCCCTCACAGGGATCCACCTTAAATCCATCCCCCCCCCAAGGGATCCACCCTGAATTTATCCCCCCTGTCAGGGATCAACCCTAAATCCATCCCACTCATGGGAATCCACCCTGAATTCATCCCTCCTCACAGGGATCCACCCAAAATCCATCCCACTCACAGAGATCACCCTAAATCCATCCCCATGTCTGGGATCTACCCTGAATCACTCACCTGTCCTTGTCTCCCTCCTGTCCCCATGGCACACAGATGACCATGTCCCCCATGCCAGGTGGCCCAGCCACGCCCTCTGCCATCCCCATGGCACTCACCTGTCCTTGTCCCTTTTCTGTCCCCATGGCACTCACCTGTCCTTGTCCCTCTCCATGTGCCCCAGCCATGCCCTCTCCTGTCCCCATGGCACACAGGTGGCCTTGTCCCACTCCTGTCCCCATGGCACTCACCTGTCCCTGTCCCCATGGCCCAGCCACTCCCTCTGCCATCCCCAGGCCTGTCTGAACCCGTGTCCCTGCCGTGTCACCTGTGTCCCTCCCGTGTCACCCGTGTCCCTGCCGTGTCACCCGTGTCCCTCTGCCCAGCCCACGCGCGTCCCCTTCCCGTTGAGGACGCGCCCGTCCCCTTCCCAATCCCCGTCCCTTTGTCTCCCTCTTTTGCAATTTTGGGTTTTTCTGGCATCAGTTCCTGGGATGAGGAGCCTGGCGGGAGAGGTTTCACCACCGCTGTCATTGTCACTTCCCAAAATCTTCGTGACCACATGGGGTGGAGGCTCCTCACCACCCCCCTCCAGACACTTGGGGTTCTGCAGCTCATTCTGGGAATACTGGGAATACTGGGAATACTGGGAATACTGGGAATTCTGGGAATACTGGGATGGGCTCCACTGGGAGCAATGGGGAGGTCCCAAACCTGGGGGACAGCTGGGCGTGGATCACCCAGATGATGCCCTGGGTTATCCTTGGGCAATTCCAGCTGCTGGGAAGTGCCACCTCCCAGGACCTGCAGCAGGAATGTCCCCTGGACCCAGGGAAATGTCCCTGGCAGAGTTCCACAGGGCAGGATTGTCCCCTGGATCCAGGGAAATGTCCTCCTGGAGGGGTGGCCACCCCTGGCACCTGTCTGTGAGCTGGCGGAGAATTTTCAAAGCCTGACAAAATGAAATCCAAGTTTTTCAAACGCCTCTCAGTTGCCCCATCTGTGAGTCAGAAAAGGGCTTAATCCAACTCCTGTCCAGCAGCCAAATTCACCAAAAACATCAGTGACAAACCGCCTGGGTAAAACCAGCATCATCCCACTGGAGACCCCCACCCAGAGAAGTTCCTCCTCCATCATCTCCACCAAACACTTGTGGAACGTTCCAGAAAATGCCGCCGCTGACCCCTGATGCAATTTTTGGTGTTTCTTTGTTTTTGCCTGACGAGTTTGGGGCTTCCCCTCCCTGGATAACAGTTCCTGGATGGGGTGAGGAGCCCGAAATCCTCACCTGGGTGTGCTGCGTGCCTTGCACAACTCCTGGAGCTCCTGGCAGCTCCAGGAGGGTATAAAAGCTGCCATCCCCAGCTCGGCACCACCAATCCTCCTGCTCCTCCCTCTGCAGAGCCCAGACCTCCTCCGAGGTGAGCAGATCCTTCCTGGTGAGTCCCCGGGCTCGGGTTCCCTTCCATGTTTTGCCGTTTGTTCCTTTCCCGGCAGGATGAAAACCGACCTGGAGCTGGCGCTGGAATGCGCCGTCAACGTCTACCACCGGTTCGCGGCGCAGCGCCCCGTGGACGACTACCTGAGCCTGGGGGAGTTCTCCAGGCTGCTCAAGGAGACGGCCGAGCCCTTCCTGAAGAACACGGTGCCGGTGAGAGCCCGGGCTGGGATCAGTGGGGTGGGATCGATGGGATCGGGGTCAATGGGATGGGATGGGATCAGTGGGATAGGGTGGGATGGGATCAATGGGATGGGATGGGATGGGTTCAATGGGATGGAATAGGATGGGATGGGATGGGATGGGATGGAATAGGATGGGATGGGATTGATGGGATGGGATGGGATCAGTGGGATGGGATCAATGGGATGGGATCAATGGGATGGGATGGGATGGGTTCAATGGGATGGAATAGGATGGGATGAGATGGGATGGGATCAATGGGATGGGATGGGTGGGAGTGGGCCTGGGAGATCCTCTAATTCCGGGGATGCTGGGCAGGGACACCCCCCACTAGATTGGGGCACTCAGAGCTCATCCTTGGGCACTTCCTTGGGGATGGGGAGGGTTCACAGAATTCCCAGAATCACTGGGTTGGTTGGAGGAGACCTTCAAGATCATCGAGTCCAACCCCAACCCCTCAACTCAACCCTGGCACCCAGTGCCACATCCAGGCTTGTTTAAACCCATCCAGGGACGGTGACTCCACCACCTCCCTGGGCAGAACATTCCAGAACTTTGTCTTGGGACCTTCCCAAAGCGAGGGAGGGATTTTTGGGGTTCAGGCCTTGCTGGCTAAGGGTGAGTGACCCCGAGCTGACTGTGCTCCCCCCACAGCCCAAAACGACCATGGACAGCTACATCAAGCAGCTCTTCACCAAAGCTGACGCCAACCACGACGGCCGCCTCAAGTTCACCGAGTTCCTGACCACTCTGAGCCTCGTGGCCATTGATGCCCACAACAGGTTCCACCAGGGCCCTGGTGGTGACCATGGCCACGACCACGGGCACGGCCACGACCACGGGCACGACCACGGGCATGACCACGGGCATGACCATGGGCATGGGCACAGCCACCGTCACTGAAATGGAGCCATCTCCCGCAGTGGCCAAGCCACGGGACTCTGTGTCCCCCCTTGTCCGGAACCAAATCTTTGTCACCTGCTTCTACTTTGTGGCATTGAAATAAAATCCCTTCCTCTGAGCACCAAACCCATCCGTGTGCCGTGTCCTGGGGTCTGTGGGGAGGGGGTGAGGCCCAGCCTGTGATTAAACCCAGACTGAAGGGAAAAATAATGGGGAGGGGAGAGTGGCATGGGGGGGACCTTGTTCAGGGCAAAGGGGGACTCAGGAAAAGGTTTTGGGGGTCCTCAGTGGGCAGCACAGGGCTCCTGGAGGGTGTCAGATCTGAGGGTGAAGGTCCAGGAAGTGCCAAAAGTGAAACACGGTTGGGGGGGTCCTTCCTCAAGTCTCTGCTAAGACCCAGCCCTGGAACTGCGGGTGCCATATCCTGGGGGTGACACATCCTGAGGGTGACGCATCCCAGAGACACCAAATCCCGAGAGTGCCAGATCCCAAGGGTCTCACATCCCGGTGATGCCAGATCCCAAGGGTGCCACATCCCAGGGGTGCCAGATCCCAAGGGTGCCACATCCCGGTGATGCCAGATCCCAAGGGTGCCAGATCCCAGTGATGCCAGATCCCAAGGGTGCCAGATCCCAAGGGTGCCACATCCCAGGGGTGCTGCATTCCAGAGGCACCACTTCCCAGACGTGTGTGAGATGTTTTTGTGACCCCAGAACAGCCCAGCAGCCCCAGCAGAGCAAAGCACGAGGCCGAGGGGCTCTGGGGGCTCCATCCCGGGAGCTGCCACTCTGCAGAACGAGTCAAAGCTTTCACGCTTTGGGACACATCCCTGAGCAGGGAACCCCTGGGCTGAGGAGGCTCCAATGTCCCCCAAACCAGGGCCTGTCCCGGGTGAAACCAGTGGGGTTTGGGTGGCACCTCGGTGACACACGACAGCTCTGGATTTGGGGTGCCACCCTTGTCCCTCGAGGCAAATGTCACTCACTGCCACCCCCGCGTCACTCGGGCATCGCTGTCCTTGCAGGGCTGGGCATGGCCAGCTGCTCCCCCACGGGTTTGAGGGAAAAAGTGGGAAAATTGGGAAAGGGGCTGAGTGTGGGAGGTGCATGAGAGAACCAGAGGATTTCCCTGCCAGCTGGGGGACCAGGATTCAATTTGGGGTGGGTGACACTCAATTTTGGGGTGGGTGACACTCAAGTTTGGGGTGGGTGGCACTCCAGTTTGGGATCAATGACGTTCGAGTTTGGGATCCCAGTTTGGGATGGGTAACACTCCAATTTGGGATCCCAGTTTGGGGTGGGTGACAGACCAATTTGGGATCTGTGACACTCCAATTTGACATCCCAGTTTGGGATGGGTAACACTCCAGTTTGGGATCTGTGACACTCCAATTTGACATCCCAGTTTGGGATGGGTAACACTCCAATTTGGGATCTGTGACACTCCAATTTGGGATCCCAGTTTGGGGTGGGTGACACTCCAGTTTGGGATCCCAGTTTGGGGTGGGTGACACTCCAGTTTGAGATGGGTGACACTCCAATTTGACATCCCAATTTGGGATGGGTGACACTCCAATTTGACATCCCAGTTCGGGATGGGTGCCAGCCTGCAAAGAGCAGGGCCGGGAAACAAAAGGAACAATGCAGTGAGTCAGGAATACCGGAATAAATCCGTGCAATGCCCCGGGGACACAGGAGCATCCTCAAACAGGAACGGGCACCCCTGGTTTGGCTGGTCCTTCCCTCTTCCTCCTACCCATTGTCTGATTTGAAACCTTCTCATTGTCTGATTTTGAAACCTTCTCATTGTCTGATTTTAAACCTTCTAATTGTCTGATTTTTAAACCTTCTCATGGTCCCAATTTAAATCCTCTAATTGTCTGATTTGAAACCTTCTCATTGTCTGATTTTAAATCTTCTCATGGTCCAAAATTAAATCTCATTGTCCGATTTTAAACCTTCTCATGATCCGAATTTAAATCTTCTCATTGTCCGATTTTAAACCTTCTCATGGTCCAAATTTAAATCTTCTCATTGTCTGATTTTTAAACCTTCTCATTGTCTGATTTTAAATCTGCTCGTCCTTGTCCCTAACATGGGTGACAAAGAGGTGACAATTGCAAAACATGCAGCAGTTCCTGCACCAGCCAGAAAAGACCCCGGCCTTGGGTTTTCTCCTGGTTTTGTGCCCAGTTTCCTCCAGAAAATCTCTGGAATGAGAGCAGAGTACAAGTAGAAAACAATGGAAAATATTCTGGAAAACAAGTTATAAAAAACAGATGCTGCTTTGTCTTGGGCAGCGTCCAACCAGTTGGCGTTGCAGGAAACAGAAATCACATTAAAAACTCACCCAGGGGACAAAGTCATCCCTGTTTCCATGTGCAACAGCCCAGTTTGCTCCTACAGCAGAAGGAAAATGTGCAAATTTTTTTGTCGTGTTGCAAAACTCCCCAAGTTTTGGCAACTTCTGCCCGAAAGGCCTTGCCCTCGATGTGGAGGTGTGACCAAGCCAGGGTTTTTCCCCTCCCTGAGCCCTGTCAGAGGTGATGGAGGGGCCAAGGACAACATCTCCAAAGCCTGGTGGGTGCAACCAGGAACTTGAAGAGGAAGAATGAGGCTGGGAGGGGCTCAGGGTTCCCACCTGGCAATTTCCAGGTGCGGGAAATGTGAACTCAAGCTGATGCTTGTGGCAGGTGTGTCACCAGCTCTGATGAAACAGGACCTCAGACAGGTATAAAAGGGCTGCTCCAGGCTCCTGGGTCAAACTGACGGATCCAAACCCTCCTCGGAGACCAGAGTGAGTAGGACGAGGATGGTCCTTGCAGGGAAAAGGATGAGGGAGAAGCAGTTTGGGATCCATCAGCTCGGGGCGATGGGTTCTCCTCGGGGTAGGGCAGGAGGTTGGTTGGGGTTGGAAAATGAGGACAAATTAATGGGATTTTGGTGGCATCTTTGGTGGAGGCACCACTAATTCTGTGTCCTAAATGCCCCCACTGGCCTGTCCCTACTTCCCTCACCTGAAAAATGTCCCCAGGTGTGTCGGAACAAGCTGCATCCTCGACGAAGCCAAACTGGAGCAATGCCCCCAAATCCCCTCATTTTCTGCTCCACACCAAAGAGTTGTGGGTGCCCCCAGGCTCAGGCGCAGCTCCCACTGATTTTTGTCCCCTCTCACACGTCGAGGTTTGTCCCCAACCCCTGCAGGTCCCTCCAGAGCTCAGCCATGTCCACCAGCACCCACAGCCATGCCGGGAGCCGGCAGCTCCCGGGGAACTGCACCCTGGAGAAGGCCCTGCAGACCGTGGTGGACATGTTCCACCAGTACAGCATCCGCCAGGGTGAGATCGACCTCCTGAGCATGAGCGACTTCACCACGCTGCTGAAGGAGCAGGCGCCGTCCTTCCTGGGGACCTGCGTGAGTGCCCGGGGGACAACCCCGCGGGGATGGGGTTCGGGAGCTCCCGGGGCATGGGGGGGTTTCTGTCACAGCCGGCTTGGGGGCCACCCCTGCTGCTTGTGGTGGTGGGAAGCGAATCAGACAGGCACAGTCCAAACTGCAGTTTGAGATTCTTCTGGTTTTTGCAACGCCTAAATCAAAAGATTCCACGTGCGTGGTGGTGTGAAGTGAACTAAACTCACACCTGAGCAGTCCAGCCATGCAATTTGCAGCTTTTTCTGGTTTTCGTAATGCCCAAAAAAAGATTCTCTTTTCAATTGGCAGATAAATTGTGGAATCTTTGCCGTTGTCAGCAGTTTCGCTCTGGCTGTGATTATGACCCCAAGCTGTTGTTTCTGATGTTGTAAAAATTGGTTTTGGAGATCTGTAGGATAAGAAAATCCATTCGGATCCCTCTTTGAGGTGTCCTATTGAAATCTGAGACCACACAACTGCATTTTTTTCTCCTGACACTGCAAGGAGAAATATCTGTGACATCCATGTGCTTGTCTTTGTTGAAGGACCTCACCAAACTTCTCAAGAGCTTCTTGGGCCTAGGCCGTGAGGATTAGAACTTCTGGGAGTTCTAATGTCACAGTCTCCTCTCAATAAGTTGAAAAGCGGTGCAAGTTCATTGTTGGTGATTCCCAAAACTGGCCTTCTCCAATTGATTTCTCCCAAAATTGGCCTGGTCCAACAGATTTCTCCCAAAATTGGCCTGATCCAATTGATTTCTCCCCAAATTGGCCTGATCCAATTGATTTCTCCCCAAATTGGCCTGATCCAATGGATTTCTCCAAAAATTGGCCTGATCCAATTGATTTCTCCCCAAATTGGCCTGATCCAATGGATTTCTCCCCAAATTGGCCTTCTCCAATGGATTTCTCCTAAAAGCCACTGTGCCCCCAACCACAGGGATTTGGGACAAAATCCTGTCTCCTCTGGGATTTAATCTGGGGCTAAAGTTGAGGTAGAAGAGGGTTGGGACATCCTGCAGCTTCCAAACCCTTGTATCTCTTGGAGTGGAGCTGGGACAGGGGCATGACCCCTCCTCGTGTCCCCAAATTCAGGACAGGAACCGGCCTGGCTACTTGGAGAAGCTCTTCCAGGAGAGCGACCTGAACAAGGACAAGGAGGTGAGCTTCGAGGAGTTCACCATCGTGCTGAGCAAGCTGGCTGATGACGCCCACCGCATCAGCCACGGCTCCGAGCGCTGCGGGCCTGACAAAGACTGAGCCTGGCCGTGGAAAAACGGGAGAGGGAAGCTTGGGGAATCGGGCTCTGGCTGCTCCCTGCCCGCCTGGAGCAGCCCCATGGCACAATAAAGCAGCACTTGAAGTTCTCTGAGCTTTTCCTCATCCGTCGTGGGGGTGGCAGGAGGGACAGAGAGGGGTGGGTGGGGTCACCTGAAGCGATGGTTTTGTCAAAAAATCCTCATGAAGCAAAATGTTCCCAGTGCCCAAAATCCTCTGGTTTGGGATATTGGGATTTCAGGATGTGCTAATGATGATTTTCTGCCGTTCCGGGAGAGACACAGAGTTCAGGCACTTCCATATCTCAAAACTGCAACACCCAAACATCCAAAATCCCAAATCTTGGATCTGAGGCAACACCCAAACACCCAAAATCCCAAGTTCTGTATCTCAGGGACTGGGAACTCTCTGCTTGATGACAATTTGGGATTTGGGAAGTTGGGATGTTGTGGTGTTGGGACCCCAGGGGGACAAAGCTGCTGCTCCCTCTCCCCACACCAGCCACTCTCCTGCCCCTAAAAGTGAGTTTTGAAAGAATTTTGCAACTCTTTGCAACTCAGGGTGTTCCTGTGGGTTCCTGGGCACCTCCCAGCAGGTCCTGGGCTGTTTCTCCTCCGGTTCATGGATCCCTGGCTGAGCCTGGACCTTGGGGACAGCTGGACAGGGAGGTTCTCCTGCAAGGACACCTGCAGAGCCACCAAAGTGGTGCCAGCACCTGTCCCTGTGAGCCCCTTGTCCCTCAGTGCCTCCAGTGACCACTCACACCTGGGGGTCACCCCTGGCTCAGGCCACCTTGGAACACCCTGTCCCCCATCCTTGTCCCCCATCCTTGTCCCCCTGGCACCTCCAGGGTGACCAAAGTGACCCAAGGAGGTTTCCTGAAGTTGCACCAAAATTCTGCAACGCCGCGGCCACCCCCGGACACCCCGTTGTGAAATGTGCCCGATGTCCCCAGATGTCCTGTTCTGCAGCAGAACGTGCCTGTTGTGAAAGCAGAGCACCCCAGCAGCCAGGGCTGGGGGCTGGGGATGGAATCCTGGGGTCCTTTCACTTGGGAAAGGCCTCCAAGATGGAGTCCAACCTGTGACCTGTCCCCACCTGGTCACCCAGACCAATGTCCAACCTGTGACCTGTCCCCACCTGGTCACCAATGTCCAACCTGTGACCTGTCCCCACCTGGTCACCCAGACCAATGTCCAGCCTGTGACCTGTCCCCTCCTGGTCACCAATGTCCAACCTGTGACCTGTCCCCACCTGGTCACCCAGACCAATATCCAGCTCTTCCTTGGACACCTCCAGGGATGGGGACTCCAAGCCTCCATGGCCTGGTTGCCCTTTCCAGGAGGAAATTCCTGTTGAAAGGAGCTCCTGAACTAGGCCTAGGCCTTGTTTTGGCCTCCAAAACCAGGAGGGCAAAGACCAACCTGAGACCAACCATGACGAGACCAGCCTGAGCTGGGCTGGTCAAACCAACCCCAGACAAGCGTGCTGAGTCAGCAGGCAGCTCATTTTGATGAGGAAATGCAGGAAAATCTCGTTTTTCTCCCCAGCTTGGCAGCTCGGAGCTGCCAGGCCCGCGCTGGGCCTCTGCCAGGCCGAGAAACAACAACACAAAAAAAGCCACAAAATCCAGGACAGAGCCCTGGAAAGCGAAATAAATATTCGCCTTTGAGCCACACCTGGGCTCTGCAGCTCAGGGCACACCTGGGGTGGGGACAAACCGCCCTTGGCATGGATGTAACGGAGCTCGTGGAGCTGGGCCAGGCCGGGAACACGCCCGGATCGTCTTTCATGGACGGCTGGTTGCCGCAGGCTGGGGACGTTCCCGGTGCCACCTGTGCCCCGTGTGACACAGCCAGCCCTGCCAGGAGCGGGTGGCACTCGGTGTTCTGCTCTGGTGAAGGGTCAAAGGTCGGGCTTGGTGATTTTGGAGGTTTTTGGCAAGTCCTGGGGCACTGGGATGGACCAAGGGTGGGGACATTTTGGGGATGAGCAGGGCAGGGGGTGACCTTCACACCCTGGCATCAGCAAACAACCCTGGAAAGGAGGAAAATTGAGAAAAATCCCAAAAGTGGAAGAACCCCAAAGGTGGAAAAAATCCCAAATGTGAAAGGACCCCGAATGTGGAAAAATCTCAGATGTAGAAGAATCCCAAAGGTGGAAGAACCCCAAAGGTGGAAGAATCCCAAATGTGGAAAAATCCCAGATGTGGAAGAATCCCGAGGGAAGGGGCTTTTGCCCAGAGCTGCTGGCGAATCCCAGCAGGTGAGGGGACAGGGCCACCCCCACCTGAGCCGGTGACACCCCGAGCTTGCGGGAAAAGCCACAGAGCCCCTTTTGGGGAACTTCCCGGAGCCTTGAGCAATGCCAGGGGCCGTGTGGGGCCAGCCAGGAACGGGATGGGGACATTTCACAACGGGGACGCTTCATGGCTGGGCTATAAGAGACACCGAGGTGGCACCGGCCCTGCACCCGCCCCAGGGGACCTCGCTGCGGTGACAAGATGAGCAAGGCAAGTGCAGGGGGGGTATCTGGGGTGTCCGTGCTCTTTTCCAGGTCATCCCAGGTGTGAGGATCCTCAGGGGGCTTCTCTCCATCTCCACCCGGGGTCCCGGCTGGGCAAAACCATCTCCAGAGCCCGTGAGGACAGAGGTTTCCTCCTGGAAGAGGTTCCCGGTCACCAGAGAGGCTCCTGGACATCAGATCTCCCGCTCTGTGTCCCCACAGAGAGTTCTGGGGTGTTGTTACCTGCTCTGTGTCCCCACTGAGGGTTTAGGGGTGTTGTCACCTTCTCTGTGTCCTTACAGAGAGTTTTGGGGTGTTGTCACCTTCTCTGTGTCCCTACAGAGAGTTTTGGGGTGTTGTCACCTGCTTGATGTCTCTACAGAGGATTTTTAGGGTGTTGTTCACCTGCTTGGTGTCCCCACTGAAGGTTTTTGGGGTGTTATCACCTGCTGTGTGTTTTTGGGGTGTTATCACCTTCTCTGGTTGGTTTATCTGCAGAACCAGCCTCAGACCAGGCCCATTTTGGGGCCAAAATCAGCTCTGAGCTCTCATCTGTAGGTGCACAGGGCCTGCGAGGTCCTTCAGCCTCCTCGGAGAAAACTCCAAGAGCTCCAAAATGGAACAGTTCCTCCCCAGATTTTCTCCTTCAGCCTCCTTGGACAAGGAGGTCCTTCAGCCTCCAACAGCTCCAGAAAGGAATGTTCCTCCCCGGATTCTCCTGGATCCAGCCCATTTATCCCAGATTCTCCTGGATCCAGCCCAGATATCCCAGATTCTCCTGGACATTCCCAATGACCATTTCTCCTGCAGGGCCAGCAGAGCCAGGAGCAGCTGTCGGAGATGGAGAAGGCCATGGACGTCATCATCGACGTCTTCCACCAGTTCTCGCGCCGTGAGGGCGACAGGGACACCCTGACCAAGAAGGAGCTCAAGATGATGATTGACAAGCAGCTGGCCAATTACCTGAAGGTGAGGGGTTGGATTGTCCCCAGGGTTTGGGTTCAGCCCCTTCCTACTCTGCTCTCCTGCCCAACCACCCCATCCCAAACGTCCTCCACGAAGGAACCCTCATCCCCTTCTCTGCAAAAATCAGACCAAAATCTCCTTTTCCACCTGGAAGCCACACCCCAAACCCTTTTTTTTTTTTTGGTTTGGAGCTCACCTTCCTAAAGGCAAAGGAAAATTTTGTCTACCCAGGGGAGAAACTCTTGCTCTGCTCTCCTGCCCAACCACCCCATCCCAAATGTTCTCCATGGAGGAAACCTCACAGCTCTTATCCCTTTCTCTGCAAAAATCAGCCCAAAATCTCCTTTTCCTCCTGGAAGCCACACCACAAACAGCCCCCAAAAAACCCCATTTTTTTGGTTCGGAGCTCACCTTCCTAAAGCCAAAGGAAAATTTTGTCCCCCCAGGGATAAACCAAGATTTTGCCCTCACTTTGTCCCCTCTTTCTCCTTCACAGCACGTGAAGAACAAGGCCACCATCGACCAGATCATGAAGGACCTGGACGTCAACAAGGACGCCCAGATCAGCTTTGGGGAGATGATGCTGCTGGTCACCCGTGTCACCTGTGCCACCCACGAGCACCTGCATGAGGTGGAGGACCACCAGCACCAGCACCAGCACCAGCACCAGCACCACCACTGAGGCAGCGCCTCCGGGCAAAATCCTGGAGTTTGGAGAAGCTTCCAGAGCTGAATCCAGCCTTAAAATCCTCCCTCTCTCCCTCCTCTTCCTCCCAGCGCCGTGGTTTTGCTGCCAAATAAAGATTTCCAAAGCTCTCCGGTGTCTCCGTGGTTTTTTCTGGGTTTTTTCTCTCTTTTCCTCTCCTAAATCCACCTTGGGGACTTTGGGACTTTGGGACCACCAGCACCAGCACCACCACTGAGGCAGCGCCTCTGGACAAAATCCTGGAGCTCGGAGAAGCTTCCAGAGCTGAATCCAGCCTTAAAATCCTCCCTCTCTTCCTCCTCTTCCTCCCAGCACCGTGGTTTTGCTGCCAAATAAAGATTTCCAAAGCTCTCCGGTGTCTCTGTGGGTTTTTCTGGGTTTTTTTTCTCTCCTTTCTCACCTTTGGGACTGGAAATTTGGGATTCACCCCAGCAGCTGCTGGTGGCTCTCAGAGGTTGGGGTTGCACCCAGGATTTGATGAATTTCCAGGCCAAAAACTCCCATTTTTTGGCCTGGAAATTCTGCACAGATGTCCCAAGGCTGAGCTCTGGTGGTGGGCAGGAGCTGGGAGGAGGATGAGCACGAATTTCTGCAGAAAAACCCTTTTTAGGGCATTTTTGCTCCACAGATGGTGGTGGACACTTTAAGTTTTGGGCTTAAAAA
Organism: Agelaius phoeniceus; assembly: GCF_051311805.1. Lineage (NCBI taxonomy): Eukaryota > Metazoa > Chordata > Aves > Passeriformes > Icteridae > Agelaius > Agelaius phoeniceus. Next base: position 1,859,669 of record NC_135295.1, read on the forward strand.
CTTATTTGTGGACAAGAACATGAAACAACCCCAATCCCTCACCCAGAACACCCCAAAAAGGTGAATTAGTAATAATTAGCTGCTTTTCAGAGGGAGAAGCTGGCTGGGAGCTTCCCAAACCCTTTTTGGGGCAGAAAAGCAGCAGAGCTGATTTCCCAAGGGTGACTCAAAGCCCTGAAACCGCCCAGCTCCGGGAAGGAACCTTCCAGAAACTTCCCCAAAGCAGCAAGAGCTGAAGCAAGACGCAATTAATTAACACAAGGCACAATTAACACAAGACTTCCCCGGGTTTGCTTCACCCCCAGGTTGCTTCAGCTTCCTCTGGAGCTGGTTTTGACACACAAAATGTCAAATTCCTCCTAACGGGGTCAAAGCTGCAGCAGGAGCAGGGAGCCCTCAGCTCTGCACCCCCAAAAAACGAGGTGTTTTAAACATGTTTATTTTTAAGATTTATTTTTAAGATTTATGTTTAAAATTTATTTTTTAAATGTAATAATAAATAATAACAACAAAACCCCCAAATAATAATAATAAATATTATTATTTTATATTATAATACATAATACACTATATTACATATATTATTATATCTTATATATTATATATTATAATATTGTTATATCTTATATATTATATATTATAATAATATATAATAATATTATATATAATAATATCATATATCATAATATTATATATAATATTAATATATAATATTATCTTAATATATAATATGAATGTGTTATCTTAAAGTATAATATAAGATAATATTACTTTAATGTATAATATATAATATAATACTAAATCAATTATAATATAATATATCTATTCTATTATATTATCTTAATATATAATAAAATACAATGTGATATGATATGATATGATATGATATGATATGATATGATATGATATAATATAATATAATATAATATAATATAATATAATATAATATAATATAATATAATATAATATAATATAATATAATATAATATAATATAATACAACAATTATTTATTTATTTATTTCTGTATTTATTTATTTATTTATTTATTATAATAATCCCCTAATAAGATATAATCAGAATAATCCCCTAAAAGACTCCGGGATCCGGAGGCGAGCCCGGGCTCCTGGTGCCACCTGCTGGGATGTGACATCGCCAGGAGGCGACACTTGCAGAGGCCGCCAGGTCCTGCCTGAGCTGCCACCGCCAGGGGAGCGCCGACTTTGTCCCTCATCCATGGAGAAATTTCCTAAACTTCGAGGTAGACTGGAACCCATAAAAGTGTGAAATTACAGAGAGTGAGAAACTGAGGTTTTTGGGATTTTTAGTATGCAAGATGGAGGGCACAGGGTGTTGTCCTGAATTTCCTCTTCATGTTTCTTCTTCCTCCTTCTTCATGGGTTTGGGTGGTATTTTGTAATTGGGTGGGAAAATCAGCATTTTGGGCTCTTTGGGATCAGTTATTGGGTTAAAAGGGAAAATAATCCAGGTGTCAGCTCTTAATTGGATAGTTTAGTGTTACAAGACCTTGGAACAAGAGATTGTTGGGCATTTTGTGCCTCCTGATGAAAAACTGCTGAGCTCACAGTAGTGAGACTGTTTTACTGATAAGAAATAATAAACACAATAATAAACACTTGAGTCCAAACATGAATTTCTGTCTCAAATGCCTTCAATCCAGACCCAGAGAAACCCACAGCTGGCACCCCCACAGTGATGCCCCAAACCCAGCACTGAAGGGAATCCCAAAAAATCCCCCAAAAGCTCCTGGGTTTCCCAAAGAGGGAGAGCAGCCAAGGCCGCTGCAGCTGCCCCAAAAGCAGCCAGGGACGTGCAGGGACTTGCTGCCTCTTGCCTCATCCTGCTGGGGAAGGAAAATTTGGCTCCAGCCCGTGGCTCGATCCCATTTCCAACCCACCAAGGGGCGTGGGTGGCTCTGCAGGCGCTCCTGTCCCAGCCGCGGGGAGATGCTGAGGGAGATCTGCCCCTGTCTGGAGATCTCGGTGCCCGAGAGGGGCACGCCCTGGGCAGGGATGGGATCCTGGCAATCCTGGGCAAAGGGAGGGATCTGGGCAGCCCTGGGCAAGGGGAGGGATCCGGGCAATCCTGGGCAGGGATGGGATCTGGGCAGCCCTGGGCAAAGGGAGGGATCCGGGGCAATCCTGGGCAAGGGGAGGGATCCGGGCAGCCCTGGGCAGGGATGGGATCCGGGCAATCCTGGGCAAAGGGAGGGATCTGGGCAGCCCTGGGCAAGGGGAGGGATCCGGGCAATCCTGGGCAGGGATGGGATCTGGGCAGCCATGGGCAGGGATGGGATCTGGGCAATCCTGGGCAAGGGGAGGGATCCGGGCAGCCATGGGCAGGGATGGGATCCGGGCAATCCTGGGCAGGGATGGGATCCGGGCAATCCTGGGCAAGGGGAGGGATCTGGGCAGCCCTGGGCAGGGATGGGATCCTGGCAATCCTGGGCAGGGATGGGATCCGGGCAGCCCTGGGCAGGGATGGGATCCGGGCAGCCCTGGGCAGGGATGGGATCCGGGCAATCCTGGGCAGGGATGGGATCCGGGCAATCCTGGGCAGGGATGGGATCCGGGCAGCCCTGGGCAGGGATGGGATCCGGGCAGCCCTGGGCAGGGATGGGATCCGGGCAATCCTGGGCAGGGATGGGATCTGGGCAGCCCTGGGCAGGGATGGGATCCGGGCAGCCCCACAGCTCCTCCGGGAGAGAATGAGCTGGGCTGGGAGTGGCTGCAGCCCCCGAGCCTTTCCCGGGTCCTGGGGATGGATCAGAGCCTGATCCCAGATCCATCGGGGCAGGATCAGAACCTGAGCCTGGTTCCATTGGGGCAGGATCAGAACCTGATCCTGGATCCGTCAGGGCAAGATCAGAACCTGATCCTGGTTCCATTGGGGCAGGATCAGAGCCTGAGCCTGGTCCCAGATCCATCAGGGCAGGATCAGAACCTGACCCCAGATCCATCAGGGCAGGATCCCATGGTGATCCCAGATCCATCAGGGCAGGATCCCATGGTGATCCCACATCCATCAGGGCAGGATCCTGTGGTGATCCCCAGGTGTCCTCGCCGTGCCACCACTGCCGAACCCACAAACCCTTTGTGTTCTAGACAGAAAAACCCCATTTTAGGGGATGAGAAATGCAGAATTTTACGTGAGAAGGGGAACCCCTGGCTGGTGTTTTTGGGCACCCAAGGAGGTGCTTTGTCCCTGACCTACATCCACCTTTCCAAGGTGCCTCCAGCCCGTGCCCGGTGACATTTAGGACAGCCTAAAAATGAGATTAACCCCCCTTTTCCTGCAGCAATTCTCCTGGTCTGTGACGTTTTGTGGGTGAACCCACAAACCCCTTGGGTTTTAGAGGAAAAAACCCCATTTAGGGGATGTGAAATGCAGAATTTTATGTGAGAAGGGCGTTTTTGGGCACCCGAGGAGGTGCTTTGTCCCTGACCTACATCCACCTCTCCAGCTGTGCCGTAAACATCCTGGGAGCGCAGGATAATGAGGGAGCCTCCCTGGGAAGAGAACAGGACTGACCGGAAGGAATCTTCTCCTCCTCCTCCTCCTCCTTCTCCTTCTCCTCCTCCTCCCACTCCCGAGCCTGCCCGGGGCTGCTCCGAGCCTCTCCCGCCACTCCCGGTGCGGATCCAGGTGAGGCTCCATCGCTTCTTTTTGTCTTTAAAATGAATTTTTGCGCTCGTGGGGTTGCCCTAGAACCGGTTTTAGCCGGCGGCAGGACGGGATCAGCTCCTTTGGGCACCTGCAGGAGCTGATTCATTCACCCCACAAGTGCCTGGGAGCAGCTTCCCTCTAATTGAGGCAGGGAAAGTGGAAAAAATGAGGGGGATCGAGGGGAAAGTCCTCGGAGAAGCTGGGAAAGGAAAGTTTCTTTTTAGCTCTGGTGAAATTGAATGCAGGAAGGATGAGGTGGGATGTTTGGGGTCTCATTGGAAGGGAAATTTGGGATTTTTGGAAGAGATATTTGGGAATTGTGGATGTTTAGGATCATTGGAAGGGATGTTTGGGATCATTGGAAGGGACATTTGGGATCATTGGAAGGGGGTTTTGGGATTATTGGAAGGGATGTTTGGGAGTTTTGGAAGGTATATTTGGGGTTTTTGGAAGGGAAATTTGGGATTTTCGAAGGGATGTTTGGAATAATTGAAAAGGATATTTGGGATTTTTAGAAGGGGTGTTTGGGCTCATTGGAAGGGATGTTTGGGATTATTGGAAGGGATGTTTGGGATTATTTAAAGGGATGTTTGGGGTTTTTGGGAGGGATGTTCCGGGGGGATTTTCCTGCCGCCCTGACAGCGTCTGCGGCCTCAGGTTCTGCTCCTCCCCAGGACTGGAGCCATGTCCAGGCTCATCAAAGCCATCACTGACATGATGCAGAGCTCCCAGGGCAACGCCAGGAAGGGCAGGAAATCGGAGACCTTCAGCAGGAGCGAGTTCAAGAAGCTGATCCAGCAGGAATTCGTTCCTGTCAAGGTAACAGCAGGGGCCGGAGAGGGGAAAAGAGGCTGGGAAAGGGACCTGGAATTGTTGGAGCGAGTCCAGAAGAGACCGCGAAGGTGATAAAGGGACTGGAGACATTTCCTGATGGATCCAGGCTGGGAATGCTGGGAATGTTGGGAATGTGGAGACCCCAGAGCCCCTCCAGGACCTGCAGGGGCTCCAGGCAAGCTGGAGAGGGATTTATCCTCAGGAACTGCAGGGACAGAGAGGCAGGATGGGCACCCACAGCCGGGCACTCCCCGTGGGCAGTTGGGGCACCCAAAATTCGGGATTTGGGCTCTGGGGGTGCTGCAGCCACCGGGTTCCTGCTGTCACCACATCCCCCTCTGCCCTCTGGGGTATTCTGGGGGGTGAGGGGGGGTCTGCAGCACCCACCCCACATCCAAGGCTGGGCTGGGGTCTCTCCTCCCTTGGGGTTTTCCCTGCGGAGCCCCCTCCCCTTTTCCCGCTCTGCAGCCCTGTTTGGACGGGTTTGGACCCTTCCAGCACCTCGGGCTGAGGGGCCCCGGCCCTTCCCCACCTCGGGAGGGGCTGACAGGGCCGCGTGTCCCCTCAGAGGTCCCCGAGCAGCAAGTCCAGAGCCGTCCCCCGGCCCTCGGAGCCCGACACGGAGCCCATGAACAAGGAGAGGGCTCCGGCCAAGCCCTGCATCTACTGAGGGCCCTGCGCTGCTCCTGGCACGTGGAGGGAGCAGGTGAGGGACACCAGGGTGGCGTCACCCGTGGGACACCTCCCAAGGTGGGGACCCCGTGCCCGGTGTCACCCGCAGGTGATGAGGTGTGGCCATGGTGGCGAGCCCAGCCCGGCGGGGAGGGTGGGATGGGGCAGGAGCTGGGCTCTGCAGGGCGTTTAATCAGCCCTAATTAAACCCGTGCAGTAATTGGGCACCAATCAGAGCGGGCTGGAGGGAGGGACCTCGAGTCCTGCCAGGTTTTGTGGGCGAACCCCCCTTGTGGGTTTCCCTCCCTTTTCCGTAGGATTGCTCCGATGCTGGGATCTCCTTCCAGGCTTTTCCTGCTCCTCCTTCCACGCCAGGAACATCCTGGGACGAGTGAGGACCAAGCCCAGCTCCACCAATTTACCTCCATGAGGCAAAAATATCCCCAGGTCTCCTTTGGTCCCCCTGCTCCAGTGGTGTCTCCTTGGGGTGCTTTAAAAACGCAGCTTTGAGGGCTTGGAGGGGGTGGTTGGGGGCAGATTTTCTCTTTTTTTCCTCATAAAAAGCAAAAAATCTCAACCCTGCTGAAATCTCAGCCCCTTCACCCCAGTTATTAATGGGGAGAAAGTGAAAAAAAAGAAAAAAAATCCCTGGTTAATAGGGCTGGGATGAGCAGGGGAATTATTTGATTATTTGATATCAGCCTGTACAGAAATGACGAGCCCAGAGTGGCAATTCCTGGGGGGAAATTAAAAGTTCATTTTTGTTGGGAGCTCATTTCCAGCTCATTTGGAGTCGGCAGCAGAGTTCCCACGGGTTTTTGAGGGGGTGGACACACCAAAAATGCACCTCAGGGAGGTGGATTTTCAGAGAGATCTTTCTGCACTGTAAATATCCCAAAGGCGATTTATTTCCCCTGCTTATTTTCCCCCTTCTCACACAAACGGTTGTAACACCACAAACACCCAATAAAAACCATCCAACCTGGTGCCTGCCTGGATTTTAGGAGCCTCCCAGCCCCAAAACCCCATCCTGGGCTGGCTCTGGAGAACATCCCAGCCCCAAAACCCCATCCTGGCTCTGGAGAACATCCCAGCCCCAAAACCCCATCCTGGCTCTGGAGAGCATCCCAGCCCTAAAACCCCATCCTGGGCTGTGTCCCTGGCTCTAGAGAACATCTCATCCCTAAAACCTCAACCCAGGCTGGCTCTGGAAAACCTCCCAGCCCTAAATCCCCTCCTTGGGCTGTGTCCCTGGCTCTGGAGAACATCCCGGCCCCAAAACCCCATCCTGGGCTGTGTCCCTGATTCTGGAGAACATCCCAGCCCTAAAACCCCATCCTGGGCTGCCTCTCCCAGCCCCAAAACCCCACCCTGGCTCTGGAGAACCTCCCAGCCCCAAATCCCCATCCTGGGCTGTGTTCCTGATTCTGGAGAACATCCCAGGCCCAAACCCCCATCCTAGGCTGCCTCCCAGGCTCTGGAGTGCAAGGAAACACCAACACCAGCAGGGTTTAGAGGATGTGACTCTTTATTGGGCACAGCCCAGCCCTTGCCAGGCTCCGGAGGGCACCGGGGAGGCTTCGGGACCCCCGGGGAGGTGACAGGGATCCGGTCCCCGTGCGGCCTTTGCTGCCAGAGCTGGGACAAGGCGATGGCCACGCTGTCACTTCATCTTCTGCTGCGGCATCTGCGGCACCTGCTGCTGCTGCTGCTGCTGGACCGGCATCTGCGGCTTCCCGTGGCAGCCGGAGCCACCGGAGCTGTGACAGCCGCCACCGCCCGAGCTGTGACAGCCGCCACCGCCCGAGCTGTGGCAGCCACCACCACCGGAGCTGTGGCAGCCCCCAGAGCTGCCGCCAGAGCTGTGGCAGCCGCCGCCGCCGGAGCTGTGGCAGCCACCGCCACCGGAGCTGTGGCAGCCACCGCTGCTCTGGCGCTGCTGCCGGTGGCACTGGTCCTTGTCCTGGCGGGAGCACATGGCGCTGTGCTGGGTCACCTGTGGGGACACAGCAGCTGGCAGGGCTTTGTCCTTCCTGCTCCTGCCCTTCCAGGCAGCAGGAATCCAGGTTTGGAGTTTGGAGTTCCTTTTCCCAGTCCCAGGCAGATCCCACATTTCTGGATTGCTTTCCCCCCTGGCATTGTCCCACTGAAGGTGTTGGGGACACTCAGGCTGTGCCTGGCATTCCAAAATCAGAGCCAAGACCCCAGACCCTCCCTGGGGGTGTTCCTTTTCCCAGTCCCAGTCAGATCCCACATTTCTGGATCCTTTTCCCCTCTGGCATTGTCCCACCCAGATCCCACATTTCTGGATCCTTTTCCCCTCTGGCATTATCCCACTGAAGGTGTTGGGGACACTCAGGCCATGCCTGGCATTCCAAAATCAGAGCCAAGACCCCAGATGCTCCCTGGGGGTGTTCCTTTTCCCAGTCCCAGTCAGATCCCACATTCCTGGATCCCTTTCCCCCCTGGCATTGTCCCAGTCAGATCCCACATTTCTGGATCCCTTTCCTCCCTGGCATTGTCCCACCAAAGGCGTTGGGTGTTGGATCACACTGCAACAGTTGGGGACACCCAGGCCATGCCCGGCTTTCCAAAACCAGAGCCAAGACCCCAGACCCTCCCTGGCTGGCACTGGGAAAAGGGATCCCAGTGTTCCTTGTCCCAGTCACAGCCAGATCCCACATTTCTGGATCCCTTTCCTCCCTGGCATTGTCCCACTGAAGGCGTTGGGGGCACCCAGGCCATGCCCGGCTTTCCAAAACCAGAGCCAAGACCCCTGACCCTCCCTCCACATCCCCACCTCTGCTCCCTCCGAACCCCTGGACTCCCTCCTCACCCACCCCAGAACAAAACCCAGCTCTGTTCCAGGTGTGGGGATCCCAACTCACCCCACCAATGGTTCTGGAGCCCCCCAGCTCTTACCTGAGCTGCTCGTGCAGGAAGAGATGAAGAAGGATGAGAGGCAATGAGGCTTTTGGGGACAGGAGCACTTTTATATCCTCTCTGCACACCCCACACGGAGAAGCCCCTCCCTGTCCCGTTCATTTAATTCGCTGGTGGCTTTTTAATTTTTTTTTTTTGCCTTCCCATTTCTGGGGCTCCTGGGGTGACTCACCCGATCCAGGCTGGGATTGCCTCTCCTTGTAGGTCGCCTTTCCTGTCCACAGAGCTTTAATTGCCGGCTCTGCCTGTGCAGGGCTGGGCTGGGGGAGCCGTGGGTGGCCCCGGTTTCCCCAGGTCAGGTTTGGTGTTGATCACACCCCGGGAGTGATTCGGGTTCAGGGGGAGATGAGGATGTCTCACCCCCAAACCACAAACCGCAGCTTCCCTCCAGGATGTCCTGAGGTTCTCTAGGCCTGCAACTCCCCTAAAAAACCAAAATGGGCCCTGAAACGACAAAAAACAGTTTTGGGAAAGGAGAAAACTCTGATTTAGCAGGAATTTCCTCTGCACTGGGGATGGTGAGGGGAATGTCCAGTGCTGTATCCAGTTCTGGGCACGCATGGCAAGAGGGGCTGGAGTGGGTCCAGAGAAGGGAATGGAGCTTTTCTCCCAGCCTGGAGAAAAGGGGGCTCAGGGGGAATTTCTGACTCTGCACAACTCCCTGACAGGAGGCTCAGATGGGAATCAGGAGGAATTTTTTTTCCTGGAAAGGGCGTCCAGGCCTTGGAAAAGGGGTTTGGAGTCACCTGGAAGTGTCCAAGGAGGGCCTGGCTGTGACCCTCTGGGTTTGGGCACAGCTTGGATTTGATGGCCTTGGGGGGCTTTTCCAACCTCAGGGATTTTGGGATTTGCCTGGAATCCCCTTTGGCTCGTTCCTCTTAGAACTGGTCAAAACACGGTGGGGCGACGAGGAAACTCCAAGGTTTCCAGCCATTGCCAAGAGCTCAAGCAGCTGGAATTCTTATTTTTGGAAGGAATAAGCCCTGCCCTGGGTAAGGATCCAGGATTAGCAAGGTGCTTAATTATGTGGTTGAGTCTCTCAGCCTGGGAACAAATCCATGGTTTTATTCCAGGTGAGCGGCTCCGGTGCTGCCAAAGGAGGAGGAGGAGGAGGAGGAGGAGGAGGAGGAGGAGGAGGAGCAGGGATCCCACAGGAGCCTTCGGCCACACACAGTTGTGGGCACCTGGCAGACCCCCGGGACTTTCTCCAGAGCTGCAGGAACACCCCTTTTGCATTTCCCCTGATCCCCAATTAGCTCCTAATTGGCCAGCAAATCCCGGATGCTCAGCCCCACACCGTGAGAGGCAATAATTTGGGATACTCCCTGTACCTTTCTGCTGCGTGGGCTGGGAATTCTTTAGGAGCATGGAGCTTGTTTGGCTTTGTCACTGCTTATGGAAGACATTGCAAATCGTTAAACTGGAAGCAAAAACTCCGGGTGGGAAATATTTTCCTTCCTCCCAAGCTCTCCTGTCTTTGATTTGTCTTTGTCCACGTTGATTTTATGGAGATGCAGACTGAGTGGTTCCTTCCACCCAAACCCCATCCACATTTGCTGGTATCCAAAACAGAGGATTTTGGGAAATTTGGGAGGACAGGGCAGGTGAGGGAACCTGGTGAGCAACCTGGAGTTTCTTTTGTGTTGCTAAACTCCTGCCACGATCTAGAACAGTGTCAGGACAAACTGTGCCTGGGTTTGGTCGCTGCTCTCCAATTGCGTTTTGTTCTGGCCTCAGCAGAAACGTGGTCAATAACCTCTGGGGAAAAAAAACACTCGAAGGAATTTTTGGCTCTTGGCATCTCCCTGTGTTCATTTCCTCGTGTTTTAATTGCTCTGAGTTTGTTAACAATGGGCAACCCTACGTTTTGTGGTCGGCCACCCCTTGAGAACGGTTTTTGAATTTGGGGGCTCAAGGCAAACCCCAGATTCGGACAAGGAGCCTTCCCGAGCCATCCCTGCTCCAAAAACAGGGAGTGAGCTGCTGCCTGCACCCTTTTCAGCAATGCCAGAAATTTCTGATCCTCCTGACGCACTCGAGAACAATCTTATCACGGTAACATCCATTTCATGAATGGCAATACCGGAGCAATAAATTACCCAATTCGTTTTAATTACAAGCTGAGAAGAAATTTAGCAGCTCGTTGTGTAACCATCGAGCAACGCCCCTGGCACGACCCAGGGCTCGGGCAGGGCTCGGGCACAGCGTTTCTAGAAAGGCTGGCTGGGGGTTTGCCACCAGCACGCTGAGGTACCTCCCTCGGGGGCGGCATTTTGGGGCCAAATGGCAAAAAAAAAGGTTTTTTTTTTTTTTGTCTATAGGACTCTTTGGCTCAAAACATCTCTGAAATTATGGATTATGGTGGCTCAAATGAAGTCACAGACCGATCCACACACAACCGTGCCAGCTGAGCAAAGCGTTTATTTCAGCACCCACAGACAAACTCAGGACAGGTTACAGGACACACCGGGGAGGGAAGGACACTTTGTCCTTGGAAATTGGAAATTCCTGGGCACATGCAAAGCTTTCAGAACGTGGCACAGGATCCAGGGCACTCCTGTGGATCACCTGCAGCTGGCGGGATGATCACTTCATGTTTGAGGACACTTGGTAGATTTGCTGCTGGCACTCCGGCGGCTTTCCATGGCAGGATCCCCCGCTGCTGCCATGGCAACCAGATCCGCTGCTGCCATGGCAACCAGATCCGCCGCTGCCATGGCAACCAGATCCGCCACTGCTTCCACGGCAACCAGATCCGCCACTGCTTCCACGGCAACCAGAACCGCTGCTGCCATGGCAACCAGATCCACCGCTTCCATGGCAACCAGATCCGCTGCTCCTTTGACAACCAGACCCGCCACTGCTTCCACGGCAACCAGACCCGCCACTGCTACCATGACAACCGGATCCACCACTGCTCCCATGGCAACCAGACCCGCCACTGCTACCATGACAACCAGATCCACCACTGCTCCCATGGCAACCAGATCCGTGGCTGTGGCAGCAGGACCGTTCCTGCTGGTGGCACTGGTCCTTGTCCTGGCGGGAGCACATGGTTGGAGACCTGCTGGGGAAACTCATCTGTGAGTGAAGGCCATGAGCGGGGACACTGGAAGTGTCCGAAGCTGTGGGAGAGGATTTACAGCGATTTCTGTGAGCCAGAGAGAAGTTTGAGAAGAGGATCTGTGTTCAACCCTGAAAGGATTTTCTACTGAGGTTGTTGACACAGAAACCAACAAAGAAACAAGGAGAAATAAGAGAAACCTTCAACTGCCTGTTACAATGAGCACTTTGTTTGTCTGTCATGACCAATAAGTGTAAATTTATGAGTTTTGTAAGAATGTATAAAAATCATGCATCAAAATCAAAATGGTTTGAAGCCTTCTGAAAAAGGGGAGTTGCTTTGCATTGTCTCCGTCTCAACCATGACACGAGGCTGTGTTGGATGGGACTTGGAGCACCCCGGGATGCGCTAGCGGGGGATGTCCCTAAAATCAGTGAGCAGATTTTAAGGTCTCTTCTATCCCGACCCATTCCATGACTCCATAATTCCATGGCTTCACGGTTCTAAGCCAGGTTCTTGAGCAGGAGAAGAGTTATCCCCGTACATCTGCCTGTGGTGGCTCCTTTGGTCATGTACATCAGAGAGAAGTGAAAAGAGCCGGACAAACTCCAGAGCAAGACACGCAGAGCCACCTGAGCCAGGGATTTTTACATTTTCCCACTCGGCAGAAGGACTGAGATGGAGATAGGACGTGGAAGAGAAGTCCCAAAGAGCTCAGGATTGGGGAGAAGCTGGAGAGCGTTAGGAGAGTAAAAATCGGATGGATCTGGACTCACTTGGATCAGAAGGAGCTTGAGAGCGTTAGGAGAGTAAAGATCGGATGGATCTGGACTCACCTGGATCAGAAGGAGCTGGAGAGGCGACGCTGAGGAGCTGAGACGCTGCGGAGAAACGCGGAGCGAGGGCTTTTAAAGGCTGGCTTGGGCTTCTCCTCCGGAAACCAGCTGGGGCCCCACTGGAGGGACCTGATTGCTCAGCACCCCGAGCACTTGGCTAATTGGGAGTTTTTGCTGTGCTGTTTTGACACACGGAGCTGATCGATATCCTGACATCCCTCTCGTTACTCCATAAAAATGTTAATTGCCCACCACGCCTGGCCCGGTGGGGCGCGGGGCTGGGAGAGTTTGGGGTGGTTTTTGTCATCTTGGATTGTGGCATTTACCTGTTCTTTGTGCCCAGATCCTGAACTGAGATGGGACGGGTGTTAGAGGGTGGGAAGGTGGGATTGTGGGATCTGATTGTGGGGTTGTAAAGGAAACCCAAAAATGAAAGAGAAAGGGAACAAAAAGGCTGTAGTGGTGGGTAGTAAATTAAACATAATTGGACAGGGCATCAAAGAAATATCAAAAATTCTGAATAAAGTCAGCAAAGAAGCACTAAAAGCAGTGCTGGGATTTTTCGGGCCAGTCCTTTTTTTACTTTAAGGCTTTCAACCCAAACAGAAGGAATTTAAAGCCCGTAGGATGTAGAGAATGTTCTGGTAGGAGTGGGAGGACATGGGGATCTTTGTCTTACACGCTCTGCTTTGGGGACAAAAGTGTCTTTGTACCCATGGAGAGCTCCAGGCCTAATCTCCTGCAGGACTCTAGAGGCCACTGTGATATTAAAAAAAGCCTGGACTAAATGAAAATAAAATACAGATTCCAGAAGACCCCTTGGTCCCCAGTGGAGCTGAATTGCTGGAACTGATAGATGAGGAAATCCGAACGCGGCTCGGGATATTTCACAAACATCGGGAGAATGGAAATCCTTGTGAAACTCATTATTCACGATTAATTACAGCCCTGATTCCGTGATGGGGATAAACCTGTTCCATCGATGGAGACAAACACCTGAGCAGGGCCCGGGGGCACCTGGGCCCACGGATGGGGCAGGACTGTGCTGACCCCACAGCTGCTCCCTGTATCCCCTGCAAAGCTCCTGGTTCTTGGAGAGGCATCCCTGGATCCACAGACACCATTCTGAGTGGGGAAATGGCTTTTTTTGGGGTCGTTTGTTGCTTTTATGAAGGAATTGCCCATGCAGAAGCTGGCGAGGGAGGCTTTGGGTGGTGTCACTGTCAGTGTCCACCCTAAAACCCCCACCCTGCACCTGCTTTTGCTTTTTTCCCTTCTCCAGCAGGAGGAATCCCCACCCTGGGAGGTGGCTGATGGTGCCATGTGCCACGTCCTGACTCAGGAGGGGATGGAGGCGTTCACCAGGGCTGGGGAGGCGCCGGGAGCTCCGAGCACGCGGTGCTGTGACTCACAGCGGCTCCACATCCCTGCCTGGCCCCAGAAATCCTCCCTGGGGGTCCCTCTCCCAACCCCACCAGAGATTTGTGAGCTTTCAGAGCCATTCCCAAATCCTCTTCCTGCCTTTTTTCCCCAGGGCTTTTTTTTTGGAGGTTTTTGGCGCCAATCCAGCTGCACCCGTTGCCTCATGGTCCCAAACAGACCCTCTGCTTTTCCCCTCTCCGTTAAAAAGTGGATTTTTCTTACACAACTTCATTAATATTTAATTACACCCTTGCATAAACACCCCGTGATGAAAACTGTTACTTTACCAAGCAGGAAATTGCCTGGAGTGGGAACGAGGAGCCGCCAGGTGGAACCACCCTGGAGCCTCCTTGTGAGGCCGCTGCAAACCCAGCTCTGGCCACCAGAAGGACCCGGAGCCACTCAGAGGGATGAGGAGATAGAAACACGAATGCGAGGGGCGTTTGAGACAGCATTTTTTTATTTATTGCCTCCACATCTGCTGTGAAACGAGGTGAAAAGCATTTTAAATTTCACAGCATCAGCGGGTCACAACTTCAGAGCGCGTTACAAGCAGAGCGACAGAGCAGAGATGGGTGACAAAGCAGGACAAGGGAGGGGGGACAGGGACAATTCCCTTTGTTTCCCCTCACTCCTCGGGTCCTTTATTTGATCTTCCGGGCTGGCATTTTGCAGACCTGCTTCTGCTGCTGGCGGGGGATGCCCTTGGCCATGGGGACACAGCCTTGCTGGACTGGAGGGGGACAGGGACAGGGACAGGCCTGGACTGGAGGGGGACAGCTCTGGACTGGAGGGGGACAGCTCTGGACTGGAGGGGGACAGCTCTTCACAGGGATGCTCTTCACGGGAGGGGGACAGGGACAGGGACAGATCTCCACTGGTGGAGGACAGGTCTGGACTGGGATGCTCTTCACGGGAGGGGGACAGGGACGGGGACAGATCTGCACTGGTGGAGGACAGGTCTGGACTGGGATGCTCTGCACTGGCTGGGGACAGCTCTGCACTGGGATGCTCTGCACGGGCGTCCCACAGCACGGCTTCCCCCCTTGGGCCACTGTCCCGTGGCACCTCTCGGAGCACACAGACCTCCCGTAACCCTGGCACCCCCCTGAACCCCCGTAGCTGTACGTGGGTCTCCTGACACAGCTGGACCCCCCTCCATGGCACGAACCCGAGGAGCCCTGGCACCTTTCAGCACACACGGACCTCCCGTAACCCTGGCACCTTTCGGAGCACACGGACCTCCCGTAACCCTGGCACCCCCCTGATGCCCCGTAGCTGTACGTGGGTCTCCTGACACAGCTGTCCCCCGCTCCATGGCACGAGCCGGAGTAGCCGTGGCAGCGCTCGGCGCAGCGGGGCTGCCGGTAGCCGTAGTGCCGGTAGTCGTGGCCCCTCATGCCCTCGACGCCCTCGCCGTGGCAGCCCGAGGAGGAGCCAGAGGAGCAGCAGGTGGAGTAGCCGTAGCGGAAGGGCGTGCGCCGTGTGTCCAGCCAGGAGCCAGAGGGGTCGTACCAGGTGGAGTTCAGGTTGAAGAAGGATTCTCTTCCTGAGGAGTAAATCATGGCGGGGCTCTGGGGGGAAAAGGCCTGGGGAAGAGATGGGTTGGTGTCAGCGTCTCCTCTGGTTCTGTTTGACTTCCCTTGGGGTTTGTCCTGAGGGCTTGGATCCAGTAAACCTGGGGAAGAGATGGGGTTGGTGTCAGCGTCTCCTCTGGTTCTGTTCGATTTCCCTTGGGGTTTGTCCTGAGGGCTTGGATCCAGAGGAAATTCCTGCAGTTGCCCAATGCTGGTGAGATTGTATCCAAATTGCATCCAAACCCTCTTTCTGACCTTCCCTTTCCCATTTTTCACCTCCAAGAGCAAAACCGACCAACATGTGGTGGCACCGCTGTAAATCCCACCCCAGGTCCCTCAAGAGCTTCTCCCGTGTCAGAGCATGGCCTGAAAGTCCAGGTGTTTGACCTCCCAAACCCAGACCCCCATCCAAGAAGAGATGAGCCTCACCAGATCTCAAATGAAGACAGGAAGTGGAGCAGAATGTGAGAGGCCAAGGGGCTGAGGGCTTTTATAGAGCTCTGAGAGTTCCCCTGAACGTGAAACACGCAGCAGGAACGAGGATTAAATTATTTATTGGCAAAACATCTCCTCCATTTGGATGCTGTTCCCGGTGCCTGGCATGTTCTGCTTGACTCACCATTTCTGATAAGCATCTTTTAATTATAACATCGGTCCCCAGCGGGGCACATAAAAGACTTGAGACGGCCTAAGCCCCATTTTGGATGTGTGAGCCAGGTAATAAAGGACTTATTCACCCTCTGCAGGGTGACCTGTGAGTCAGGAGCTCCGGCCCTCCCCTCCTGCTGCCCGTCAGGAGCATTTCCAGGTGAAGCACGAGCAGGTGATGGGAAGAGCCAGCTCAGAGTCACCAAAAGCAAATTGTGCCCGTCGGTTTCCGTGATGCTGGGGTTGGCTCTGGGCATGAGGGAGCCAGGGCAGGCAGGGCCTGACACGGCTTTTCCAGGGAATTTCTGGCTGCCTCATTCCTGGAAGTGTCCAAGGCCAGCTTGGACAGGGCTGGGATGGTGGAAGGTGCCTGTGGGAGTTGCAGTGAGATGATCCCTAAGGTCCCTTCCAACCCAAACCTTTCCACGATTCTGTTTTTTCTCCATTCCAGACTCGCCCCTCCCCTCATCCCCAAGTTGGTTTTTTGAGGTCCCTCCCAACCCAAACCTTCCTGCGATTCTCTTTCCTCCCCATTTCTACATTCCAGATTTGCCCCTTCCCTCACCCCCAAGTTGATTTTTTGAACCCTCCCAACCCAAACCATTCCATGATTCTCTTTCCTCTCTATTTCTACATTCCAGATTTGCCCCTTCCCTCACCCTCAAGTTGGTTTTTTTGAACCCTCCCAACCCAAACCTTTCCACAATTCTGTTTTTTCTGCATTCCAGATTTGCCCCTTCCCTCACCCCCAAGTTGGTTTTTTGAACCCTCCCCACCCAAACCATTCCACAATTCCGTGGTTCTGCCCCAACTTTTGTGAGGTTTTTTGGCAAAGTCTCTCCCCCAGCAGCCTCGGGGTTAAACTGAGGGAGGTTTGGACTGGGTGGATGAAAAGCCTGGGGGTGAAAAAGGGGCTGATTCTGGTGCTGGTGCATTAAAACCGTGGACAATGGGATGGACTTGGAAAATCCTCAAATTGGGGTGAGGAACTGGGATGGGGGAAATGGGATGGATGGGGGAAATGGGATGGGGAACTGGGATGGGGGAAATGGGATGGGGGAACTGGGATGGGGGAAATGGGATGGGGGAAATGGGATGGGGGAAATGGGATGGGGGAACTAGGATGGGGAACTGGGATGGGGAACTGGGATGGGGGAAATGGGATGGGGGAAATGGGATGGGGGAAATGGGATGGGGAACTGGGATGGATGGGGGAACTGGGACAGGGGTACTGGGATGGGAGGGCTGCTGAGAAGCAGCTTGGGAGACAAACTGGACCAAATCAGACCTGGAAGCGAGGGCTGAGCTGGGCCTTGGTCTGTGGGCCCCGAGTCACCGTGTTGGGAACTGGGAAGAAAATCCCTAATAAAAAAAGGACTCTCCCGAGGTAAATCTCACAGGTAAGTGGTGTTTTTATTTGGAATGAGACACGAGAAAAAGGAATTGCTGTGGCGAAGAAAACGAGGATGAATTTCCCTTTTTTGCCCTCCCAGCTCTCTGTGGCGGTTGTTTGAGGACACGCCCGGGCGATGCCGAGGCAACACAAAGAAATTACAAAGAAATTAAATGATTTATTTTCATGCCCTCTGTGGGAGGCTTTTTTGGCAAAGCGAGGAGAAGCAGCAGGTTACCCCTGGGCCTGCACCTTCCTGCAGGAGCGAAAAGGCATCCCCGGCATGCACAGCCACCCCTCCCGTGCCGGGCCACGCGCTTATTATCATAATTAGCATGCAAATGAGGATGTGCACTGCTGCCATTCGGGGGATGAAGGTGCTGGGCGCAGAGCAGATGTTGGTGCCCGGCTCTGCCCATGCCGAGCTCCCGGGGTGGGTGAACCGCGGTGGGGAGGATTTTCCAACCTGGAGAAACCCCCGAGGGCAGAGCTGAAACCCTGACTCCGATTTAAACGTACGAGTTTCCTCGGGAGAGTCTGAATGGCTTTCAACATCTTCTCGTTGCAATGTTGGTGGGCAAGAAACAGAGGAACCGAGGGTTTGCTAAATAATTTTCAACTTTATTTTTGATTTTCCAACCTGGAGAAACCCCTGAGGGCAGAACTGAAACCCTCCCGTGTGAGCCCTGATTTAAATGCACGAGTTCCCTCGGGAGAGCCTGAATCGCTTTCAACATCTTCTCCTTGCAATGTCGGTGGGCAAAAAAGAGAGGAACCGAGGGTTTGCTAAATAATTTTCAACTTTATTCTTGAATACACGGGGAGAGGATAAAGCTGCAGGAGTCTGAGATGCTCCCGCCTTTACAGTGGTTCCTTTTTTCCTTGCAAAGTCCTGGAGCTGCTTCCCAACAGCCTTGGAGGTGAAGCCCGGCAGAGCAGACCCGTGACGGTTCCTCTGTGTCCGAGTGGCCTCAGGCGGGGGAAAACCAAAACCCGGCAGGGGGAGAACGCCCCGAATTTAAAAATTTAAAAAGTGTCGGTGCCGGGGCCAAGCGGGGCATCCCCAGATCGGCAAAAAGCAGCAGCGAGCCCAGAACGGCGCTGGGAGCGTCCCTTGGGCCGGGGGCGAACCCCCCCAAACCCAGCCAGGAGCTGGGGAGGGGTCCCTGGGCTCAGTTCTTCACGCAGAGGGGCACCAGCGTGACCTGCTTCTGCTGCTGGTGGCCGGGATGTGGTGGCAGGGGGACAATGGGGGGACAGCAGCGCCGGGAGGGCCGCGGGCAGCAGGGCACGGGCCGGGGGCGTCGCTGGATGCAGGGGCAGCGGCGCTGCGGGGGCTGCAGGACCACCGGGGGTTCCTCATCCTCCTCGGGACGTTGCTCCACTCGCCTGCGGGGCTTGCCCGGGTCGGGCTCCGGGCACGGCGGGCACGGGCGGTGCTGCTGCAGCGGCCGCCGGTGGATCCTGACGGGCGGGGGGCACACGGGGGGCACCGGGCTCACCTCCACCCGCCGCCGGGGCTTGCAGCTCTGCGGGGCCGGGCAGCAGGAGGGCCGGGGTGGGCACAGATGGCCGGGGTGGCAGCTCTGGGTGGAGCCCTCGGTGTCGTGGCTGAGGCTGCCGGGGTCGGGGCAGGTTTCGGGGGGCTCGGGGCAGTGCCCGGTGCAGCTCGGTGGTGTCCAGCCCTGGTGCTGGCACAGGTCGTGGTCGGCGCCGCCTTTCTGCTGGAGCATCCTGGGGGCAGAGATCACAGAATCGGGGAGTTATTGAGGGTGGAAAAGAATTCCGGGGTCATCCAGTCCAGCCTGAGATGGATCAACACCACCCAGCCGAGAGCCACGTCCAGGAATTCCTCGGGCACTCCAAAGCTCCCTGGGCAGCCCCTGCCAAGCCCTGACCCCTTTCCAGGGGGAAATTCCTCCGACTCCAACCCGAGCCTGCCCTGGCCCAGCTCTCATCCTGTCCCTGTTCCCTGGGAGCAGAGCCCGACCCCCCCCCGCTGTCCCCTCCTGTCAGGGACTTGTGCAGATCCCAAAATTCCCCCCCGAACCTCCTTTTCTCCAAGCTGAGCCCCCCCAGTTCCCTCGGGAGCTGCTTCTCCCATGACTCACAAAATCCTTTGAGGGTGACCAAGCCCTTGGGCATAAACAACCCGGGAAAACGCAAACAAAACACCGACGCCTTTTGTTTGTTTCTTTTTGCTTTTTCCAAGGAATCTGAGAACATCCAACTCACCCTGCGAGCAGAAACGGACGGGCTGAGCAGGGAATCGGAGTCCTGAGCACGGAGAGCCGGGGCTGGAAGCTTTTATATGGGCCGAGCTCTGCAGGGAATGAGGCACGTCCTGGGAATGAATAGCTGAGCACTGAGGCCTCTGCCGTGTGTGTGTGTGCCGTGTGTGTGTTTTGTTCCTGGAGCTCTCTGCCGGCTTAATCAGCCCCAATTAACGCCTGGCCCGGTGTGGGCAGCGCTCTGAAGAGGCTGTGGCCATTATCCCATTAGTCCTGGCCGGGCTCGGATGGGCTCCTGCCCCGCGTTAGTCAGACGGGATCCCGGGATGGGATGCGGATACCTGGGATGCCGGGATGCTGAGTGATGCGCCCAGAAGGGGACTCTGCTGGCGGTGGGAAAACCACAAAAATTGCCCAGGGGTCCTTCCAGAGGAAGGGGAGGGAACCCAGGGTGGCCCCAGCGCCGGGTGCTGCTGCTGTGGGAGATGGGAACCCGGGATTCTTGCGGACACCGGGCACGGGGGGACAGTGGCAGGCTGGGCATGGGATGTTTGGGGGTTTATTCCCTGATCTAAATGGATTAAATTAAATTAATTCGCTCCCAAATGCGGAGCACCTTGGCTACGGCGAGGAAAAGCCTTTTATGTGCGGAAAGTCTGGAATGGGGACACCAGAGGAGCGATGACCTCACACAGAAACAATTCCAGGCCCTGCCAAGGACCGTGTCCACCTTTCTGGCATTTTTGCTTTGTGGAGCTGCTCCAGTTTGCATTTCTGTGGCCGAGACGTGTTTGAAGTACCAGGAAAATTCCTCTCCCAGGAGCCCCGCGGGGCTCCAAAGGCATTTCCATGCGGAGTAAGGGACGCTCGGAGCTCTGTCCGGTGGAATTTGGGTTTGAATCACTGCGAAAAGCATCCGCAGAATTCGGGGGTGTGGCTCCAGGGCTGCGCTGGCACCTGACAGGGCCCTGCTGTAATTTATTCATTTATTCCGTAGCTACAGGAGAAGTGGAATTGCCTGGCAGGAAGCCACGGGATTTGTGTGGAAAGATGAAAAAGACCTCGGGATCTGTTAGGGCCGAGCAGGATTTTAGGTTTAGAACTCATTGCCAGAGCCCCAGGTTGATGCTGGGCTTGGATTTTTTTTTCACATTAAAGGAATTTTGGAGCCACTTCCCAAGGATTTCACAAATCCCCAAGTGTGAATATTTAATTTCTGATCTGGTCTCTTAAAGCTTCCCACATTTTAAGAGAACCCAGAGAAAATGATTCAGTGTTTCTGGACCCTTCAGTCTGGACCTGAATCTGATCAGCCTGGGCCAGTGGGAGGTGACCCTGTCCATGGCAGGGGTGGGAGTGGGTGAGCTTTAAAATCCCTTCCAACCTGAATGACCCTGGTCTGTTTATTAATTTAAAAACCTTTAAAAGCTCAGCAAGAGCTTTTAAATCTGGGAAGATTCCCATTAGGAATAGAAGACCTCCAGCTCTGGCTTTAGGACCACAGAGATGCTTTCGTCTCAAACTGGATCTCAAATGAGCAGGAGAAAAATTAATTAAACTGATTAAACTGATGAATTAAACTGTCACCTCTTGCTGAGGTGACATTTTTCATTTGCAAGTCCCATTTTCCCCCAGGTGAACCCGAAGAGTTCACCAGGTACAGCGAGGCGTTGTCGTCACAGAATGCCAAACATGCAAAATTAATTACATTAATCAATTAGGCAAATGCTAAACACATCCCACACTACTGTTTAAGGGATAAAGAGAAATGAATAAACATAACCCAGGAGTTTGCAGGGTCAGAAGTTACAAATTTTATTGTCTTTCATGGCTAATTGGGGATTAAATAAAGAGAAGGGAGAAGGAAACGGTCCCATCACCAAGAGAGGAAGGAAGAGCAGCGCCAGAAACTCGCTGGGCAGCGGCTTCAGGGCACAGCCAGGGGACTAAAGGCACCAAAAAGAAATTCTAGGTGTCCAAGCACAGCAGGAGAAGCGTTGGGGTTGGGATCCATGTCCAAATCCGTGTCCAAATCCGTGTCTGAGCCGGAGGTGCGCCAGGTGAGCTCAGTTGCCGCAGCAGCCGCCGCAGCAGCCGTTGTTGTTGTTGCTGATGGTGTAGCAGCAGGACGTGGGCATGCAGCAGGACTGCATGGGCATGCAGCAGGGGCTGCAGCACTGCATGGGGCTGCAGCACATGGGGGTCTTGCAGCAGCGGGGGCTGCTGTAGCAGCACACGGAGTAGCTGTTTCCTCCGCCGCAGCACCCGTTGGGCATCTTGGAGGTGGTGGGAGAGGAGGCGGAGCTGGAAGGAGCAGAGAGAGGCTGTGAGGGGGAGCAGCAGGTTTGGAGTTTGGGGGGAACTCAAGGCTCTGGTTATTCAATTCAGCTTTGGGGGTCCAAACCCAGGCGTGTCCTGTTTGGAAATTGTGGCAGCAGCTCTGGGTTTTTCTCATGGTGCAGGTGCCCAATGGCTCATTCTGGTGTCTTAGGAGGAGCAGCCCACTCTGGACCCTTCTGGAATGTTCTCCATGCCGCTCCCCTGCATGGCCCCGTTGGTACTCCCAGAACCTCCCCGAACATTCCCAGCTCATCCCCTTGTGCAGAGTTCGTAAAACCCCAACGTCCAATCCCCATCCCAGATGCCCAAAACTACTTGGATCTGCTATAAATATCAGATATCCAAATTTTAGATATCCAAAATTCCCCTTTAGGAGGTGAGGGAAGGGTTCGAAGTTCTCACTTACCCTGCTGAAGAGTGAGGAGAGCTGAAGGGAGGAGAAGATGAGCGAATGAAGTGAGCTGGGCCCGGAGCCCTTTTATACTCCCGGCCATCCTTCCTCCTGGAAGTGAGACAGCCATTGACCATTCCAGCTTCCCTGTTTATCCATCCAAACCCATATTTTTTAGCCATAGGTGTCGCCTGGAATTTGCATTTCGCCTCATTACTGATGATCACCACGCTCCTTCTGCCTCGTCATGGTTTAGCCTGGAGATAATCAAAGGGCTCCCGTGAATTTGGATGAATTTGTCCTCCCCACAACCTTGTGAGGGAGCTAAAAAATGCGGCCTCGTATCTGCTGGATGGAGATGTTCTGGGACTGACTCAGCAGCAGCTGGTGCTGAATCAGAGCTGGAGCCCAAACCCAGCCCCGGTGTCGTGCCGGTCGTTCCGCGGGGATGGCGTTTGGAGCAAATTGGGAAAACGTCAGGAAAATGGGGATGTTTGTTTGCTCCTGGTCACTGGATGTGCACGTGAGGAGGGAGCCAGGGGTGTTTGGGATGTCTGGGGCTCAGTCACCCGCACGTGACTCCGTGCAAATGCATTCTGGAATGGTTTGGGTTGGAAATGATCTTTGAGATCATCCAATTCTGCCCCTCTGCAGGGGACATGGGCAGGGACATGTCCAGGCTGCTCAGAGTTCCATCCAGCCTGTCCTTGGACACTTCCAGGTTTGGGAAGTTCTCCCTTTATTTATTAATTTTTATTTTTATTGGTATTTTTATTAACATTTCAATTAAAAGGTTAAAGGGCAGCTCTGCCTGTATAAGAGGCAACACGAGGGATGGTGGCTCCAGGATTGGGAGTGGAGCACCCCAAATCAACATTTCCCTCCTGCAGCCTCCCCTGGCATCCAGCTGAATTACAGGAATTCTGGAATCCTGGCCCTGAGCAGGGACGGACGGTTTTGCACTTGGCACAGGACCCTCTGAGGGTGTTGGAAATGGAGGGAGCCCAGAATGAACCAAAAATGAGAAGATTGAGGTGGAAGAGAAGGGCTCAGCACAGAAACTGCTCCTCGCTGGGCTGGTGGAGCTGAGTGGGAGGCAGGGACTCAGGAAGAGACTTTGTTGAGGTGAAACCATTTTCTGTGAGGGACAGAGGAAGGGAGGGACGTCAAGGTAGGGCAGAGCCTTGGGCAGCTGAAGCCTGGCAGGAGCACCGGGCAGGAATTTTGGGAGGGATTTTTTCACGGTCTGAAATTGCAGCTCTCAGTCGAGGACCTCGCCACATTATCCTGAGAGCTGCCTAATGAGAGGATGGAGGATCCTGCCTGGCCAGTTCCCTGCTGCTGTCTGACATCCTCAGGGATCCCAGGGCTGCTGGGGAGAGGGGTCGGCCCAGGTGAGCTGGGACCGGCCCCGAGGACAGTGATGAGGGCCTTGCTTTGCTCTCTGTGCGGTGCAAGGGGGAGCAGATTGAGATCTCAGAGCTGTTTCATCCCTGCAGGAAATGCCAGCAGCTCCTTTCCAGGCTTCCCCGGCATGAGAGCAATTTCTGGAGTGAAACAAGGGAGAAGCAAGGCGGTAATTGTGACTTCTGCGTGAAGCGTAGGAGAACACGCGCGGCATTTCCTTCCTGGTGGGAGAGACAAATGCACCTGGGCAGATCCGTTTATCAATTTGCAGGGAATTAATGGGGCAGAAGCAAAGGGATGAACTCCACTCGTGCCTCCTGAGGGAGGTTTTCCATTGGCAGCTGTGAGAAGGGAGGTGGAGGTGGGCATTTCCCACCCCGGATGGTCGTGTCCAACTCTCGGTGGAACCAGGGTACCCGAATCGTTTTTGGGGAGTGGGGTGTGGATCACAATGCAAACAAGGGACTGAAGCAGCGTGGAAACAGAGTCAGAAAAGGGCATAAAATGCATCAAAAGGATGGCAGTGCAGAACTTTCATGTTTTGGTAGAACTCCAACCGACCCTTGAAGGCAGCAGAGGCTCCTCAGCATTTGTTTTACAAACAAATGCCTGGAAACTCAGTTTGGCAGAGGCAGAACCTCCATGTCCTGAGTGTCAGACTGTCTGAAGGGACTGGCTGTGAGTCCTGAGGCAGATTTCGGCTGTCTGGGATGTGTCTGTGTCAGACTTCCTGAAAACATTCCTGGTTTTTCTGAGTTTATGGATTATTTTCATGGAACCAGAGACCACTTTGGGTTGGAAGGGACCTTAAAAATCCATTTATTCCACCCCTTTCCATGGGCAGGGACCACTTCCACTATCCAAGGTGGCTCCAAGACCTGTCCAACCTGGTCTTGGGCACTTCCTGGGATGGCACAACCAGAAATTCCCTGGAAAACCTGTGCCAGCTCCTCACCGCCCTCACAGGGAATGATTTCTTCCCAATATCCAACCTCAATTTCCCCTCTGTCAGTCTGACCCCACTCCCCCTTGTCCTGTCACTGCAGTTCCTGATGAAAAGTCCCTCTCCAGCTTCCCCGGAGCTGCTCCATATCCTGGAAGCTGCTGTGAGTTCTCCAAACAACAATTTTTTCTCCTATTCTCTTCCTATTTTTCTGCTATTTTATACAGAGAGGGCAAATATCACTCCCAGAGGTGCCAGGAACTCCAATTTGAATTAATTTACATCAGGAATGCCGTGATTTTATTTCAGTGAACACCTTGGAGACAGGACAATCCCAACACTGGGAAAAACCACCAGGAAAAGGTGAAAGGAGCGGCAAAACCCCCTGGATCCACCAGTGAACAAACAGCTCAACACCAGGAGGTTGCAGGGTCACAAACTACAGATTTTATTGTTTGGTTTTTTGTTTTTTTTTTCCAGAAAGATCAAAACGAAACAGTGATGAAAAGAGTGAAACATCCCACACACCAAGAGGAGGACGAAGAGCAGCGCCCAGTGCTCGCGGGAGGAACTTGCTGGGCCGCGGCTTCAGGGCACATCACAAGGATGAGGTGAAGGAAGGCAGGAGAAGAAGAGGAGGAGTTCTACAGCTTCTAAGCACAGGAGGAGGAGCATTCGGGGTGTTATCCATATCCAAATCCGTATCCAAGAGGGGACGAGCCGGGTGGGTTTAGTTGCCGCCGCAGCAGCCGCCGCCGTTGCTCCCGCCACAGCAGCCGCCGTTGTTGTTGCTGGTGATGGTGTAGCAGCAGGGCATGGACATGCAGCAGGACTGCATGGGCATGCAGCAGGGGGTGCAGCAGGGGGTGCAGCAGGGGCTGCAGCACTGCATGGGGCTGCAGCACATCGGCCTCTTGCAGGTCTTGGGGCTGCTGTAGCAGCACATGGTGTAGCTACTTCCGCCACCGCAGCATCCGTTGGGCATCTTGGTGATGGGAGTGGAGGCGAGGCTGGAAGGGAAAGAGAGAGTTTGTCTTTTTCTCTGCTTGAATCTCCCAGAGGCTGAGGCAGCTTAAAGCTTTCTTATCCCCAAATCCATCCCAAACTGGCCAGGAAGGTGCCTGGTGTCCTGAATCCCAGGACTGACTCCTGTGCTTCAGGCGTTTTGTCCAGCACTGGTTCTGCCAGAGAGAATCCACCTGGGCGCAGCCCAAAACCGATCTCTGGTCCCCAAAACCAATCTGTGATCCCAAAATCTTCTTCGGTGTCCAGTCCCAAACCAGACAGCCCAGAAAACCCTGGAGAAACCCAGGGAAACAGAGAATCCCAAAGTAAAGACAAGTAACAAAGTCCAACTTACCCTGCTGAGCAGTGGAGAGAGGAGAGGAGAAGTGGAGATGATCGAATGAAGACCCCTGGGCTGGGGGGAGCCTTTTATACTCTCCAAAGCTTCCTCCCCTGGAAATGAGGCATCCCTTGGCAATTCCGACCCTGTGGATCACCCGGGGTACCCCCTCACGTGTCTTCCTCCCCCGGTGTTTAATCTCTGCCTCTTTCTGTTTGCTCACCACCTCAATTGTGCCCCATAATTACTCCTCCAGAGGAAACAACAGATGCAAATTTTCTAATGGATTTGCGTTAATGGCACCGGAGGGAGGGAGCTCTGAGGTATTCCCACCCCTTCCCAAGGAATGACCTTGGGACACAGGGACGCTTAACAATGTGCCTGGGGGGAGTCAGGTGCTGAAGCAGTGGGGCAACCATGCCTGGAACTTGGAGTTGTCATTGCTCATGTGTCCCCTCTGCCCTTGGCTGGGATCTCTGGGGGCCGGTGGAAATTTTTGGTCAACGGGAATAATTTATTTTTTTTTTCCTGCCTCTGTGGTCAAAATTTAGGCTGAAATTTGCCCTTTCTCAGTCTTGCTCTTGGGCCTCCCTTCAGGGTGCTGGGTCCTCACACTCCCTGTTCTGTAATTTTTGTTGTATTAAGATTTGTTTTCATTTTCATCCATGGAATGGATGGGCTGAGTCTAAACGAAGCAGCTTTCAAAAGCAGCAGTGCGTGTGTGAGGGTTTTTCCCTGTGTTGGTTCCACACATTCCCATTTTCTGAGATTATCCCAAAGGTTTCCGGGACTAAGGAGACTTGTGGTGATCACATTTGAGTGTTCACGTGAGGAACTGCGGCCACACGCCGAGCAGGGACAGCTCCACGCCAGAAGATGTTGGTGGGGCTTCCATGTGATGAGAGGGGCCTCCGGTAAAAGATGGGAATTCCAGGATGCTGAGGCAGCACCAATTCATGGCAAAAAGAGGCTGCCATCACGTCCAGGAGACTCTGACTGTGAGGCTGACGTGGTGGCAGGTGATCCCCGGTGACTGGGACAGGATCTGCCTTTCCAGGATGTGACCATGACCTCTTGTGACGTTGGGTGTCCCCTCTGGAATTGTCCCCAGGGGAGGACATTGTTTTGGTCACTCAATGACAACCAGGAGTTGCCTGCAGGAAAGCAACGTCCTCCCTGTGTAAACCCTCAAACATCTCCCTTGAATCAATCATTCATCGCATTTTTATCGGGCTTTATTGCTGTCCTGTTGGCCAAGATGATCCTGGTATTGTAGTCATAGAAATATGGAATTATTTGGGGTTGGAAGAAACCCCAAAATCATCCAGTCCAACCCTCCTGGATGGGCAGGGACAACTTCCACTATCCCAGGTTGCTTCAAGCCCCATCCATCCTGGTCTTGGACACATCCAGGGATGGGACACCCATGGAATATCCTGTGCCAGGGATTACCACCCTCGCTGGGAAGGATTTCTTCCCAATATCCCATCCGAACCTGCCTCTTCTCCAGGCTGAGCCACCCCACCACTGTCAGCATTTAGAGCATTTTCCCTGCCGTTCAACGCCATTTAACCTGCTCTTGGGTCAGAAATAACATCCACTCAAAGTTCCTTTTATAGGCCACGCCCCATCCTGCGATGTTTTTGGAAACTTCCACGGTGGTCCTGGGAGTTTGAGATTTTTGGGAATCTGCTCCTGCAGCTTTTCCAGTGTGGGGTAAGGCCACGTTGGATGGAGCTCTGGCCTAGCTGCAGGTGTCCCTGTCCATGGCAGGGGTGTTGGAACGAGGTAGTTTTTGACATCCCTTCCGACCCAACCCATCCTGTGATTCTGTGATTCAAAGACGGAATGAATATTCACAAGATTCCTTAAAGAGAAAGCTCTTTATTGAATGTTTTGATCTGGGATATCCTCCTGCCTGATTTACAATACATAAAAAACCTCCTGAAGACCCAAGAATGTTTTTAGAGAAGTCAAACACGTAGGGAAGATGATTTTAATGCAGATGTCGCGCGTGAAGGTTGGAGGAAGCAAATCAAGCCAGAGCTCCGGGCATTTTCTCCAGACCTGCAATTCCGATCTGAGTCCTGAATTTTAATAGCAAAGAAAGTCCCAGCCAGGGAGGGAAGGTATCGTTGACTCATGGGTTTGCTATTTTAGGAATGAGGCTTTTAGGTTGGATGCCAACCCCGGGTTTCATTCCCGGCTCGGAACGCGCTGGGGAAACGCTCTGCTCCCATAACAATTCAACGATTTCTGGGGGTTTCTAAGCTTTTATTTTTGGAAGATGGTGGCGGGAAGAAGATGCTGCCTGCTGTCCAGTGAGTAGTGAATTCCTCCTGGTATTCCTGTTGGAATGTCCCTTCTGAGGCCAGGGGTGAGCTCCTGTGCATCTCAGAGCTGTCCACAGCTTCCTCCCGAGGGGCAGCTCCCATCTCTGCTCCGGGACCAGGGGCAGGACTGAGGGAATGGCTGGAGCTGTGCCAGGGAAGCTCTAGGTTGGATATTTCTGGAAAGTTCTTCCCCCAGAGGGCGGTGGGGCCCTCAGAAGGCTCCCCAAGGAATGGGCTCTGCCCCAAGGCTGCCGGAGCTCCAGGAGCATTTGGATAACGCTCTCAGGGACAGGGTGGGATTTTGGGGTGTCTCTGGAGGGGCAGGAATTGGGCTCCATGATCCTGGTGGATCCCTTCCAAGTCAGGATATCTGAGGGGTCTCTGATTTATGGAGTGCTGTGTTTTCAGATGGTGCAGTTACGCCTCCTTGCTCAGTCCTCGCCCTTTGAGTTTTAATTACTTCAGCTTTCCGTTCTGTAGTAAAATCTGAGTGAGGTGAGTGCTCAGGAAGGGCAAGGAGGAATCAAGGAATGGTTTGGGCTGGAAAGGACTTTAAAGCTCATCCTGTTCCTCCCCTTGCCATGAGACACCTCCCACTGCCCCAGGCTGTTCCAAACCCTCCAGTCTGGCCTTGGACAATTCCAGGGATCCAGGGGCACCCACAGCTCCTCTGGGCACCCATTCCAGAGGATTGGGAATGCTCTGCTTGCTTCAGACACGACTTCATGTGTGCCAAGAGCCTGGAGAGTTCTTTGTGTCCCAAATGTGTGGACTTTGGCCAAAGGCACAGATGGTGCCAGAATGAGGACAAACTCTGGGCAAGGTGACAAATCCTGGGCAAGATGGAAAATTCTGGGCAAGGTGGAAAATTCTGGGCAAAGTGGCAAATCCTGGGCAAAGTGACAAATTAAGGGCAAAGCCAAGTAAGAACGACCAAAAGACCAAATGTTGTGTTTTGCTTAATGCCAAGTTTTATTGTCTACAAGTCAAGAGAGGAAATGAGGAGCCGTCACAGTGACACCAAAGGTTTCCCAAACACCAAGAGGAGAATTAACACCCTACTAATATCTAATGCCTTATACAATGGGAGATAAATTCAGGCCTACTCAAGACAGTCAATAATTAATTAAAGACAGTCAATAACTAAAGACAACTGATAAATAAGGGACAGAAAGAAGCAGCAGCTTAAGCTTGGAAAGAAGAAGAAAACTGCTACGAATTGTCTCCATCACCATGAGAACCAGAGGCAAATGAGGAGCTTTTCACCTCCTTGTGCCCATTCTCAGAGCCACCTGGGGCAGTTTAGCAGGTCTTCCTGAGGCTGGCACAGCACTGCTGGATGGGGATGCAGGGGGTGCAGTACTTCCTCACGGGGGTGCAGCAAACCACCACGGGCTTCTTCACCACGCAGCAGGGAGAGCAGCAGGGCCGTGGGACACAGCACACGGACTTGTTGCACACCTTGGTGCAGCACACGGACTGGCACGGGTCACAGCAGGACTGGCACGGGTCACAGCAGGACTGGCACGGGTCACAGCAAGGCTTCTGGCATGGATCACAACAGGTCTGGCACGGGTCACAGCAAGGCTTCTGGCACGGGTCACAGCAGCTCTGGCACGGGTCACAGCAGGACTGGCACGGGTCACAGCAAGGCTTCTGGCACGGGTCACAACAGGTCTGGCATGGATCACAGCAGGGCTTCTGGCATGGATCACAACAGGTCTGGCATGGATCACAGCAGGGCTTCTGGCATGGATCACAACAGGTCTGGCATGGATCACAACAGGGCTTCTGGCACGGGTCACAGCAGCTCTGGCACGGGTCACAGCAAGGCTTCTGGCATGGATCACAGCAGCTCTGGCACGGGTCACAGCAAGGCTTCTGGCACGGGTCACAACAGGTCTGGCAAGGGTCACAGCAAGGCTTCTGGCATGGATCACAGCAGGTCTGGCACGGGTCACAGCAGACAGTCTTGCATGGCTCACAGCAGGGCTTCTGGCACGGGTCACAGCAGCTCTGGCACGGGTCACAGCAGGACTGGCACGGGTCACAGCAAGGCTTCTGGCACGGGTCACAGCAGGTCTGGCATGGATCACAACAGGGCTTCTGGCACGGGTCACAGCAGCTCTGGCACGGGTCACAGCAAGGCTTCTGGCACGGGTCACAGCAGACAGTCTTGCATGGCTCGCAACAGGGCTTCTGGCATGGGTCACAGCAAGACTGGCATGGGTCACAGCAGGACTGGCACGGGTCACAGCAGGGCTTCTGGCATGGATCACAGCAGGACTGGCACGGGTCACAGCAGGACTGGCACGGGTCACAGCAAGGCTTCTGGCATGGGTCACAGCAAGACTGGCACGGGTCACAGCAGCAGGACTGCTGGCACGGGGAGCAGCACACGGTCTTGCAGGGACTGCAGCACACGGTCTTGCATGGGCTGCAGCACACAGTCTTGCATGGGCTGCAGCACACAGTCTTGCATGGGCTGCAGCACACGGTCTTGCATGGGCTGCAGCACACAGTCTTGCAGGGGGTGCAGCACACGGTCTTGCTCTTCACGACAGAGCAGCATCCCGTGGAACAGCATCCAGTGGAGCACATGGTGTTGGGAGAGGAGTGAAGGGTGGCTGGGGCGAGGACCTGGAACACAAAGGACTTTGAGATTCAACCCATCTTTCCACCCTGCCCAGGCCCTCATCCTACCCCTTTTCCTAATTTTTTTTGTCTTGAGTTGGAAACCCAAGATCCTTGCAGGAATCGAAGCGACTCTTGCAGTGTCCCAGAGATATTTGAACTCTCCTGGGAGCTGCCCATTCTGTGCTCCTCCCTGAATTTCCACCCCAAGCGGCTCATTTTCCACTGTGCTCTGTCCGTCTTTTCCAAGAGGCAACAGATCAACAGTCTCAGAAAAATCTGGATTTCAGGGAGAGCTGTAGATCACGGAACCCTGTAACGCTAAAACCATGGAATCGCAAAACCCACGGAACCGCAAAGCCATGGAACCTTAAACCCATGGATCCATAAACCCTTGGAATCAAAAAGCCTTGGAACCATAAATCCACGGAATCACAAAGCCATGGAACCAAAAACCCATGGAACCACAAAGCCAAAGAACATTTTGGGTCCGAAGACACCTTTGAAGGTTCATCCATCCCACCACCCTGCAGAGATCACACACAGCGACCCGGCCTCAGTCCACCTCTTGCCCAAAGCCAAAGAACCAAGAGAACCAAGGATCTCTGGTAGGAAGCACTCACCGTTCTTGTTCTTGCTGAGAGCTGAAGCTGTGTGAGGAGCAGAGGCACCTGGAGACCTTTTTATTGAGGTCGGAGTTGTCCTGCCGGACATGAGGTACCCCCCAGCAATCCGTGATTTACGCACTAAGCCTGTACTTATTCACCCAATGGGCCTTCATGTGTTTAGTCTTTGCCTCGTGGCTTTTGACCAACCCCTCAATTTTGGGTTATTATCAATTTGTTGTGTGAATTTTTTACAATTTTTTAATGTCGAGTTAATTCTTGTGGGACGCTCGGAGGCGTTGTTTCTGCCCGCTTTGCATATGGTAAGGCTGCTGCGTGGAGATGATTAATTGACATAAAAATCCTAATTAAGATTGAGGTGCAGTGGATTCCAGAGGCGTGCAGAAGCTTCTGGACGTCAGTTGCTCCTTGATATGATTTTTAAAATAGAATTCCAGGAAGTGCAGTTCCATGGTCCCGTGCTTTGCGTCTGAATGCAGAAATGGTGGAGCCCAAAGTCCTTCTCTGGGGTCACCAGAAGGGCAAACCCAGAAAGTTCTTGATGTTCCTTCCCTTGCATCCCATCCGTGCATGGGAAAACACCTGGGAATAGAATCATGGAATACCCCAGGCTGGAAGGGACCCACAGGCACCATCCAGACCAACCCCTGGCCCTGCACAGCCCCAAAGACCCACCCTGTGCCTGAGGTCGTTGTCCAAACTCTCCTTGAGCTCTCTCAGGCTCAAGGCCTTGCCAATATCAAACATTTTCACTTGCAAATTCATTGTGGAAATTTGGGATTGGTTTTGGGTCAAATCGGAGATTGCGTTTTTCCAATTCCTCTTTGGCGCATTTAAATAAAAACAAAATGCAAAATGGCTCTGGAAGTTTTGCATCTTGTTTATGCTCGGCATGACTTGATCTGCAGAATTCCTATTCAATTCTTTTCAGATTCCAAGATGCCCTGGAGTAATGGAAGAGCCACCCACGGATGCTAATTCTGGAAAAACTCCTTGCTCAGCTCCCAGTCACCCGCTGGCAGCGATTAGCGCCGATGCTAATGATCACGTTGTGATCAGCCATTAATGATGGATGTTAATATCTGTTTTGCATAAAAGCCTCCATGTGATGTGTCCTGAGCATCTCGAGGATCTCAAATTAAACCACGACTTTATTGAAAAATGATCTCTGTCCCGTCAAGGGAAATGTTTGGTGTCTGAGGTCACCCCTGGGGTGGAAATGGGCGCTGAGCACCGAAGGACCCCCTGCATCCCTGAGACCCCTCACTTCTGCTGGGTGAGGGAGGGGAGATTTAGGCTGTTTTCTCATCCAGTTCTGGATGTTGAGGACACTTTGGGCCACCAGAACCTTCAGTCTGGCTCCTGGTGACACAAATCCTCTGTTTCCCCTCAGTTCCGCTCTTGATGTTGGGCCACGTCACAATTGGAGGAGCTGCTCCTCCTTCTAGGAATTCACAGGACTGTGAAGTCACCACTTCTCCGGGCAAGGCCATCCCAAGGTCAACGTTCCAGTTCCCTCGGAGCTTAATTTCCTATTGGCTTCAGCTACGTTAATGACCTTGAGCCGGGTGCCGCCCATTATCTCCTAATTAGTGATTGACATTTGCAGCGGCGGAGCCCCCGCGGCTCGAGGTGATTCCGGAGACTCCAGAGAAATTCCAGCATCAGAAATGTGGGATATCCTGAGCAGGGAGGTGATGGAAGAGGGTTTGGCCAAAATTAGGCCGTTCTATGTTGACTTTGTATGGGTTTGGTGCATGGTTTCATCCAGTGAGCCAAAAAATTCCCATTGTCCCAGTTGGATGTGAACACCAGAGGAGTTTAAAGCTCTGCAAGGTGGATTCGTAGATCCAACAGTGATTTTACAGAGGAAAATATTCAAATTAGGGCCATAAAAATGTCTCAATCATCTTTTGCTTTGAGTGAAAGCACTGTGCAGGCTCTGAAAGGTGCCCAGAGGAGCAGAGCTCCATTTGTTTGGATTGAAGATACAGGAAAGCAATCCTGAGGCAAATTCCTCCCCATTAATCCCTGGGGGTTTCCTCACGGTTTGTCCGGGTTGTGGAATCCACGGTGTCGTCATTTGAATTTAATTTTTAATTTGTTTTACTTTTTAAATTTGTTTACACTGAAGTGTAAACAACAGAAATTAATAAGCCTGAAGTTATTTGATGTGTCCTTAGCAGAGCAGAAATGTCCCTTCAGGCCACCTGGAAAAGAGGATTTCTCTTGCCAAACATTTATGGTTCTTTGAGTCCTTTCCACCCTCACAGGGAACAATTCCTTCATTTTATCCCACCTAAAACTCCTCTCCATCACTCTGAAATAATTTCCTGTGTCCTGTTCCTGCAGTTCCTGAGGAAAAGTCCCTCTCCAGCTTCCCTGGCGTCCCTGCAGATCCTGGGAGAGGCCCTGAGGTCTCCACAGGCTCAACATTCCCAACATTCCCAGCCTGGATCCATGGGGAAAAGGCTCCTTATCAACTTTATGGCTTTCCTGGATTTGGAAAATGAAATAAAACGTGCCATGGTCAGTGAGGGAGGAGGGAATTGGAAGCTGGGGCAGCACAGGGAAGTGAAAGTCTCTGCTTGAAGACCAAACCACCGCTGTGGTGAAACCTCATAAACTCAATTCCCACCTGCAGGGAGGGCAGGAATGAGTAAGAAAATTGGTTTTTTTCAGGCTCCTATGAGGCTGAGCCACCTCTTGGCAAGGGCAGGAACCTCCAGGCAGGTGAATCATTCATTGCTCTCTGCCCCGACCTCAACTTTTCCTTTTTAACCCATTCCTCTCTAATGAACATTTTCTCCAGAACCTATAAATAACTAATTCCAATTGCTTATTGACCAAGTGGTCATTTAGTGGCTATTGCAGCACCCAGCTCATTCCAGGCTGTTTCCCACGGCCAGGGATGGGTGATGAGGGATGAGTCACGCTGGGGAAACCTTCACTCATTTTACACTGCAGAAACTGGTTAATTGAGGCTGTTCCATGCTCAAAACCCTGCAGGGTTTGATTTTATTTCAGTTCCAAAAATAGCAGAACTGAAAGCAGAAGCATGAACACGCAGGTCAGGTGGAAACCTGAACCCCCAACATCTGCTGAGCCCAGGGCAAGGATTTGTTTCGCCCCACGTGCTCCTCCCACCTCTTGCAGGCGTTTTCCATGGATTTCACGTTTCCTTGGCATTCCTCCGGCTCCAGGGATTAAATCGTGATTCCAAACCCACAGGAAAACAGAGATGGCACCCAGACCAGCGTGGAATCCCAGAGAAAAGAGGTCCCAAGACCACCAAATCCAACCTATGCCCGATGCCCAGCTTCTCACCCAGCCCAGGGCACTGAGTGCCACCTCCAGGCCTTCCTCGGACACCTCCAGGGATGGTGGCTCCAAACCGCCCTGGGCAGCCCTTTCCAAGGCCTGACCGCCCTTTCCATGGGGAAATTCCTCCTGACGTCCCTCCTGAGCCTCCTTTTCTCCCAGCTGAGCCCCCCCAGCTCCCCCAGACCCTTTTCCTGCTGCCCCAGCCCCTTCCCCAGTTCTGTTCCTTTCTCTGCCACTCTCCAACCCCTCAATGCCCCTCTTGCCCACCGACCCAGCCCATTTAATGCAGCAGTGACTGAAAACATCCAGGACTGCTCATTTGGCTTGAAACACCACTTTTATTGTCTTGCTGGAGAACGAAGCAGCAAAGCAAGAAGGGAACCATTCCCAGCGTTGGCAGAGGAAAAATAAACATCTCAGAGCTCCTCAAACCGAGAGGTTTCATCCTAAAACTGCATCACCTCCGGCGGTTTTAGAAGCTTTTTCTTGGAGAGAAGTGGCAAAGCTGCGGAGCCACGAGCACTGGGACAAGCCGGAAGCTGTGGACGAGGGGCAAACCGATGCATCCAGGGGCTGGATCCTGCCCTCAGTACTTGGGGTAGGAGGGTGGCAGCTTGCAGATGTTCTTGGTGACCTGGGGGCAGACTGGGGGGCAGTAACGCTGCATTGGGGGGCAGTAACGCTGCACGGGGGGGCAGTAACGCTGCACAGGGGGGTAGCAGGGCTGCACCGGGGGGCAGCAGGGTGTCACGTAGCTGAACTTCTGCACGGGCTGCCTCTGGATGGTGTAGTGGCACGAGGGCCCCGAGTCGTGGCAGGAGGAGCGGGATCCGTGGCAGGAGGAGGAGCGGGATCCGTGGCAGGAGGACTCGTAGTCGTGGCAGGAGCCGCGGGAACACATTGTGCTGGAGTTGTGGCCGAGCTGTTTGGAGCAAGGGATCGATGTGGTGAGAGGAGGCCCTGATTCTTTTCTTATATTCCCCCCGCTTTTCTTTTTAATAATATTTTTTCTTATGTCTCCTGTGAACTGTTTCTCTCCTTTTTTCACCTGCCAAATCCGGACCCAAAACCCCCTCGATCCTGCTGGGTCTGCTGGAAATGCTCTGGGAATTGGGGTGTGAAATGAGGTCCCTGTGAGTCAATTGGAGCCTCAGGAGCCCACCTGCCAAGCCCCAGCTCCAGCAGAATTTGTGCCACCCGAGGATCCCTCTGGGGGCTGCACCTTTTCCACGATTCCCATGAATCCTTGTCCTCCATCCGCCATTCCCCACCCCTCCCTCCCTCAGCACAAACAGGAGGCACTTCCCTAAATCCCAACTCCCACAAAACCCGTAAAAACCCCTTGTGGAGGTTTTAAGAACAGAAATGGCCAAGTTGGTCTTACCCTGTTCAGCTGTAGCGAGAAGATTCTGGAAGCGAAGGCGAGCGACTGTGGAGGACGGGGCTGAGGGGCCTTTTATCCTCTCCTGAGGTTATTTGGGGTGTGAGGCACCTCGTCACGATGACACCTTAATTAATTCCGTGCTCAATCCCGCAGATGTTTGCACATCCCCTGATTTTAGGTGTTCCCTCCTTGACGCCCCGTCCCGCCGGTGATTCCTACAGCAGGGATTTTGGAAGGGCAGCCCTCTCCCATTTCCTGGAGGCTGACGGGTGTTAATTAGGGATGAGGGACACCTGGGATTGCATCAGGCACAGAAAGGCCTCAGAAACGCTGACTCCTGGGGTTGGTGCCTCGTTGGGTGCAGGTGACAGCTCAGGGTTTTAATTCCCCTGTTGTTGAGTGCCAAGAGGAAATGGGATTAGCGCCTGCAATTCCCGGGGATGGCACAACGCCGGAAAATCCGGCGGGATCTCCTCGGCTCCCTGGGATGGCAAGAAATAAAATGTTCCTGGTTCTTCACGTGTCCCTCAACTTGGCAGATGACTGGGATGATCCCATCAGGTTGTTCCACGTGAATCACAGGTCATTAAAGAGAAAAACACCTGACCCTGAGCTCTGTATGAGGTTTGAGGATATTACATTTTCCCGTTCCTTGGTTTCTGTCTCCTTCCGTGATCCCTCACATTTTTTTTCACCTGACCTCACCTAAGGATTCAGAGAAGAGGAGCTGAAGTTTTGGGCAAGTGTTGGGTTTTGTCACTCCTGGTTTGGGCACTAAAACTGGATTTATGGACCTGTTTGACTCAGAGTTTGAAGCGTAAGAAAATGAAACTCCTCAACCCGGGAAAATGTTGCCCATTAGAACAATTCACTGACTGGGAAGGGAAGATCTCCCAAACTAGGGGTGTCCTGTTCCCCAGGGCAAAGGCAGCCGGTTCCTCGTGGGGAGTTTTGTGGAGCAAGGGAGGATGGCAGGAATTCCTCAGGGACATTTGGTGGCTCAGGTGAGGGTCCCTCAGCAGCCACCCAGGTGACAAAGTGGCAGCTTTGTGTGACAGTTCTCCTTTTGCCCACATTCATGCTCCCCAAAATCTTTCTGCCTCCTCAAGAGCCTTCCAAAAACACCCAAAAAACCATCTCCGAACCTTTCAAATTCAGGGCCTGCTCAAGAAAACGGGATGTCAGAAGAGTTCCCATCCTCCTTTGCTCACAGTTCTTTCGCAGGAATTTGGGCCTTCTGTTTTCAGAGGCTCAAAGGCTTTCAAATATTTGAAAATTTATATCCAAGGTCTGAAATGGAGCTCGGAGAAAGTTATTACATGTTGAGAAGTTGCAATGTGACCTTCTTATTCCCCTTCCATTTCCTGGAATCACTGAGGTGGGAAAACCCCTCTGAGATCATGGAGCCCAATCTTTTACCATCTCCCCCTTTCCTTCACTGACTTCCATCCATTCCCAAATGAACGTGGGAATTATTTGCCACCAAATTTTGGGATACTTTGGAAATACAAAGAAATTTGAATTGGAAACCTCTGAAAAAATTACTAAAAAAATCAAGGAAAACGAGAATAAAAGAATTCAAAGGCAACGAGGGTCTCATGAATCAGATTTATTATTTCCCACACCCAGATGAGTCTGAACCAGAAGCGCAAGACAGAGAAAGATTCCCAACAAATAATTACACCCTGAAGAATTAGAAAAGGACATTTCCAGAATAATTAGCAAGAATGACACCATCAATGTTAATTAGGGGGGAGCATTTCCCCCCCGCACCGTGGAGATCCGGGGGTTTCAGCGTGGACGAGCCGAGCCGAGGTCGGGGTGCCCAAGGGAGGAGCCGGCGGCTCCGGCTCCCAGGGCTGGATCCTGTTCAGTACTTGGGGCACGCTGGTGGAAGGCTCCAGATGTTCTTGGTGTACTGGTGGCAGTAGGGCACCTGGGGACAGCAGGGGACAGCGGGGGGACAGTAGCGCTGCACGGGGGGACAGCAGGGGACAGCGGGGGGACAGTAGCGCTGCACGGGGGGACAGCAGGGCGTCACGTAGGTGCATTTCTGCACCGGCTGCCTCTGGACGTAGCGGCAGGAGGGCTCGGGCTCGTGGCAGGAGGAGCGGGATCTGTGGCAGGAGAACCAGGACCTGAGGCAGGAGGAGCGGGACCCGTGGCAGGAGGACTCGTAGTCGTGGCAGGAGCTGCGGGAGCACATCGTGCTGGAGTTGTGGCAGAGCTGGAGGGAAGAGAGAGATGGTCAGGCTGGGACAGCTGCCCCCTCCTTGGCTCTTCTTCAGGACTGGGATGGGAAATGTTGTTTCCCTCTGTTTTGGGATGTACAGCACATGGTGGCCCTGCCTTTTGGAAGACGCTCCATGGTGGTGCGGCTCTGATGGGAATTTCCCTCCCAAGATGCTCCTGTTGGCTTTTCAGGGTAGAATTTCCCTCTAAAACTGCTCTGAATTGTCCAAGCTCTCTCTGCCTCCATCACCTGGGAGTGAATTCCTTGCTGGCTCCCAAAGGCTCCCACATCTGCTCCTGCTTTTCTGCCATCCCACCCGCGAGCAAACCTTGTGCCTGTTCAAACACCCAGCCATCAAAAATAACGAATTTCTAAGACAAAGGCAAAGTCCAAACACAGAACTCTGCGAACAACTGCTGCTCAAGAGTAGATAAATCAACATAATCCAACTCACCCTTGGCTGGAGCAAGAGGAAGAGCTCGTGGAGCTGGTGCTGAGTGAAGGATGGACAGGGGATGCCGGACTTTTATATCTCCCAAATGGTTGTTGTGGGAATTAGACACCTCTTGGCAATGCTGACACAAACCCTCATATTCATATTTATCTCCTGTGTCTCGTTTTTAGCATTTCCGACTTGACGCAGTAAGGGAAAAAAACCCAACGATGGCTTTTTCCTCAGCACTTTAATAAGTAAGGAATTTCCCAATCTGCTTAGAAGGGAATTTTTGAGGCAGTTGCATATTCCCGTGGCAAAAATGAACCTATCCCTGGAGTTATTAAGTGATTTGTCGTTGGGCAACCGGGATTGCATCAACTCCGGAGGGTTGACTCCTTCCCCGCGTGCTGCCCCTGGTTCTCCGTGGCAGAGTCACTTTTTTGATTGATAGGTTTTTTTCCCCTGACACAAGGGGCTGTAATTAAGAGGAGCCACAACTCCCAGGGACTTCATTAGAGGGAGGTCCTGGTGACTACCTGGGACCCGACGCCTCGACTCCGGAGGTGACGCCAGAACGACATCCCCAATCCCAATTTTTTCCGTTC
This sequence comes from Agelaius phoeniceus, assembly GCF_051311805.1. Taxonomy (NCBI): domain Eukaryota; kingdom Metazoa; phylum Chordata; class Aves; order Passeriformes; family Icteridae; genus Agelaius; species Agelaius phoeniceus. The sequence goes on from NC_135295.1 coordinate 1,898,975, forward strand.
CGTTTGCCAACCATCAGCTGTTTTTTTGTTTTGTGCCACGGTATTTTCCTCCTGGATGGAGGGAGCTTCAAATCCTCAGCAGGAAGGGTTTGTCTGAGGGTTTTGCCTCTTGCCAACCCCTTGTTTCTGCGGGGTCTCATTTAATTTAAGCAGTTTTAAAATTTTTTATTCTTTCCCGCGTTTCGCTCTTTGGTCCCAAGTTTCTCTCAGAGCAGCCCAAGGTTTTAGGAGAATAAATTGGGCAATTGTCCCTTTCCTGTGACTTTTATATAGGTGAGAGCCACAGGAACAACTCAGGGGTCAGGGAATGAGGTGATCTTCAGGGTCACTCCCCACCCAAACTATTTTACGATTCTATGAATCTTTTTATTCATTTGTCAGACCGTGGTTCAGAAACCAAACAGCTTTTAGGAAAATCTTTTAGAGCTTAGGAAAATCTGAAGCCTTCTGGAAGCTGCTGTGACATAGAAACGCTTCATGTGGGTGGACAAAACTCATTTTTGGGGTAGGCCCTTGAGTCAATCCTCCGTCAGGCGGGAGGAATCCACGGAATCAGGGAATCGTGGAGTGACTTGGGTTGGAAGGGACATTAAAGATCGTCTCACCCAACTCCCAGGGTTATTAACTCCAGCTGAGTCTGGCTGCTGAGCTCTTGGGGAAGCTGATGCAGCCACAGAGCCTGTTCTGGAACTGGTGGCTCAGCTGGACTGGGAGATAAGGAAAGTCTGAGGTTGTCAAAAGCCCAGAGAGATTTCACACGTATTTTAAGTGCCTGCAATGGTCGCTGAAAACAGTAATTTGGAGCTCAGTGAAAGAAGGAGGGCTAGGAAAAGCCACCAGGTACTTATTTGCGTTTATCAGACACCTCAAAATGTTTGTGACTCTGAGTCAAAGGGACGAACGAGGTGTGAGGAGCTGCTGAGGAGGGGACTCAGTTCCCATGGTCTGGATGGGGAGGGACCTTAAAGATCTCCAGTGCCACCCCTGCCATGGGCAGGGACCCCTCCCACTGTCCCAGGGTGCTCCAAAATCCATCCAGCCTGGCCTTGGAAACTTCCAGGTATCCATGGAATCACCTGTGCCACCCTCCTGTGAGCAATTCCTTCTGCATATAAATGAATAAATACCTATTCTGTGCATCAATATGTGAATAAAAAAGGGTGCAGGTGAGCTCCCTGAGCCTTCAGCTGCTCCAGGAATGCCTCTGGAATTGCTGGCTTTTATTATTTTGAAATTTCAGGGGCATTTTGTGATCAGCTTGAGGAGAAAAGTGGTGACTAAGAAGTCAAAGGTAACAATCATTTGGAATAAAAAAGGTCAAAGAATGAACAGACCATTAACTTCTCTTACTTTTGGAAATCAAATTTTATTGTTTTGGAGGCTGTCAGATGGGTGGAAAGCAGCAGGAATCATTCCCAGCCTCATGGGAAGCAACCTGAGCTGGGTCTTGCGTGCTGAGCAAATTAAACCAAATTAGAGCAAAACCAGGAACCCAATTCTAATCGCAGACGAGGAATTCAAGGATCAAATTAAAAATGGGAATAAGGAACCATTGGCTGAAGCTTCAGGCATGGAGAGCACCCAAAGCAGGAGCCATCCAGGGTGCCCTCAGTACTTAAACCAAATTAGAGCAAAACCAGGAACCCAATTCTAATCGCAGACGAGGAATTCAAGGATCAAATTAAAAATGGGAATAAGGAACCATTGGCTGAAGCTTCAGGCATGGAGAGCACCCAAAGCAGGAGCCATCCAGGGTGCCCTCAGTACTTGGGGTAGGACGGGGGCAGCTTGCAGATGTTCTTGGTGACCTGGGGGCAGACTGGGGGGCAGTAACGCTGCACTGGGGGGCAGCAGGGCTGCACCGGGGGGCAGTAACGCTGCACGGGGGGGCAGTAACGCTGCATTGGGGGGCAGCAGGGCTGCACCGGCGGGCAGCAGGGCGTCACGTAGCTGAACTTCTGCACGGGCTGCCTCTGGATGGTGTAGTGGCACGAGGCCCCCGAGTCGTGGCAGGACGAGGAGCGGGACTCATGGCAGGAGGTCTCGTGGCTGTGGCAGGAGCCGCGGGAGCACATCGCGCTGGAGAGGTGGCGGAGCTGGAGGGGAGAGAGGAACGGTCACAGCCAGCAAGGAGCTTATAGATATTTGTTCTGGGATTCCCCATTTTTCTTCCTAATTTCCAGTTCTTCGGGGGTGAGAAAGCGGGGGTCAGTGTTGTTGGGAGATGCTTTAATGCCTCGCTAAACCCTCGGAAACTTTTATGGGTGGGACTTGATTTCCAGAGAAAAATTGGTCCAAACATCAATTTCCCATGAGCAAAATTGGTCCAAACATCAATTTCCCAAGAGCAGCTCCAGACCCTCTGGTTCCTCCTGCTTGGAAACCTCCAAGCCCCTTTTCCACAAACCCCTCTGTCTTTATTTTCTGCCCTTTCTGTTATTTTGGTTTGCCTTGAGCCTCTGCTCAAAGCCTTTATTTTAATTTGTTTTAATTGTTTGCTCTTGTGGGTAACAAGAACTTGGTCTCCAGCATGATCCAGATCCAGAGGTGAGGAGGGAGTGTCCCACTCTCCAATTCTACCCAAACTCATGGAAAAACTTCCAGTTTCCTTAAAGAAACTCCGGGGGAAGAGAAAAAATCGGACTCACCCTTCCAGTAGTGGGGATGGAGCTGTTTTGGAGCAGAGCAGTGAGTGAAGGAAACTGGGATGGGAAACCTTTTATACTTTTCCACGGGTTTATCTGGGACATGAGGCATCCCTAATTACAGATCCCATTTCTATCCGCTGTGTTCAGCTTCCCGTATTTTCCCTTTGATGCTCTGTGCTTTTGGCACTGTAATTATTAATAGCTCATTAATTCCTTCACCTCCCTATGAACGAGATTGGAAGGAATTTTCACGGGAAGTGACCAATGGATCTGCTCATGGACAACGTGGATCAGGCAGAAGAGGTGTTTGTAATCCCAGATTCCTCAGGGTCACCTGGACCAGGAGTGCTCCACGTGCTCGACCTCCATGTGAAAAAATAATTATTGATGTTAATCCCTGGGGATTAGGTTTAGGGCAGGAATTCTGCAGGGGAATTGCACAATGGGGCCGGATATCTCGATGAGAGGTTTGTGTTAGCCCAAATCTGTCCTTCAGTGATCATTCCAACCTGCCTGTGGCCCAGCAAGGATTTCTCCTCCAGGTGTCCACCAGGGTGGGTTCCTGTCCATGGGGCCCACGGGTTCTGCCACCAAACCTGCCCCAGAGTGGGTTCCTGTCCATGGCCCCACAGGTTCTGCCCCAGAGTGGGTTCCTGTCCATAGCCCCACAGGTTCTGCCCCAGAGTGGGTTCCTGTCCATGGTCCACAGGTTCTGCCACCAAACCTACCCCAGGGTGGGTTCCTGCCCATGGTCCACAGGTTCTGCCACCTCTGTGGATCCCCATCCACCAAAACCTGGCCGAGCAAACCCAGCCTGAGGCTTCAGGTGCTGTTTCAGTCTGGTTTTGCACCCCAGCGTGGTGTTGGGGGCAGTGGTATCAAATGCCAGGACAGGATGGTTTGGGGTGAACAGAATCCCAGTTTTCCGGAATCACTGATGTTGGAAAAGATCTCCAAGACCACTGAGCCCAACATTTGACCAACCCCCACCTGGTCAAGCACTGAGAGCACTCAGTGCCATGTCCAGGAGTTCCTTGGGCACCTCCAGGATGGCCCAAACCCTCCCAGAGTGGTTTTGGTAATTTTTGGTTATTTTGGTTATTTTATTTTATATTTGGTTATTTTATTTTATATTATTTTATATTTGGTTATTTTCTCTTCTGATTTTTACCCAGAATTTTTTTGTTTTATCCAGGACAGAGTGCTGCTGTTGCTGCCCTGCTTCCAACACTTCTGGAATGATCTCAGGGATGATGAGACAGGGATGGAGACACAAACACAACAATGCGATGCAGGAGACACTTCAGAACCTGGATTTTCCCGTGAATCACGGGTGAACTTTGGTCTCCCATGCCTGGGTCCAAGTCATGCCCATCCGACCCATCAATTACGTCTTCTTGTCCCATAAAAGGCAGGAATGTGTCAACACTGGGATGGCACTGGGGATTAGGAGCGAGGCACGAGGGATTTGGGGTGATGCTGTGCTGACTCACTGGGATCCCTCAGACTGGAGCGCTCGTGGCTGAGCTGTGTTTCCCTGGTGCACAGAACCGACCCATGACTCCTCCCTGAGAGGTTTGGGTCAGGCTGTGGTCAGGAAGAACTTCTGGGATTTTTGGGCACGTGTGGGAGGAGATTTGCTGTCACCTGGGAGAGGTGAGGAGGGAAAAACGGGAAAAAAAAAAAGGGTGACAGATGTAAGTATCAGGAAGTGGGGCAGGAAACAGAAATGACTGAGGTCATGAGATGGCAAAGGCCTCATTCTCCAGGGGTGGCTCACTGTGGAAGCTTCCAGGTCTATGAGGTGTGGGATGAGCTCTATGAGGTATGGGATGAGCTCCATGAGGTGTGGGATGAGCTCCAGGAGGTGTGGGATGAACTCCATGAGCTCTGGGATGAGCTCCATGAGGTGTGGGATGAGCTCCAAGAGGTGTCGGATGAGCTCCATGAGGTGTGGGATGAGCTCCAAGAGGTGCAGGATGAGCTCCAAGAGGTGTGGGATGAACTCCATGAGGTGTGGGATGAGCTCCATGAGGTCTGGGATGAGCTCCGTGAGCTCTGGGATGAGCTCCAAGAGGTGTGGGATGAGCTCTATGCGGTGGGATGAGGTCCATGAGGTCTGGGATGAGCTCCGTGAGCTCTGGGATGAGCTCCAAGAGGTGTGGGATGAGCTCTATGCGGTGGGATGAACTCCATGAGCTCTGGGATGAGCTCCATGAGGTTTGGGATGAGCTCCATGAGGTGTGGGATGAGCGCTGCCACTCCCTGTGGTTGACTGAGGAGGTTTCACCAACGGCCTGGACCATTTACAGGGAATTTTCCGTGTTTGCGCACCTGACTTGGCTCTGCCTGCACCCACCTGTGCTTGCTGCAAACACTGCAAGGTGGAGAGGCCTTTTTTTTATCCCTGGGGAATTTCTCCACAGGGGTTGGTTCAGCACCTTCGCTGCTGCGGGAGGAGAAGGTGGGGACAATTTCCTGCTGGATTCCTGCAGCTTTTCCTGCTTCCCTCCACAGATGTGTGTGGAGATAACACCACTCCAGCTCTCCAGGGAGAGATTCCCTGTCTCTGCTCCTCAGGCCCTTCCCAAATCTTTCCTTCCATGGAGTGGCACAGCCTGGATGGCTCCGGCTCAGCCGGGAGCGTAGGTGAAACCTTGGATTGCTTGGAAAGGATTCACCCAGGAGATTTTTATCTGCCCTTCCCACAAAGGCAGACCCAAACCCAGCCTGGAGCCGCTGGTCTGGCTGGGTTGGCACAGGCTGGGTGAGGGGGAACAGGGATTGGCATCCCTGGATGTCCCCAAGCCAGGCTGGAGCCTGTTCCCGACCCCGACGTTCATTCCCTGCCCCTGCAATCACACCTGGCATTGAGGCTCCTTGTTATTTTAATTAAGAGCAGTAATAAAACAACCGCTAATAGCACCTTTCTAGTTCCTTTCAAAGGTTCATCACGAACCCTTGGCTAATTAAATGTCTTGTGCATTACACACAGTGCTGCTCTCATCCCACAGAGCCCCAAACCCCACAGAAATCAGCCTGGTGCAGTGAGAAATCCAACTGCAGATCTAAAAATCCTTTTTTCCCCTATCACACCTACAAGGGGGGCTCAGAACTTTAATGGTTTAAGTCAGTTTAAACCTCTGGAGGAAACGGGAATGTTTTCTTCTCACTCATGAGGGGCATTGAGGGGTTGGAGTGTGGCAGAGAAGGGAACAGAGCTGGGGAAGGGGCTGGGGCAGCAGGAGAAGGGGCTGGAGAACTCCCAGGGGGGCTCAGCTGGGAGAAAAGGAGGCTCAGGGGGGACATCGGGAGGAATTTCCCCATGGAAAGGGTGGTCAGGCCTTGGAAAGGGCTGCCCAGGGAGGTTTGGAGCCACCATCCCTGGAGGTGTCCAGGGAAAGCCTGGAGGTGGCACTCAGTGCCCTGGGCTGGGTAAGAAGGTGGGCATCAGGCAGAGGTTGGACTCAAAGGTCTCGGAGAGGTTTTCCACCCTCAGTTCCTCTGGGATTCTGGGATTTCCTCCAGGCAACACAGATTTTCAAAGCAGGGAGAGTTCCCTCGCAGAAAAGACCAATCTAACCCGAAATTCTCCGTTTTATAGGGGTCAGAAGGGACACTGAGCATGACATGGTCCTTCCTCTGCTCGTGTCCTCCTCTTTAGGGAGATCAGGGATTTCCAGATTTCCTGGACAGAGCTCTGTGCTCACCGGCCACGAACAAACTGCAAACCCTTCACAACGTGCCCGTGAGGGTCTGAGGCTCCGAGCCAAGGGCCGGGGTTGCAGAGACGCTGATCTGCACCTTCAGCCCCAGACAGCTTTTGAAATCAGCCTGGCAGGCGCCCAAAGTGTGGGGACTGCAGGGCTGAGCCTCTGGAATGCCACGGGAAAAGGGAGGGAGCTGTGGAAAGCAGCTCCCCTCAGCCCAGACAGGCTGGGCAACGATGCCAAAGATAAAGGAAAAGCAGTGGAAAAACACCAGGACGCCAGCAGGTTGGATGAGCTTTTAGGCTTTAATTCAACATCAGACCTTTGCTACTGGAGACAGGAGCAGGGAACGAAGAACAAATCCCAATTCCACCGCACTAATGCCACTCGGGGGTTCTCAGGAGGAGGGGAAAGGGCTGCAGGGATGAGGCAGGGCCTGCCCAAGCTCAGGGGCAGGGAGCAGCTCTGAGCTTTTTCACTTCTGCTGCTGCTGCGGCGGCCACTGCACCGGCTGCTTGATCTGCTGCTGCTGCTGCTGGCACGGGACCTGGGCCAGGGGCACCTGCCCGGTGCCCGCCGGGCACTGCGGGGTCAGCACCACCACGGGGGTGACGTCGGGCACCGGGGTCACCTCGTGGCACACCAGCCCCTCGGAGCCGTGGCAGGAGCGGTCGCTGTCGTGGCAGGAGGAGCTGCCGCCGTGGCAGAAGGAGCTCTCGGAGCTGTGGCAGCCTCTGTTCTCACGGGAGCACATCTTTAGGGTGGCGGAGAGGAGGTCTGGGAGCTGGGAAGGAGAGGAGGTTGGTGTTAGGGGCAGGGAGGGCACGGTTTGCATCGATCTCAGATGCCCCAGCAGGATTTGACTTTCTGCCCACCCAGTTCCCCCGGTTTGGGGGTTCGTTCCCACAGTGCTGGATCAGACTTGACCACCTGAACAGCCCCACGAGACCCCACAGCAGCCCTCATGGCTCTGCTGGGCCTCATGAGCCATTTCCCTCTTCTTCCTTGAGCCATTTCCCTCCTATTTTTGTACCATTTCCCTGCTATTTCTTGAACCATTTTCCTGTTCTTTCTCGAGCCATTTCCCTGCTCTACCTTGAGCCATTTCCTTGCTCTCCTTGAGCCATTTCCGTCCTATTTTTGAGCCATTTCCCTGCTATTTTTTGAGCCATTTCCCTCTTCTTCCTTGAGCCATTTCCCTTTCCTCCCTTGAGCTGTTTCCCTGTTATTCTTTGAGCCATTTCCATGCTATTTTTAAAGCCATTTCCCTGTTCTTCTTGAGCCATTTCCCTGCTATTTTTCCAACCATTTCCTTGCTATTTTTGGGCCATTTCCCTGTTTTCCCTTGAGCCATTCCCCTGTTATTCTTTGAGCCATTTCCCTGCTATTTTTAAACCATTTCCCTGCTTTTTTTCAGCCATTTCCCTGCTCTCCCTTGAGCCATTTCCCTGCTATTTTTTCAACCATTCCCCTGCTATTTCTTGAGCCATTTCCCTGCTCTTCCTTGGCTGCATCCCAGGATGCTCCTGGAGGAGCATTTGCTCTGTGTGATGCTGGGATGTCCCACACCAGCAAGAGGCATCTTGGCAAGAATCCCAAAAATTTTGTAGCCTTGAGGGGCCCTGGCACAGCCAGGACTGGTGGCAAAGCCCTGGAAAAATCCACTTCCAAAGGCAGGTGCCCAAAATAAAGACAATTTCCTCTGCTTTCCTCCCCCTCCTCGTGTCCTCTGGTCTCTCCAGGCCCAATTTCCTGAGCATGAGGAAAATCCTCTGTGCACATCCCAAATCCTGCCGAGGATTGCTGGGATTTTAGGGAGGCAAAAAGCATCCAGGATGCTGAGCTGGAAGAGGATCCTGCTGCTCCTTCCTCTCACAGTTTAAATCCTCCTTCTCTGTCCTTTCCTAAATTTCTTCAAGGAAGAAATTTCAGTACTTCAAGGAAGAAGTTTTAATACTTTCATCTCCTGAAAGTTTTCCAAAGGAGCTTATTAAAGGAGTCAGGCTTATAAAAGCAATTAAAATTCCCAGCTTAACCCCGAATTTTCTTATGAAAGATCAGCCTGCTGCCTCCCATTCATCACTGAATCCCATTCTTTGCTTTTATTAATTTCCAGTTTGTCCTTTGGATGCTGGAAAGCACCAGAGTAATCCAAACGTAACTACAGGTAATAAATTTTGCTTCTCAGCACAGGCAGTCCTAATTTTTGGGAGCACAAAACAGCCCCAGCCACAGGGCCGAGGATTTGGCTCTCAGTAACCCCAGGAAATGCCCCCAGAGCCAAGCTCAGCTCAGTGCAGGGAATCCTCCTTGGAATTAAAGGTTAGCAGGCACTCACCTGGGCTGTGAAGGCTCTGGAAGAGGAGTGGAGCTGAGTGAATGAGTTGCTCTCCCCTCCAAGGACTTTTATACAGTTCCCAAGTCCCTTCCTGAAAATGCAATAACCCCCTGAGGGGAAAAATGACCAAGGTATTTACAAAACAGCCCCACCCCTAATTACCCATCACCTTCAAAAGCTCCTTCCACCCGATTTCTTTGATTGACTTGTCAGGCTCTGGATTGTCTTCCTCGTCTTACACAGCTTTAATTGCGCCCTGCCCCTGGCGGGCTCGGAGTGAAAACCGTGTGGGCGGCCAGGCTGGCTCACCCTCACGGCACGATGAATTTTAGGTTGCAAAATGGGCGGCAAAGGCGGCGAGTTTTGGGGTTCCTGTCCTCCCAAAACCTCTCACCTGGAGTCTGGCAGGAAGGAGAGGTCCCGGTGCCCCGTCCTCCCGGACTGGTCTCAGCAGGAGCAAAACCTTGGGGCTCTTGTCGAGAAAAACCCACCATTCTCAGGTTGCCCCCACGAGAAATGGTGAATTCTTAGAAAGTCTTGGTTGGAGGCGCTTGGAAAACATCTTTAAAGTAATTTTCACCCTGTGAGGCACCTGCAGGTACCAGAAGTGAGCCGAGGGTCCCCTCTCTGGAAGGGTCAGTTCCCAAAGGAACAGAACCAGGATGGTGAAGTCTGTGGCCACTGTGGGAGGCTCTGGCTGGGAGGTGACCTGGCAAACCCATCTGGTGGCACAGGCCAACTATTGGAAGCGTTGGCTTCTACCTGTGAACTCCCCAAAAATGTAACGAGGTTTCCTCAACACGAGGGAGAACTTCTCTCCGTGGAGGAGCCCCGGGACAGCTGGAGTGTCTGGGGTCGTTCCAGACCCTCCTGGACGTGTCCTTGTGTCACCTTCTCCAGGTGACCCCGCTCCCCTGCTGTTCTGGGGTTCTGTGATTGTGAGGTCAGGATTCTGAGCTTCTGTGGTTCCACGGTTCTGTGATTCCCCACCTGTGTCCATCGGCCTGGACATCTACTCCTGGAGTTTCTATCCCACCTGACTTTACGGCCATTCCACCATCACTGACATGGTCATCACCAATTTTCTTTGCTGACATTTTTCCTGGCCAGTCCCAAGATGCCCCACACAGAATTTATCTGAAAATTTCAATTTTTTTCTCAAATTTTACTCAGTTTTATTTGCTGGGCTCTGGAGCAACGATGGGAAACCGGCGCCGACGGAAGCCGCTTGTGCAAACCTTGCACCCGTGAGTAAGCTGTGAGTAAAATGCTGGGTCAGAGACCACACATCCGAGCTCCCCACGCATCCTGAGCTCCACCAGCTCTTCCCTGGGGCAGGACGGGAGCACCTGGGTGCAGAGCACTGGGGTGGTGCAATCCTGGATGCAACCATGGCTTCGCAACATCCCTGACTTCTCATTTCCCCTCCCGACCCTGGAATTCCAGCAGGACTCCTGATGTGTTCTCACTCACTTCCCACCTGAAATCCCTCATGGAGCCACGAGGTTTGGCTGGGCAGAGAGGCCCCGAGGCCGAGGGGTGGCAGGTTTTGTTGGGCAGAGATGCCCTGAAGATGAGAGGTGGCTCTGTTTGCTATCACTGAAACAATTCCTGGAGTTTCTCTCCAGAGGCGCCAGTTGGAGACTTTCATCCAGAAGCCAGAGTTGTGTTTACTGCTCAGCCTGCTTACCAACAGCTGCAGGAGAGGGGCCTTGGTTTGACAAGCACAGACAAGCTCAGGATGAGTCCTGGCTTATCAGAGTTTGGGATGAGGTGTTATCAGGCTTTGGGATGACTCCTGTGTTATCAGAGTTCCTCACAGGATGACTGTCCCTGCCCTGTTGTGCAAGGAGAGGGGAGGAAACCTCACTGTGCAAAAGGATAAAACCCAGCCTGGGACTCCTCCCAGCCTCAGGCTGGAGCTGAGCTCTGGGGAGGGAGGATCAGCTCCGGCTCCTCGCGTCCAGCCTTGGGTGCAAACCTGTCTGCCCTGGGTTTATTAAATATTGAACCATCCAATCTTGGGGAGTGGCCTTGGATAGGAGACTCCAGAACCAGGGAGTAAAAAAATGGGATTTTCAAGTGTTTTCTCTCTTTTGGGATGGACTGAAATTTTGAGGTGGTTTTCGGTCACTTGGGTAAACTTAAATATTTGAAGGCTCTGGGCTTGCTTTTGTGGAATTCTCTGGGAATTTGTTTGAGCTTTCAGAGTTTTTTTGCTTCCCTTAATGAAGGAAGGAAACCCACAGAACTATCAATAATGGAGTGGTAGATTTCAGAAATAGAAATAAAAGCGAATAAATGATAACGCTGCCTAATTTTAGAATGGAATTTAATAGGGTTTTTTTGCTTCCCTTAATGAAAGAAGGAAACCCACAGAAATATCAATAATGGAGTGGTAGATTTCAGAAATAGAAATAAAAGCAAATAAATGATAACGCTGCCTAATTTTAGAATGGAATTTAATAGGGCTGGTGGCAAAATCTTGCATAATGTCCCCACATGATGATCTTATGACACTTTACACGTGAAGGATCCTGTGGCATCAAACACAGGTTTAGAGCTCAGAGGATTTGGGTCTTTGGTGTTCCAGGGCAAAGTTTTCCGTATTTTTATTGAGTTGAAAAAGTCAAAATCCCCCCAGGTAGGTGAAAGCAGAAAGGTAAAAAATAAACAATGTGATTTCATGTCTAACTTTTAAATGGACCCAAATCTACGTGTGGTTTTGTTTTTTTCCCCCCTTCCTAATAAGTATTTGGATGAGTCAAACAAGAGAAGATTAAAAGTTGGGCAAACCCCACGTCCCAACCAGCACTGGAACCGTCCTCTCCCCGTGCCTAATTTAGGGCCTGATCCTATCAAAACAAAAAATGCCATGAGCAGGTTATGGGGAGGAAGCCAAGGAGCTCCTCGGAGTTGCCTCATGCACGAGGTTCTACGTGCTCGGGGTTTCGCCATCGGGGCAGGAGCCGGGTAAACAACCTTTCACTGCCAGGTCACGCTGTAAATAATAATCAGTCGGAAATTCCCCGGGAGATTGGCAAATCTCCCCAATGAGGCTCCTGGGGGCTCCATGGGGTGGGAAGAGCAGCTCCAGAAAGAGCCGGCATCCCAGAATTAAGAACAGAATGCCAAAATTCTGGAGTAGTTGGGGTTGGGAGGGAGATCTCCTGGGGAAGCAGGAGATCTCTCCTGAGATCTTCCAGGTGGGATTGGAATGTCTCTGGAAGGGGACACCCCACTCTTTCCTCTGCCTTCTCCGTGGAAATAAATTCTCCCTCATACTGAGGTGGAATTGGGGTTTGGTTTATCCTTGTCCTGTCATTGGGCACCACTGGGAAGAGTCTGGCACAACCTGAACTTCTCTGGCAGTTGAAAGTGATGTATTTTAATTGTACTAACATAAAATTTACATTTAAATTGGGTGTAAAATACACATGGAAAAGGTCCTTTTTGTTGTGGAGATTCCTCGAGGATCTATTTGCGTTTTGAGTGAAGGAGTGAAATGGTAATGAAAGAAATCATCCCAATATTGAAATTACCCACAGACTGTGAAATTTTATTTTCCGACCCATGATCCAGAGGAGATGGAGAAAAGAACCTTTTCCCATCACCACAGCACAAACCCCTTTTTCCAGCAGCTCCTGGGGCACTGCTGTCAGCACAGCCCCACGTGAGGAACGCAGAGCTCTGTGATGTAATGATGTCGAGAGGGAAAATTCCGCTGCTGCGCATCCAGGGGCACTTTTGGCACGTGGGAGAGGCTGCTGGGCCCCTCACTTCTTCTGGACGGGTGGCCAGTGGGTGCTCTGCTTGCACTGCTGGCTCTTGATGGTGGGGATGACCACGGGGCATTTCTGCTGCACCACCTGGGCGCACCCCCCGCCCACAGGGCCGAGCTCTGGCCCGGGCAACACCCCAGTTCCATACGTTCCATACGTCCCATATCCATACCCTCCTCCGTAGTACCCCAATCCCTCAGAGACCCTCCCCGTGCTTAGGGTGTCACTCAGGGGTGCAGAATATCCATACCCAGCCCCTGCTCCCTCCACCACTCCTGAATTCCCTCCGTGGTAAACAGATCCTCCCGCGCTGCTGATGGCCGACCCCACATCCTCACCACCGTACTCCATCCCCATTCCAGAGCCATAAACAGGGACCGTCCTCACCACCGGGTCCCAAGCAGACGTGACCCCACAGTCCCCACTGCTGACCACGAGGGACCCGTCGGTGTCACACGAGAACCTCCCTGAGATGCTGTAGGGGGCCGGCGCTGGCAGGGGCGGGCAGGACGAGGGTCTCCGGCTGTAGGTGACGGAACTGTCCCCGCCACACGAGAAGGAGGCGCGGCCGTGGCGGTTGGTGAAGGCGCCCGAGCAGAAGCCGCGGTGGCTCAGGGAGATCTCGCGGCTGTAGCCCCGGTTCTGCCGCGACCATTTGCGCCGCAGACAGTGGTAGAGCTGGAAGAGGAAAGGAAAACATCCCTGGTGGTAAAATTGGAAGAGGAAAGGAAAACTCTCCCAGTGGTAGAGCTGGAAGAGGAAAGGAAAACATCCCTGGTTGTAAAATTGGAAGAGGAAAGAAAAACATCCCCTGGTGTAAAATTGGAAGAGGAAAGGAAAACATCCCCTGGTGTAAAATTGGAAGAGGAAAGGAAAACATCCCTGGTGGTAAAATTGGAAGAGGAAAGGAAAACATCCCCTGGTGGTAAAATTGGAAGAGGAAAGAAAACACTCCCAGTGGTAGAGATGGAAGAGGAAAGGGAAACATCCCCAAACTTGCACTGTTTCACTTCGTGCTGGTGCCAGGCAATGTGACAGTTCCAGGCTTTGAAACCGAGCTGTTAGAGGATCACGGAATTGTGGGGTGGTTTGGGTTGGAAAAGACCTTAAAGCTCATCCAATGCCACCCCCTACCATGGACAGGGACGCCTTCTGCTAGACCAGGTTGCTCCAAGCCCCACTTCTTCAAATCCAAGGAAATCTGGGGTCTTCCTGGGATAGCTTTCCTCTTTCTACCTCTAATTCCACAGAATCCAAAAGCTAAAATATGTTCTGAATCCAAAAGCTGAAATATAAAACCTGAAATGTATTATTTTCCCCTCTGAGAACTGCCGTGTTTTGCCTCACTCATTTTCGTGTCCACAGAGCTGCAAAATTACTGAGGATCATCTTCATTTCTCTTCCTCAGTTGTTGCAAGAGCAATGGATAAAAGTTTCCACCCTGGCTCTGTTACTGCAGCCCCAAAATTCTTTTATAGAAGGTGATTGGCTCAGCCACAGAGGCTCGTGGCCAGTCTGAGGTCCAGCTGTTATTAAATAATATAAAAATGTGCCCTGCACATTCAAACCCACAGAGGCTGTGCAGTCCCCACCTGCCGACCCATCTGGGTTTTTACCCTGCTCATCCCTCTGCATCCCACCCTGGTGCCTTGAGGGACTGGACCCAGGGATTGGACCCAGAACGGAGCTGGAGCCCTCCCAAATCCCGAGGATTTGGCTCAGGCAAAGGGGTCCTGCTGCCACCACGAGCCAAGGTATCAGATCAGCCTCATCCCATGACTAGGAAAGGATAAAATCCCAGAAAAAAAAGAGACTTACCCTCTTCAGCCATCGGAAACACATTTAGAAGGTAAAAGTCGACTGAATGAGGAGCTTAAACAGCCTCGGGAACATTTATATGGCGTTTAACATGTAAGGGAAGTGAGACACCCTCGGGAATGAGAAGGATTTATTTACCAAACTGCGACTTCAGTGTTTGCTTTGACTCCCGATCCGTATCTCCCTTCAGACCGCTCATTTCGCTGCCGTAATTGTCACTTCTGAGTAATGAGCCCGTTCCTGCGCCCCTGCCCTGGGCTACGCAGGAATCCTCCGGCCCCTAACCCCGGGAGAGGTGGGTGGGGATGTGGGTGTAGCAGGGACCGTGGGGAGGAACAGCTCCCAAAGCTCTGGTGACAACCTGATCCCTCCCCGGTGGCTCCAGGGGGAACTTTTTTTTTTCCGAGGAAAACATTTGCACATGAGCCAGAAGTTCCTTCAAAGTGATTGATGCCCGAAGTGGGAATTTTGCAAGGGTGCTCAAAGAGAGCTTAGAAAAGGCAGAATTTGCGGAGGTGGGAATGTCCCCATGCTTAAACCCAGCCTGGCTGGATTACGCTTTAATGAAGGATTATGCCTCCACATCCCTCCCTTCCTTCTTTTTCATCTCCTTCCCCCAGTTTGGAACAAGCAGCGGGGCCGCAGAGCAGCTCCTGGAGGCTGGACTAGCTCGGGAAAGTTCTGCTGTGGTGACAAAAAGTCCCAGTTTTGGCCAAAACCCCATCCCTGGGCAGAAATCCGTGCGTGGGGCTGTGGGGCTGCCAGGACAGGGTGCAAAGCCTGGGGAGAGGGGGATTTTTGAGACTGGGAGGGAGATTTGGAGCAGCCTGAGGGATTTGATGCTGGTTTTATTCCCTCCGGCCTGACCTCGGGCTGGGTTGGCTGGTTCGAAGGTGAGGCTTCCCTCTGGGTACAGATCATGGAATTCCAGAATCCCTGAGGTTGGAAAAGCCCTCCCAGACCATCGAGTCCTGCCTGTCCCTGCTTTGTCAGCCAGCCCAGGGCACTGAGTGCCTCTTCTCGTCCTTTCTTGGACACCTCCAGGGATGAGGACTCCAAACCTCCCTGGGCAGCCCCATCCAAGGCCTGACCATCCTTCCATGAGGAAATTCCTCCTGGTTCCACCCTGAGCCTCCCCTGGCACAGCCTGAGGGTGTTCCCTCAGCTTGCTGCAGGAAAGGGGAGGATGGCAAAGCTGTGGATGCTGTCACGGATGTTTTATTGCCCACCTGCTGCAGTTGGGTCATCCCCAATCCCTGCTCTTCCTGACTGAGCCTGATGGGCCTGGTCACATCTCCCATCAGGTCCACGGAAGTGGCATTGAGTGCTGGCACCTCAGAGGACACAGAGGCCCTGCACCGTGCACCAAAGGGTGTTGGTGCTGTTGTTCCTTTTGGGGTCTTCTGTTCCTCCCTCACAGAGCCCAGGTGGAAAACGAAAGTGAAAAACCTCTGGGACAATTAACCAGGTGGCTTTGGAGTGAAACATCTCATCAGAGACATTTCCACATCCCAAGACCACGAAGTGTGGGTTGGTAGTGCAAGAGAGAAATGAACTCCCAAAAAAAGTGCAGGTTTGAGCAGTTGTAACATTTATTGGGTGTAAAAAGTGGCAGAACACTATCAAAGGCACCCCAACACCAGGAGCAGGGTACAGCAGGGCAATCCTGGAGATCTCACATGAGGGTCCAGGGAACAGAGGCAGGACAGGACACGCTGGGAAGGACCAGGCAGCAGAGCCAGGCTGGAGGCAAGGAGGAGACTCAGAACTGGAGCTGGCCAGGGCTTTCACTTCTGCTGGCCATAGGGCCAATAGGAGCTCTGCTTGGTCTGGTGGGACACCACGCTGGGGATGACAATGGGACATTTCTGCTGTGAGGAGCCTCCACCGCCACCTCCAGAGCTGATGATGATGGTCTGGCCTGAGGAGCCACCGCTGTATGCTCCTCCCATGCCATAGCTGTATCCTCCACCGCAGCATCCGGAGGATCCACCGCTGCCTCCACCTCCAATGATGGTCTTTGATCCTGAAGAGCCACCACCGTACCCTCCTCCCATGCCGTAGCCTGAAGATCCTCCACCACAGTATCCAGAGGAACCTCCACTACCTCCACCTACAATGATGCTCTTTGATCCTGAAGATCCACCACCATATCCTCCACCCATTCCGTAGCTGGATCCTCCACTGCAGCACCCAGAGGAACCTCCACTGCTTCCCTCTCCCATTATGATCTTGGTTCCTGAAGACACACCGCCACATTCTCCACCCATGCCATAGCCTGAAGATCCTCCACCACAGTATCCAGAGGAACCTCCACTCCCTCCCCCTACAATGATGGTCTTTGATCCCGAGGATCCACCACTGTACCCTCCACCCATCCCATAGCTGGATCCTCCACTGCACCATCCAGAGGACCCTCCACTGCTTCCCCCTCCAATGATGCTCTTTGATCCTGAAGATCCACCACCATATCCTCCACCCATTCCATAGCTGGAGGAGCCCCCACTGCAGCATCCAGAGGAGCCTCCACTACCTCCACTTACAATGATGCTCTTTGATCCTGAAGATCCACCATATCCTCCACCCATCCCATAGCTGGATCCTCCACTGCAGCACCCAGAGGAACCTCCACTACCTCCACCTACAATGATGCTCTTTGATCCTGAAGAGCCACCACTGTACCCTCCTCCCATGCCACAACCTGAGTATCCTCCGCTGCTTCCCCCTCCAATGATGCTCTTTGATCCTGAAGAGCCACCACAGTATCCCCCTCCCATCCCATATCCAGAGGAGCCCCCGCTGCAGCAGGATCCACCTCCTCCACCACCAGAGCTGATGATGACTTTGCCCCCTCCGCCCCCGCAGCAGGAGGAGCCTTCGGATTGGTAACTGGAGGAGCTGTGGCACCCACTGGACTGGGAGGACATCCCATGGCAGCCTCCGGAGCTTTGTCTGGAGCACATCTTGGAGCAGTGACCCTGCAAGGAACGGAGCTGTCAGAAAGGAGAACCTTGGAGATGCAGCTGAGCCTTCCCAGCTCAGGAAGGAAGAGTTCCCAGGAGTTGTCCCATCTTCTGCAGCCCTACTTTAAACTCCCACCCCGAGACCTGCCCTGACATCCCAGGGAGATCTCTGCAGGTCACAACAGTTCCAGGAACCCTCTGCATGCAGGGAGGTTGGGAACACTTCCCGAGGTTTGCACGCACGCTCTGACACGCCTCAGAAATGGTGTGGATCCTTCTGGATGTCTCACACTGACTCAGCAGCTCAAAGTTCAGCTTTCAGAGCTCCACCTGCAACGCCCCTGTCTAAGGGAGGGAGCTCTGTTGGCACCTCCAGTTGGTTTTGGAGCCATCACAGTTCCAAGAACACCCAAGGACAAGCTGATGGAGGGATCTCCCTGCGTAGATGTTCCAGAAGTTTCCGTATGCACGGGCTTACCTTCGGTGCTGGTGGGGACGTCGCGATGCTTGGTGTGGGTTGAATGAGGAGCCCTGGGATGGCTGGGCTTTTATACTGGCTGTACCACGCTCCCGAGGGAAGTGAGACACCCTAAGGAATGCTGAGAGATTTATTGACAGAGCTTGGCCTCGGCTGCCTCCTTCCTTGACTCACCTGCAGCAGAGGAGATGCGAAGGAGGCGCATTGGCCCTGTTCTGTATCGCAGCTGCTAATTCCGCCTAATGATTCCCTTCCGGGAGCCTCGCTCCGAATTTTTGGGGCGAACGACATCTTGGGGTCTGTTTTGGAGGGGGCCCCAATGTGTTTCTGCTGGGATGGAGCTCCCTGGGTGCTCAGGACAGAGTGGGGACTGAGCAGATGCCAAGTGGAGTGAGTTGGAGACAGAGTGATGGAAGGACAAGGATAAAGGATGTGCTTGAGAAGAGTCACAGAGAATTTTAAGAATTCCCTCAAGGACTGGCAAGATGGGGAGCAGGAGCACGTCCATCCTGCTGGGAAAGGCCAGAGGTGCCAGCCCAATGGAGTTTTCTGCTTTGGAGCTGCCCACATCTGTGTCAGAGGACGCTGTGAGGGTGACAGTGACAAAGGGGAGTTTTCCCTCCAGTCTTTTGTGACCCCCAAAGTGGAAGCAGCTGTTGGACTTCCACGGAGGTCTGTGCTCAGCTCCAGCTTCTAGGGGTCTCAGTCTCCAGGCTGGAGTGGGGAAAACCTTGGAATCCTTCCAAGGTTCCAACCTCCTCCATCCTTGGAATCCAAAGTTTGCACTTGAAGGCCATCAAGACCTGACCCTTGAACTCTAGGACATTAAACACCCCCTCTACCTCAGCAGGACCCATTTCTGAGGGTCTTCAGTGGCCACCCCGCCCACGCCTGAGCAGGGCAGTCACCTGGCTGTGTTCCCTGCTGGAGGATGACAGTTTGTCAGCACAGCTGTCCCAGCACCAGCTCTGTGTCACGCGTGTTTGGAGCCTGACAGCAGCATCCGCCCTCCTGGGACACTGAGTAGAGGAAGGACTAATAGGGGTTTTGGCCGTGGGGATGGGTGACAGCAGCAGCAGGTCCCAGCTGTCACCACGAACGTGACTTTGAGCACTCACACGACACCCTTGGGATGGGGACAGGGCCACCAGCAGTGGGGACACACGTGCAGGGGCTTCCTTTGTTTGGCCTTGGAGTCCCTCCCATGGCCTTATCTCTGTTCTCATCTCCAGATCTGAGGTGTCGCCGCTGTTCTGGCTCCCAGCTCTGGCGTGTGGGTGTTGTACTCCTGAGGATCTCAACACATTGATCCCTTCCGTGCCTTCAACCTGTAGGGACTTGCCCAGATTAGGACTCGGGATTAGCCAGACTCAGGATTAGCAGCTCATTGGCACAGAGGGACACCCAGCGTGAGCAGCTCGTCCTGACCCAGGGATGTGGAAAGGCTGTGGAGGTTTTTGGAGGGGTGGTGAGAGGAGCTCCTGCAGATCACAGAGTGTGGAGAGCCCAGGGTGGGACCCCTGGAAGTACTGGCCCTGCAGCCCATGGATTTGTTTGCCAGAGGAGTAGGAAAAGCGTGGTTGGAGCACAGGGTGGACACTGCCACAACCTCTCCAGGTTTGGGAGAAGTTTGGATGCGTGTGTTGGGCAAAGGGAAATGAGGATGTAAAATGCTTCAGG